>NC_055960.1:10338585-10691085 GCF_018492685.1 Alosa sapidissima
TTTATGTATGCATTGTATCCATTTTCTTGAGTGAAGCTTGAAATCTGTTTCCTCATTCTAGCTGGTTCTGAAAGGGAACATGGACCTCAATTTGAAGTTTGAGGTCTTTGATAAGGACTTGGATTCGGATGACTTCCTTGGAAGGTATACCATTACTTAAATTAATTAAAAGCTGATATATTTCAGTCAGTGGATGCCATTGGATGACTGACTAAGTTTTAATTTGCTATTCAATTAAATACATGGTAGATTTAAGCAATAACCCCCGAGAGGCAGTAGGTTACACTGATTCTACAACAGCTAAGGGGCGTTGTTAGGCACGACGCGCTAAGAAACCCCTCTTAGCTGTTGTAGAATCAGTGTAACCTACAGACTCGAGGGGCTTATTGCTTTTCTAAAACTGTTACTATAAATACCTGGCAAAGTTTCATAAAGTAAAGGCACAGCAACTAGAAATATAACAAGTTATTCCTAGATAATCATTCTTCCGCCAAGAAATATATTTCCTCTATCTGAGTGGTTGCCAAGCAACGTCGAGACGCAGCTACTATCAAGTTATGGTAGCTCAGTAATATAGAATAAAATGCGGTCAAGGTGTATGTTTATGCTGGATTTTACAACGGCATCGAACGTGATTCAGCCAATCACAATCAAGGACCGGAACTATCAGTTTTAGAATGGTAAATAATGGTATTGGTGAGGGTTTGTACTTTATATGTGTATATGGTGATAGGATCTGTCTATTTGTCTTTGTGAGAGATGAGTGGTAGCTGATGGTGCCTTGTTATGCCAACAGGTTTCAACTCCGATTGAAAGACATCATCCAGTCCCAGTTTACAGATCAGGTAAGAGGACTGAGCACTCTCAATATCTAATGTGTTGTCACATCAACATGTACTTTCTTTCTTCTGTGTCACTTCAACACATCCTCTGTTTTTTTTTTCTGCTTTACCCCTTTATGCTTTCATTATCTGTCTGATTCTAAAAGGCAAAATTATGGTATTATTGTTTACTCTAAGGCAATATGATGGTATTATTGTTTACTCTAAGGCAATATGATGGTATTATTGTTTACTCTAAGGCAATATGATGGTATTATTGTTTACTCTAAGGTCTCCTGGTGCTTTGTAGACCGAATGTTTGCCTTTTCTAAGTCGCTTAGGATAAAACACGTGTATCGGCTAATTGAATACATGTAAATGTATTGTGAATACATGTGAATGTCTAGTGTTTGGGGAATTCATGTGAACACTTGAATGGTTGTATCTGTGGCCAGTAATCTATCAATTTACATTAGATATGAATTGTAAAATCAATCACCTATAAGTAGGTGCTATTCCTGTGTTGCTAATGTTTGTGTTTGTGTTTGTCTTGCAGTGGTACACTCTAAATGACATCAAAACCGGCCAGGTCCACCTGCTGCTGGAGTGGCTGCCTACTGCATCAAATGCAGATGAGCTGAACCAGGTCACTTTCTTCTCCTCATTAATGTTGAGAGTGGTGCTCTTCCTAAAGCAGTGTTAATGAGTCAGTGTACTCAGCGAGAGCTGTACTGGTGGTGGTGGATGGTCACACTGAAGCATGAGGTGTGTGTTTGCAGGTGCTGCAGCTGCGCTCTCTCTACTCCTACCAGAACAAGGCCGTGCCCTCGGCAGCCCTGCTCTTTGTGTTCCTGGAGAGGGCCCATTCCCTGCCTGTGAGTGGTACACACACACACACACACACACACACACACACACACACACACACACACACACACACAGACACAGACAAACAAACAAACAAACACACACACCTACTGTACATGTACACATACACTAACACCCATACACCAAAACCTAATACTCAGGTCCAGATATTCCAAAGCCCATAGACACAGTACACACACACAAACTCATACACCTCCATACCTTCATAGAAACTGTGTCCACACACACAAACTCGTACACCTCCATACCTTCATAGACACTGTGTCCACACACACACACACACTCATATTAATTCACTCTATATGATCTAGATCAAGATACATATACAGTAGTTGCTTTTCCACTGATTTCAGATGCTGCTGTAAAGTTATAGCACCCAAATGCCTTAGTAGCTCTTAGCAGATTTGATCACAGTTGGATTGATACGAATGTGCATTTGTAGTTGAAGAAGAGTGGGAAGGAGCCAAAGCCTGCCGCTGAGCTTGTTCTGGGTGGAACGTCCTTCAAAACAAAGGTTGGGTGCTGTTTTCTTTCCATTTCTACTGTAGCCATTTATAGGCTTGCACAGTTTTCTTTTTTTTAAACACTGCTTTCATGTTTCTCTCAAAGGTGTTGGATCGATCCACCTCACCTCAGTGGGATGAGTCATTTTACTTCCTGCTTCATGACCCCAAGGAGGACATGCTGATTATAAAGGTTGGAATTCATATAGGAGTGTACATTGAAGTTAATGTGAACATTTTAAAGGTTGGAATTCATATAGGAGTGTACATTGAAGTTAATGTGAAGATGTTAAAGGTTGGAATTCATATAGGAGTGTACATTGAAATTAATTTGAAGATGTTAAAGGTTGGAATTCATATAGGAGTGTACATTGAAATTAATGTGAAGCTGTTAAAGCTCAGATTAAGTTCACTTATAGCTGTGTATATCCAGTGTGTTACTTCTTCATCTTTACATAATTTTTTGTTTGTTTGTTTTATTTATGATCTACCTTGTATGTTGAATGCCATTATGCCATTTTAGTATTAAATATCTATGTGTATGTATGTATGTAGGGTCCTTCCACAGGTTTTTTTCCTGCCTTGTGACAAGTGTGATTATATTTTTATAGACATATTCCATAAGGGTTGAGGACTAACCAGACTGTCAACTTCCTTTCAGCTTGAGTTTTTAATACCCTTTTTTACAATTCTTCAATAATGCCCTTTGTTCTGTCCAACCCCCCCCCCCCCCTCTCTCTCTCTTTCTATCTTTCATCTTTCTCTCTCTCCCCTCTCTCTCTCTTTCTCTCCTCTCTCTGTATATTCCCCTTCTTTCTTTCCTTCTCTCTCTCTCTCTCTCTCTCCCTCTCTCTTTCTCTCTCTCTCTCTGTCTGTCTCTCTCTCTCTCTCTCTCTCTTTCTTTCTCTCTCTCTCTCTCTCTCTCCCTCTGTCTTTCTCTCTCTCCAGCTCTCCAGTGCCTGGGATCAGGCTCTGGGTTCTCTGGTGCTGCCTGTCAGAGAGCTGCTGTCGAAACCTCAGCTGGTTCTGGATCAGTGGTTCAAGCTGGATGGAGCCCTAGCTGACAGCCAGATTCTGCTCAGGGCGGAACTCAAGGCAAGGAACTTTTTTTTTCTCCTTCACACTCACATTGCTCCTGAATTTCTCCTGAGTTTGCCTTACAACACATAACACCATAAGTTATTTATGGGTGTGATTTTGAAGAAAAAAAATCACACACACACACAAAAACAGTGTACCAAAAATAACGCTAACCTGAGTCTGTTTCTCTGATTTTAGGTCTTGGCGTCTAAACTGACCAACGCCCCGGTGGCAACGGGAGCTCTGCCCAGAGCTGCCCCTGGTGGGGACGCAGGGAGCTGCGGCCAAGTGAAGCTGTCCCTCTCTCACCGAGCCAAGGACAAGAAGCTCTGTGTCACTGTGCACGGCTGCAGGTGTGGATTGGGCTGCCACAGCAGACCGTTCTTTCCCCAAAGAAATGCTCTACACTTAACATTCAGCCACTGTGTGTTGCTGTTGTGTTAGTGTTACTTGCACAATCAAGATGGAGCTAAAAGACATGGAGCTAAAAGACATTATTATATCTAGACTGAAGCCAGTGGAGTCAGCGGCTGCTGTATCCAGGAAAACATGTCTAATTATGTCAGGTTCTAGGTTCAGTTGGTGCTTTTTAGCAGACACTATAATGTTAGTGTGTGTGCGTGCGTGTGTGCGTGCGTGCGTGCCTGTGTCTTTATGTCTCATATGTATAGGAATCTGGTGGCTTCATCCAAGGACATCATGGACACATACATTTCTCTCATTCTTCTGCCTGATAAGAGCAAGGCTACCAAGCGAAAGACAGGCGTTAAGAGGAGAGATCTTAACCCAGAATATAATGAAAGGTGTGTTTTTGCCCTGTTCTATAGACGGTGATGCTATGTGTGTGTGTGTGTGTGTGTGTGTGTGTATGCGTATATTTGTGTGTGTGCAGTGTACTATGCACATGTTTTTGTGTGTGTGTGAACATAAATGATAGAGAAAGAGACAAACAAAGATAGGAGTTTAAGGGCATGCAGTTTTGTGTATGTGAGAAGTGATCTCATATCCCCTGCTGTAATGGCTTGTGTGTGCATATGCTTTGCTTCTGACAGGCTGTGATGGTCTAATCCTCAAAGGCCTGTGTGGGTGGATGGGTGGGTGGGAGTGTGCAAGGTAGCAGTGCAAACCGAAGTTCTGTTTCAGCGTTGACTTTGTTCTGTCCCCAAAGGAAGCTCTCTTATGTTTGCTTTGGGGTGGTGTGTTTCAACTTATTCCCCCTAATATATCTTAAAATGTGTTTTCATTTGGTTGTGTGTGTGTGTGTGTGTGTGTGTGTGTGTGTGTGTGTGTGTGTGTGTGTGTGTGTGTGTGTGTGTGTGTGCTCTCGCATGCATATGTACGTCTTATCAGAGTTGTAATAATCCAAGTCATTATCTCCCAGGTTTGAGTTTGATCTCTCTCTGGATGAAGCCAAACGTAGGACTCTGTGCATCTCTGTGAAGAACAACGCTGCGTCCTTCATGAGCCGAGACAAAGACGTTGTCGGGCAGGTGGGACCTGTGTGTGTGTGTGTGGGAGTGTGTGTGTGTTTGTGTACGTGTGTGTGTGTGTGTGTGTGTGTGTGTGTGTGTGTGGGAGTGTGTGGTTGTGCTCACACTTAGAGCATTCAAATATTCATGTGCTTCTGTACTGCTGAGACATGCAGGATACAGTCTGTTGTCAGACTCATTTTGTATGCAGTGTGTGTGTGTGTGTGTGTGTTCATGTTCATGTGTGTGTGTGTGTGGGTGCGCGTGGGTGCGTGTGTTACAAGGGAGTCAGACGTGAACGTGTCAAGTTGCATCATTGTTTTTCAACTTCTTACTTTCAGGTGCAGATTGATGTGGTGCAGATTGACCTACTTTCAGGCGTGACAGAATGGTGAGTACCACGCTCTGGTACATAAAGACACGCCAGATGGTCCGATCAGACTGTTGGTCATTGCCTGGGTCTAACACACACTGTGTCCATCTCCACACAGGTTTGACCTGGGGGAAGAACAGTGAGGAGAAACTTGGCTCCTTCAAATCAACCCTGCGCCAGACTTCTGTGTGTACAATCAGGGCACCTTATATCATCACCGCCTTCCTCTGTTCCATATTCACCACCTCACACCTGTGTGTGTGTGTGTGTGGGGGGGGGGGGGGGTACTCTCTCATATACAGGGCTTACTGTTATGAGGCACATTGGTAGAATTCAGGCATGGGCCTCTGCGTCTAAGATTTGAAAACAGATCACTATATCGGCTGAGACCATTTCCTTGCTTAAAGCCCTGCATATATCAAAGTCTAGCTAAGGAATAAGACATGCTGATGGATGGAGGTTGCAGGTGGTTGTAAAAAGCTGTTGTCCGTTTCGGTCATGTATTAATATGGAGGTTAGTTACAATTATGTCACGCTGTTCCGAGTGTTATGAGATATATTGATGAGAGTGAAATGGATGACTTTGGAAGTTATAGCAAAGTAACACTGCTACTTATGAAGGTTGTATAGACTTCAGAATGTTACATATTTTAATTGAAGAATATCACAAGAACATGTTGAATGGAGAGGTGTAGTAGGTAAACTGTTACAAGTGTTAGTTTTATGGTTTTGAAATGTGTTCATATTTTAACAAAATTGTGTACTTATTGGTGAAGTATGAAGTATTTTTCAGGTTCAAAGAAAATGATTGCAGTGCATCAAGCTTATCGTAAGAATTGAGAAACTGTTGGTATACTGTATCATGGGCCATTGGTCTAGTCCACATGAGAGGTGTGATTTATCATATCTATTGCTAATCAGCAAATCTATTGTTTCAACGACACCAGTATTTTAGCGTAATACTGCATAAAACACTTTTGGCTGCAGTTTTTAAGTAGCGATATAGTAGTGATATGCAATACATATTAAATGTTATAGATCTGCTATCTGCCTTAATTGTAAACATATTCACCACAAATCTGCCAAAGGTATTAGTTTACACTGCAAGTTGTCTTGACTAGTATTGTCTTCTGAAAGCTACTTACAGTATGGTGGCGTCTGTGGCTCTAGTATCTTTAGCTACTGTATCAGGTATATGCCATTATTTGGCATAATTACTGCAAACTGCAAGTAAAACATCACTACCGTACCGTGGCTAGGTGGCTGAAGTCTACTCTCTCATAGGTTTTATATGACCCATTTTTAGTCAAATGCCTCAAGTGCTTCAGTTGCCAAAAAAGGTTTTAATATATTTTTACTTAGCTACACGTACAGACCAAAATGAAGTGCGTCTCACCCTTGGCGCATAATAATATCAGGTACATCTGTCAATGGCCAACCACTGTTAGTATCTAAGTAAGTTCCCTTTAGCAAAGGGAATGGACCAAGATTTTACATCCATATTAAGAGATTAAAGAAAATTGACAAACTGCATGATTTAGAATTGAAATGTTACAACCAGAAGCACTATTTTCCATACTTTGCACTGTATTGTTATATTTTCTTAGTATTTTGTTATTTTTTTATTTTATATTTTTGTTTATTCAATTTTTTATATACTTTTTGACGCAAACAGAAAACTCATCTTTGTTGCTGCTTTTCAAGGTCAATTTGCAATGTGCAGTGTTTGCCTAAATAGATTCACCGTTTTGCCTTTACAGTTTTTGTTTGTGCAATTCTTTGTTGATTGTCTGTGTGAGGGTATTTATTTGTTAGCTTAATTACTAATCATTGGTATTACATAAAAGCATGCTGGCCAGGCTGTATAGGTCATTTTAGTTTTAGCCCTGTATTAAAATTACTTCTGGCTAACACATGCTTACGCCAGACATGGGGGACTCGAGTCACATGACTGGAGTCAGACTCGAGTCACATTTTTTAAGACTTGCTTGATCAACTGTGTAAAAGACTCGACTTGACTTTGACTTGCTATTCATGACTTGAGACTTGACTTAGACTTGAGACAAATGACTTGACATTTTATTTTTTTCATAGATATTAAGGAGTTAACTTTACGATTTTAGAAAATCTGCTTAGGTGCTGTTGCATGCGTCACGCGAGCGAACCAAGTGACGCGACAGACCAACAGCAAGTGCCAGATCAAATGAGACAGACTGAGGTAGGCTAACTTGCAAATATGGAAAGCTCTACGTTTATACCAAAACATAATAATGTTTGGCTTCACGGATGATGTATCTAACAAGTCAAAGGAGAAATGAACAGCAGTCTGCAAGCGTGCAAAATATCGACATAACCACCACCACATTGATTTTCATCTGAAGTTAGTCGTGTTAAACCTAACGTCAAATTTGAGGCATGTTACACTCTTAAAACGAATGTGTTGGAAACAACACAAACTGTGTTGTCCCTATCTGGACACGGAGATGTGTTAAAAAACAACAAACGTTGTATTGTTTTCAATGCAAGTTGTGTTATTTTCAACACTTATGTAATAAATAACAAAAGCAATGTGTTGGAAACAACACAAACTGTGTTGTCCCTATCTGTTCGCAAGTTGTGTTTTCAACACATTTGTTTTAAAAGTGTAAGAGTTGGCTTTGAATCTATTATGCTTTTTAGTTAACGCCCTGTTAGGTTAAAATGTGTGAAATGGCAAAGTGAAATATTTTCTTGTCTAAGTTTAATCTTAATATATAGCGAAAATGCTGCCTATGTAACCTAAAGTAAGCGATCTCTTTCTCCCTCCCTCTTAAACACATCCCTGTTCCATACGTTACAGCCTAGTAGTAGAACAGTAAGTAGGCCTAGCTAACTGCCAGCAATGAGCATAGAAAAGTAGCTTATTTCACATGTTAGGCTTATGTATAATATAAGCCTTGAATGCATTGAATGCATATAAGCCACTATATGCATTGAAGGTCCTAAACCCTCCTAAAACCCATTGCGCTGTCGCGCTTGTCAAAGTTTGTCAGTGACGTCGGCGGCAGCGTTTGATTGATTGATTAGTTCACTTTTTCAACATTATTGGTTCCCTGGAGATGTGACAGGTCAGGACAGGTGTAACTTGAACTGTTTGAATATATTTTCATGATTTGATGTAGCTTAGGCTACCTCATCATACCTATTTGAGGCATTTTGAAACAATAGGCTATTTTATAATATAGGTCTACTAGAAATACATTTATTTTTATTTGTATACATTTCATCTTATTCTAAACCGTTCAGATGTAGGCTATGTGGCTTGAATGAATGCAATGTAGGCCTATAGTTCTATTTGTTTGTTACAAATAAAACTCCGGCAGTTCATAACTAGCCTATTGTAGCTTATTTTAAAATGAAAACATGGGTAAATCATCATGAATTTCAATGGTTTGGCTATGACTTGACTTGACTTGCTTGACTGTCACAAAAAATGACTTGGACTTGCTTGAGACTTGAAGGTTAAGACTTGAGACTTGCTTGTGACTTGCACATGTGTGACTTACTCCCACCTCTGGCTTACGCTACACAGGTTTTAATGATAAATATCCACATGCTCACACAGCCTTTGTATTAAAGCAGTCAGGTCTTTTGTTTTGCACTTCCTCACCTTTATCTGCTGCCTGGCTATGATGTCAGTTGTTTTCATGAATTAAATGAAATAAAGCATAGGAGTGGTGGTCTTTGTGTTAAACATGCACAACAGGTCATGAGAAAGCTGGACACTTAAATGCATACCTTTGTCTCTCAGACCTCAAAATATGCCTTCAAGACCATGCTTGTCCTTACAGTTCACAAATACCTTTTAGGCTACATATTTCATTATTTATATATATATATATATATATATATATATATATATAATTCGTAACAAACACTTATGTATACTTAAAACATTTTTCTAAACTCTTAACACAACGCACGATCACACAATTGGCCAAAATGTTTCTACCGAAAGCCATACACCAACCAAACACGTTCTCTCTGTACACTTTCTTCACCAGATCATGGTGAACCTGATTCAATATCAACTCAGTCTTTCAAAACACTAGTACATGTTTTCTATCCAAGAAGAACATAGTCAATCACTGCACTCTCAAAATAGGCCTACTAATATTTGATGGCATTTCAAAAATGCCATTATACTTTTCATTTTCACTACCACAGGGATTTCCATACACCCCTCTCCTTTCTGGTTGAATGTCAAATGTGGCTTTTACGGCATAATATGATCTAAAACGGAACCAGTCTTCTCTATTTAGAACGGTAGAGAGGAAAGAAAGTGACATGAATACTGCAGTCATATCTTCACAGTATTTTACATACGCTAACAAGCATCCTAGCAGCATGAAATTGCTACCAGTGAAATGAATGGCCTTTGGTTCCAAGTCTCAGATTAAAATATAAAAACCAACTAGATCCAACTAGGCCTAGATACCACATCCACTCATTTGAAGTACAGTAGCACCATAGTTAAAAATGAAAAAGCAAAAAGGCATTGTAATCGCAGGTATCTTGGCTGACGTTCAAAACTGCACGAAATTTGAAAGGATCATTATGACACCCTCTGAATGCCTGGGGGGACAGTAAGTAATTGTGTACATTTAGTGACTACAGCAATCGGCCTGAAGATGGCTGGACAGTTTTCTGTGAATATCTCGAAAACCATAGGGCGTAGGATTACCAAATTATTTTTGTATTGGTCTCCAGGAGCCATGTCAACACATCCCATATCAACTCATTTTAGGTGTAGCGCCACTTAAAGTGAAAAGGCAAAAACGAGGCATTGTAATCGCAGGTATCTTTGGCTGACAAGATCCAAATATCAAAGTCAAAGTCTGCTTTATTGTCAATTTCTTCACATGTCAAGACATACAAAGAGATCGAAATTACGTTTCCCACTATCCCACGGTGGAGACAAGACATATTTTACCAATTAGGTCCACAGACAAACATAACATTCAAGTAAACAATATAAAAAGTAAAAATAAGAAGGCACATACAATGAAGAAAATAAGAGCAGCAAAATTTGAGTTGAAAATGTGCAATTGTGCATACAGTAGACAGTCAATATAATAGTGCAAAAGTCAGGCCAATAAATGGCTGAGGTAGTTCTGTTTGACCTAAGTATGCAAGTGGCATAGTGGTGCAAGTTATGTAAGAGCAGCAGAAGTGTTTTCAGGACAACAGGACAACAACAAGTTGCAAAGTGTGCAAGTGTACAAGTGGAGTAGTGCAAGGCAGCCATTGTGGGTCCAAAGTCCAGGATGCTATGTAGCTGAGGGTGGAGGGGGGAGAGGGGGGAGAGAGTTCAGCATCCTAACAGCCTGGTGTATGAAGCTGTTGGTGAGTCTGGTGGTGCGGGAGCGCAGGCTTCTGTACCTCTTCCCAGAGGGCAGTTGATCAAACAAATTGTGAGCAGGGTGACTTGAATCACTCACAATTGTGGTCGCCTTGCGGGTGAGGTGGGAGGTGTAAATGTCCTTCAGGGAGGGGAGTGAAGCACCAATAATCCTTCCAGCTGTGTTCACTATGCGCTGCAGGGCTTTCCTGTTGTATTCAGTGCAGCTTCTGCCCCACACAGCGATACAGCTGGAGAGGATGCTCTCAATGGTGCCTCGGTAGAATGTGGTCATGATGGCTGGTGGAGCACTTGCTCGCCTGAGTTTCCGCAGGAAGTACAGGCGGCGCTGAGCTTTCTTCGCCAGTGATGCAGTGTTGGTGGTCCAGGAGAGGTCTTCACTGATGTGCACCCCCAGGAATTTGGTGCTGCTTACTCTCTCCACCACAGCACCGTCGATGGTCAGTGGCAGGTGTTGGGTGTGACCTCTCCGGAAGTCAACAACAATCTCCTTGGTCTTGCTGACGTTCAGCACGAGGTTGTTGTCCCTGCACCACGTGGTCAGAAGGTCGACCTCCAACCTGTATTGAGTCTCGTCGCCCTTGGTGATGAGACCCACCAGAGTTGTGTCGTCAGCAAATTTTACTATGTGGTTGTTGCTGTAGGTTGCAGTGCAGTCATGCGTCAGCAGGGTGAAGAGCAGCGGACTGAGCACGCAGCCTTGAGGGGCCCCCGTGCTCAGTGTGATGCTGCTTGAGATATTATTGCCAACACGTACTACTTGAGGTCTCTGACAGAGGAAGTCCAGTAGCCAGTTGCACAGTTGCAGAGGTAGGTACTGAGTCCCAGTTTGTCAAGTTTGCAGATGAGTATATAAATATAGATCCAAATATAAATATAGTGCAAGGCAGTTCAGTACAATGATAATGTATTAATAACAATATTGTAATTGTAAGATTTAAGTATACATGAGGTAGATGAGCAGAACAGTGTTGATTGACTTTGTTCAGTGTGAGGATGGGGGCTATTTCTGAGTGACTGCTTGGGGGAAGAAGCTGCATGTCTTTGTGTCGGCTGGTTTTGGCGAACAGTGCCCAGTATTGCCTACCAGAGGGAAGGAGGTTGAACAGTTTGTGGCCAGGATGTGAGGGGTCTGCAGAGATTTTGCTGCCCTTTTCCTGACCCTGGACCATTCCTGAATCGAGGGAAGGTCAGCTCCAATGATCCTCTCTGCAGCCCTAATTGTCCGCTGCAGTCTGGACCTGGACCTGTCCCATTTGATGGCTGACCCAAACCAGACAGTGATGGAGTTGCAGATGAATGACTGAATGATGGCTGAGTAGAAAGTGAGCACTTTAAGCAGACTTCCTTAGCTGTCTCAGGAAGTATAACCTCTGCTGGGCCTTTTTCTGGATAGTGTCAATTGTGGGGAGGTGGAAATGTGGGGAGACCATTTTAGGTCCTGTAAAATGGTTGATCCACAGTGGACACTGTGTCGTTCAGAATGGCGAGGGGGGGGGGGGGGTGTGGGACCACTGTCCACTGTCATCTCCACAGTCTTCTTGGGGTTAAGCTCCAGGTGGTTCTGACTGCACCACTGGACCAGCTGTTCCACCTCCTGTCTGTAAGCAGAATCATCACCATCCTCTATCAAACCAATGACGGCGCACATGCAGACACACAGGCACACAGAGGCACGCACGCACACACACACACAAACATAAACACACGCGCGCACGCACACACTCCCAGGCACGCACCCACACACATAAAAACACATGCAGGCAAGCAGGCATACACACACCTCCACACACTCACAAGTGACCCCCCCCCCCCCCCCACCCCACCCCACCCCACACACACACACACTATGCACACATTAATTTACATACACAAAAGTTGGGGATGTAGTAGGAGATTGACAAGCGTGATATATTTTTGCAGACAATGTGCAGGACTGGGCGGCGGTCATATTTTGTACCGCTCTGTGGTACATCTAGTTATCTGTTTGTTTCAGTAGCTTTTGCGCAGCTGTTATTGCAGAAGTTTTGAATATTAGGCTTTCTATTCTGGCATATTGTGTATACATTTGAAAATAAGACAAGAAATAACATTATTTTTGGTATTGCAAGTTTATCTTGAAGGAAAACTCAATCACTGATTGTATACTGTGTGAAAGCAACAGGAATTGTGTTAATGGTATGGTCCACAACTAATTGTAGTTTAGAAAACGTGACTACAGATGGGACCAAAGAATGTTAGCGGTCATTAAATGGCCAGTGGTAGCGTAGTGGTGGCTAGCGCGTAGTAGTCTGAAGTGCTGTTGTGGGTTCAATTCCTGGTTTCCACCGTTGTGCCCTTGAGCACTTAACCCCAAGTTGCTCCGGGGTCAATGGCCCTTGTAATATAATTGTCATATGTAAATTACGTTGGATAGAAGTGTCTGCTAAATGAATACATGTAAATGTAAAAATTGTAAAAGGACAACTCCATTTCCTACACGGGACTATTTGACCTTTTTGACACTAAATAGTATTCATGCATTATCATATCGGATATGTAACCATCCTACCTCTTGTAACATACACCTCAGGTGGCTTTAAACACCATGTTCTCTACATCTGAGTAACTTATGCATTTACCATGTATACCTACCTTACTGTTCTGTAACTGACCCTAGGCAGCTGCGTCAGGCCCTTGAGTCGTGGATCTGCTCGAGGTTTCTTCATACATATTATATATGTATCTCCAATTCTAGGGAGTTTTTCCTCGCCCATGTTACCCATGGGCCTTCTTTTCTTTTCTCTGATTGTCTAACATTCTGTGAAGCGCCATGAAAGATGTGTAATGTTTTGGCGCTCTATAAGTGAAATTAAATTGAAATTGACATCCAAGTGATGAAAGCAATGCCACTGATGGCTGTCTGCCCAAACATGAAATCATAATACAAATATAGGGTAGGAAAATGCAGCATCTTTATTGTAAGTGGACGCGGAAATCTGAGGTGAAAATCACCCCATTTCAATTATATTTTATATCAGACAAAGCTTTCTTTGTATTGCACTGCAAACAGCAATGGAACACACACAATTAAAATAATCTCTACTCTTTCTTGACAGTACGTAGTTTACATGGTTGGAGTTTCCTTGCAATCTTTGGGAAAATTAACAAGTGAAACTACAAGGTTAAACGTTACCTCCTCGGCAAGCATTCCATTTGACCGTAACACAACATGCGCGAGCACGCCATTGTCTCCGCTAGGTACACAGTTATACTGCACAGACGGAATGTGCATTTTACAAAGGCCAAGTAATTGTCTAATAAGGTTGAATCATTATCGATCAGGTGACAACCATATGCTGTCCATCTGGATGTGCGAAATGGTTGGTGTGTTGTCGTCCATTCTCTGACGGTGTTCCCACACTGCTCCAAACCCAGGTCTTATGTGAGGCTGAAAGGACAGTTAGAAATTAAGGATAATTTTGTAATACACTTAGCACCCAATATCAATGTAGGCTTGCACAATATGAACAAGAGGGTATATTTCTCAACTATTAGACAGCATAACATCACTTTATCTGCCAGAGTTCTCTCAAAGCCACTGACTGTGGATCATGTTAATGAGCCACACATTTGTTAAAAAGCAAGCTGGACAATGCAACTGGATAGAAGATGCTTACCTGTCAATCAAAGTGTCCCTCATGGAGGTGGCGATGGCGCTGGGCTGTGTCTCGCTGAGTCTGAAAACGCTCTCAATAACCGACAACTCTGTGCTCGTGGTGTCCAGCCCGCAGAATGCACACCAGTCATTCACCACCATACCGGCGGCTATGACCTCGCTACCCCGGTTAACTGTACCTGCCTGCAAGAGGGAGATCATGTTAGGGCATTTTGTTAGAATACAAAGCAGGTGCATTAAATGTAAACATCAATAGATATCTAGAATTATGGAGATCTTAGAAAAACTACGGGTTCAAAGCATAGGTTAAGATAACATGTGAATGATGGTTAAATTTGATAGAAGTCAATCCAGTATCAGCATATATACAACAGGCACATCCCTCATGCTAGCAGCGCATTTGCAATTGAGGAAATCCCTTTATGGATGATTGAGTACATCTGAGTAAAGTAGAAAACTGAAAAGGTTCCCTCAAATTAGATTTCAAACAATACCTACTACATAATAACAAAATTAAAGCTCCTTCAAGAAAAATTAAATTAGTCCAACCAATGGAATTCCTGATGGGAATAACTAGTCAGTACTGATGCCACTCACCACTAGAGGCACTTGAAGAAGAGACGAGAGCTCGTCTTGGTCCTCTATTGATGTCTTGGGATGCACGAGACCTCCCTGATTACTGAAAGCGCAGTAGCTGCCCACCAGGACTTGCTCAGCAATGGTCTGACGAAACACCTCCACCTTCAGACTGTCTGCCAGAATCTCCTCAGTCTCCTGATCAGACCAAAACAAAAGATCATAATGACTTATGCTGCTTGGAATTCTTCAACATAAACCACCCATGTGTTCCAGCAAGGGGTCAAAATAAATTCCTCATTTTAAGGTTTCTGTGAGGGCTCTCTCTTTGGTATTCAGCTGTGATATTTGTGTCTCATGTATATGTGCAATACTGCTCTCTGGACTACAAATCATCATTAATCATTATACTATCATTGATTGAAGATATCATTGGTTATCATACCAGTGGTTCAGTTTGCTCACCCTATCTAGATCGGGATGGACCAGTGCGACATAATCGTTGCAGGCAATAACGTTGCCCAGTGCCGAGAGACGCTCCTCTACCCTCTGGATTCTCACTGTATCTGGGAGGCTATTACGAATGTGCTGCAGTTCCTGGTCCGTGGTGTTATTTGGAACCAATAGACCATGACGATTTCCTAAACAAAGGAATTATAGTGCCGATTGAAGAAAAGTGAGACAGATTGCATTAAACTGAAAAAATAAATCCCAAATATCACAAAGAAAATTACTTCAGATGAAGAGAACTTATTTCAGATGGTCATGGCAACACTACATGGTCATGACAACAGAGGGAATAGGTTCCAATCCAGCCATCAAAACAAAAGTGATCTTACATCACATGAGAACATTCAAATTGTGTAACTCATAAAAACACACACTGACGTCAATTATCCAAATTATTCCTATGAACTGTACTTACCCACACACATTCTTCCAATTATACGACATCCGGCAATTGATGCATGGACAACAGGTATAGTTTCAGACAACTCCCCTTCAAACACACTGAAACGAGGCAGTCATTATTTAGGCATGTCATTTGGGCAGGTCAACATTGAAATAACTAGAGAAGGATCAAGTACAGTCGCTCTTCAAATTCCATTCAACTAGCTTTTGTTCATAGTTAAACACAAAAACAAAAGAATACTTAGTGAAGAAATTACCTGTAAAAGTTTTCTGATCCGCCTATGGCGACGAGACAGTACGTGTTTGTGAGCTTAGCAAAGCAGCCAATTTCGTTGTTCTTCTCAAAAGATGCTCTTACTGCCATGTTGAAATATCAGGTCGAAATAACGTTACGTCTTTTTATACCTGGTAGGGACAAGGATTAACAAACATCAACAATTCAAACTCGTAAATAGAGTTGTATAGGTAGCTAACAGTCAACATTACCCTACACGTAAACGTCACCTACGAATAAGACCAAAGTTAACTTCGGTCTGAAACTTTACAAGGTAACGTGGGTTGTCGTTAACGTTACCGTTATTGCTTTGCTTTCCTGCATTAAATGAATCAAATGGATAACGTGAAACAACAATATTACTACATTTTTGATTTCAAGCTTATGGTGTACTTTGTAACGGACATGCCTATGTGGATCTATTTCAGAGATAGCAAGTTTGCTTGCTTACCCAAATGTTACTCATTATGGCTAAAGGTAATGTTAGCCAGCTCGGTAGCTAATGTTGGCTAGCTAGAGAATATTCAACCACAAAGTACTCAGAAAGTTACATTTACAGATTTACGCTACATTCGTGATACGGTACGAAATTACATTGTTATTATATTGGTATTTTTGTCTCCACAAACAATGAACTTAGATCTAAAATAAATACACATTTACCAATTGCTGAAATGGCCTCACTACAGGCGTGGATTCCACAACTCACGTGTTCACTTCCCCTAGAACGCCAATACGTTGTGACGTTTTAGTACATAGGCCGATGTGGAACATTTCTTTACCCTCTTCGCGGAAATATGGATCTTCCTTCCATTAGAAGAAAAAACCTTAGACACTTCACTTGTATCCGGAGTACTTTATTTAGCTCGGTGATTAATTAATGCATGCAATAGTCAGGATAATTTGGTCTACGACTATGAGGGTAATGTTATTGGTGCACGTTGCATATCAAAGACAGGAGTGACACTGTGTAGCTGCTTTCAAGATCTTACGGCACTCGATTTACAAAGGTGAGCAGTTGTGTACACTGAATTGTGAAACAAATACAAGCGTATTTGTTTCTCCCTCTCCTTCTCTTCTATAACCTGCATAGCAACTGTGCGCACAATTCACGCACAGTGGATTTGTGAGCCAACCATTCTAAGGGCTCTGTGTGACGTCTTATTTGTTGACACTTTCATTAGCTAGCCACCTGTGAAACGTCATTGCAGCAGAGGCATCACCACCCACCAACGTGGCCACGTTTTCTGCCTAGAAACACCATCGACTAATTGGAATAGCGAGACCAAAGAATCCCGTGGGCTGGGACCAACGTGGGGTAATATTTTTCATGCCAAGTGGGTAGCCTAGTGTATGTAGACATTTGTGCACCGACGACCCAAACTAATCCTCTTCGTGTGTGTCAGCTTGTAAACAAAGCACACTTGCCCTACCGCAAAATTGTTTCAAGACAACCTTGAACTTTTACCTTATTGTTGTTCAACTGTGACAGCGTTGGTTGTAAAATGAATATACATTTGTGAATCACACTATAGTCCTAATGCATCGATTTATGGCCGTCTACAGCTCTAGCTCGAGTCTTGCATACTGCTTTTGTTACATGATAAGGGACAGCCGCCCAGTCTGCACCAGCCCTGTAAACATTGCTTTTAAACAGTGCCAATACACCCCACAAGGGGGCAACAAAAATGAGGTGTTATGGGAAAGTTTGTCCAAAGAGAACCCCATGTTTTTGTATCCTTTCAGTGTACTTGATTATCAGACCATTGTTAGATCTTTTCTTGTCAATTCATAGAACTGAAATGTTTTTTTTAAATTATTTTTTTTAATCTTGACCTGATGGGGGAAACAATATAAACCATTCCTAACACATCATCCAATAAAGCAGGGGACATAGGCCCATTATTTTTTAGTCACCTATTATTTAGATACAATAAGTTGATATATTTGATCTGTGTTTGATGCAGACATGGGGGCTGGACAGAGTGTAGAGGAAACCAGACGGTTGGACAACGTCAGTGACCACATTCAGAAGTCCAACGCCCATCCAGAGGCTGACATGGCACCTAACCCACAGGAGCCTGCTGCGGAGCTCCCCCAGCGCAGGATGGGCGACAAGAACGTGGATGACATGTGCTTCATGATCTCATGCACCAACTGGTACTAGAGGGTGGTGGGTGGCAGCAGGCGACGCATTTAAAAACAGTCGTACGCACACCCCAAAACTTTTGCCTTGATGCCGCATCCTGACAGAATGATAAAGCTAAGAGTGTTCACCTCTGCACCTCACGATTTACTCCAATAGCGTAGATAAAAAGCACAAGTACAGTCGAGGAAGTGGCCGCGCTGCGCGTGGGGGGCTCAGGTGCAGTGCTAATTGCACTGTTATTACCGTCCAGGTTCGTTCAGACAGCTACTCGGAAGTCTAGAGCATGCAAAAATAAACCCTTCTACTGCGGCGTGCACACCTTTATGCTGGGTTTTACCCGAGTTACCAGGCAGTAGGCCTTCTTAGCAGGCTTTACAAAAAGGTTGGAAGATTTAAGAGGAAAGGGATATGCATCAATAACACTGTGTTTGAAAGTATCTATCATTTGGTGTGTCATTTACCCTTGTTAGTTGGGTACCGTTTGTGATATGTGCACATCCTTCATGGTCTGGCATGTAATTTAAGTTGCATACTTTTGGGCTTTCATAACATTATAGGAGTCGTGAATCATGAGATTCCTTATAAACACTCATTGTTTTTTTCTACAGTGTAACATGGTGAGCAGGTCAAGACACATTTTTGTCATCAGCCATTGCAAAGCTTTTTAAACCTTTTATTGACATTTCTTTGTTAATAGAACATGGTGATATTGGTAGATATACAGTGTATAACTGTTGAATGAAAATAATATATAAAAACAATGTTTACGTTTATGTAATTAAAAGTGTTTTTTTGTAAATAAAGCTTAAATAATATGGTGTATAATAACATATTCTTTTAACTTTTATCCGTTTCTGAGATTAAACAGATCATACAGAAAAAGAAAATTAGAAAAGATCAGACTTTTCAAAAGTGTGTCAGATTTTTATATTTACACAATCATTTATTAGGGGGTTCGTTCAACTCACAGTCATCTTGGAACTTCTTTTTGTTAGAAAAAAACTCATTTTTGTGTCGTATTTCGAAAACAGACTGAGTTTGATATTCACTTTGATCAGTCAGAAAATAACCCAAAAAGAATATTTACATAAAATACATCGTAAAATATCATGAAAACAACAAACAAAAGTGAATTTCCTCTTTAAAGCTATGTTAGATAAAATCTCACTTGATCCCCAGTAAAACTTTAATACAATTTTTTAACTTTAAAAGTCTGGACTACCTCTGATATGTTTTTCTCCTATTACTTCTCATGTAACAGAACTATAGAAACAAAAGGCAACAACAGGCAAGTTACAGATGGCCGTTGTCTATAGCCACCATAATGTTTATATAGGCCAAGTAGGCAAATCCAAGGACTCTTCATCCTCCCAACCAGTAGAAAATGGTATTACATATAATTAAGAGAAATGTAAAAGGTAGATGGACCAGTCCCATCTATCCCCAGACTCATAGCTTTGTACGTACTTTGCATCAATATTTTCAATAAATATATGCCATATATTTGTCATAATGCTACTTAAAGTACCCCTCGTACAACCAACCCCCTATATCTTTCCATAGTAATCCATATCTGATAGGCTACACAGTAAACACTGTTTAACTTCATTTCTGGACAAATTAGTTGAAATAATGTATATTTACACATACAGTGGTTTTAGCCTGTTTATCCTGATTGAATCTTAGTCAGGTATGCACACACATCATGATGAAATCAATGATCCAAATCAGTTCCTGGAACACTTGTATTTCATTGTCCACAAGAAATTTATCTTCTAATGGCTTGCAGAAGATGATGAATGAGATTTAATTTGCTCTCCCCACCGGTACAAATGGGATTTAACGACCCGAAAGCCATGAAGATTAAACAAGGCTGTGCCTGATTTTTTCAACCAAAGAATAATATTGTCAATATCTCTGCTCCATTCAAGGATGTAAAAATGTAAGGTGTGCATTAGAGTAAGAATACATCATTAGAAAAAAAGAAAAATTCAATCTCAGCATCACATTTTAGCACCAGTAGGTTCAATTATGAATTTCCAGGACTATCCTTTCATAGAAAAACTGTCTCTTGAATTTGAATAGTTGTACAATGGCAATGGCCTTGTATTCAGATTTCCACCAACTCCACCTCTTGAAATATATCAACCATATTGAAAGTCCTACCAATAACAGCAAGAACTAAGACGGCGTAGGATTGTGATGAATAATTAGTTTGTATTTGTGGGCAAAAGTGTGCTGTATGGTTGAGCATCCTTTTACCTAATATCCTGGGTTCAAAATGCATTTTCAAAAGTATCAAACACTGATGTAATATACTGTACATTTAGACAGATTTAGACCATTGGGAATAAAGAGGCTACAAATTAAATATGGAGGTCCCTGTGGATGACTGCACAAGCAATCCAGACCTTTGTCTCAAGCTAATCTGGAGATGAGAGAATGGAATCATTCCTGAATGGGCACACACACTTAGACGTCTGCTCTGACACAGTACCACATCTCGATCAACCGCCAAGCTGCTCAAAATAAAGGAGGAATCACAAATGAAAAAGACCAAGAAGACTGATACGCACACCTGCCTGTAGAAGATAACAGATGATGCATATTGATTATACACAATATGCAAAGGAGTATATGATATAATAGAAATTATAACAGATTATGCTGATTCTGAACATAAAAGAAAAGATTCCCAGCTCCTTATAGAAATTACTGAGGGAATTGAAAGATATAAATAGAGCAGGCCATAGCAAATTTTAAGACAAGGCACAGTGTCTTAAAAAGGTATCAGCAGAAGCTGCTAAGGCAGACATAAATGTAAAAATCAAAGAAACTGTCTGTTTCTGAGGATATTTCAGGATAGAGAACATTTTGGAAGACAGCAGCTAACAGCAACTACAGTAAGTGAAACATACTGTACATGTGTTTCCATTCCAAAACTCCTCAAGAAATAAATGAAAACTGCGCTCAGAACCATAAACAAATGACAAGTGATAGACATTCAGATTTCTCAGAGACTCGACAAAAGACCAGGATGCATGAGCTTTGTAGACACGCGCCATGTGTATACGAATACACACACACACACACACTTACAAATCAGAACCTCTGGAGTAAGCTTCAGGGGTGAGAAGCAGCACACATAGAAGTAAGAAAGGAGAGTCTATGGTGGAAAGACACAGGGATCAAATCAGGTACTGACCCTTTCTAGAAATAATGGATTATCAAACGCAGGCCAATAGTAACCTGCGCCGGATGTCTTGCTGAGAGCCGTGCATGATATGGGCACTAACTACTTCCTGGGATAGCGAACTTTAATTGGTCTCCACTGCAACTGAGTATGAAGACTGCCTGTTTGACACATAGCCGATTTAATCAGGAGGGGAACTCAAATGAAATGAAATGTATGCAGGGAGAAAAAGCCCATCTATAACAAATTCCTTGAAGCGAAGCAATTTGCCACTTTATAAAACTGCATCTCTCTCTCTCCCCCTCTCCGTCAACATGTTAAAACCAACCCCAGGGCAACCACTAAGTACATTTCGTATGCCAAACGCACTCAGATTTATCTACTAAACTTGGCTTTTTATAAACGAGCAAGCAAATGTCACTTGTGCTGATGACAAAGGGATGTCAGTTCATTAAATGACACAGTGAAATCAACTGTCATAATATGTATATCCAATATGCATGATTATTTGCATGGGTAAACACATAAACATAAACTCCGGGTCAACTAGACCTCGGGGCTGAAAACACAGTTGTTAACCCTTATCCCATTGTGTAAAAAATTCAAAAGTTGGACAGGCTAGCAAAAAAATCGTTACGTCATAAAACATTCTGGTTACTCCTCTAAAAGGGTCTGCCCCAACACATCTCACTAAAGGTCTGCCACAGTAAGGCAAATGAATGTAGTATTGTCCAGCAGAAACACATGGTGTGAACAATATGCAAATAGGGACAACGGCCTATAAAGCAGCTTAAAACTTTTCTCTACTACAGTAGATGTCTTCATAGTCACATCCATATGACAAGTTCAACGTTTTATAGCAGCACCACATATTTTGATGACACTACTTTTTTCACTATTCAAACATCCTATCACAAACTTTCTATATGTTAGAAATGGAGATGACCAAGGTCAGCATTTCAGTGGTCATGGCTGAGTCTGGAAGGGATAATGTTTACTTGGGCCACGCAAAGCAATACAGGTGATTGTGATTGTGAGTCACTCATATATTAGCACTGAGCACATTACAGTACCACAGAAACACCACACAAACCAATGAAAGCTTGATAGGCTTGATAGACAAGGGCAAAGAAGAAACACAGAAATGGTCAAAATGAAAACTCCTTTGTCAATGCCCCGGTCAAAGCTCAGTATTGTAAGTATCTCAAAATGTGTTGCGTATCTGAATAACACCTCACCCAAATGTGTGGACAGTTGTGTGCTCGCCTCGTCCCATCACAAGAAATCATTAGTGGGAAGGTGATAAAAGCCTTCTGCGCCTCTGTTATGATCCTTGGATTTCTTTACTTATAGCAATAAACATGAAAACTTAAATGATGGGGGTGAGAAAAGCATATTCAAAGTGAACCTAAAACATTTTAAAGGCAAATACATGGAGTACGGCAGAGAAAACTGTTTTTCTCTCAGCGGGGATTTCCAGAACCCAGCCCCAATGGGAGGTTCTGTCTGCCATGTTTGATCTCAGTTTCTTGGGGTTTGCAAGCTGCGAATGAGACAATGCATGGTGCAACACCTCCTCATCTACTATTTGGCATCCATCCTCCTATTTTGCATGAGGAAGAGGACTAGACATGATGTCTTACTGCCACTGTTATGTTTTCAGCACTGCAGGTTAATTAAAGTATATGACATCTAACGCTACCTCAGTTCTCAAAACCATTCTCACACCAAGGCCAAATACTGACGTAGCAATCTTAACATCATAGCACTAATGAGAAGCCTGTCCTTGCAAAGCTAGCTGGGGGTGAATTTGAATTGGGGATGAATTGTGTTTTTGTTTCCTGTTTTTTTTATTTTCAGTTTTTTTTTATTTCCTGATTCACACAGAAAAGTCAATGTGGCTTGCTTATGTCTGAAAAAGGTAGTATTATATGAGGAAAAACAGGAAATCAAAGGGAAAAAAAGGTCTTATTGTCTCCTCCTGAGCACTTATGTCAGTGAGTGTGACGCAGCGCATGCTGTAATTATTTACTGTTACACTGTACCTGAAGCCTGGAAATACCTTAACAGGAAAGGGATGTGGTTTGCCTGAATGTTACAGAGCCATTCCAAAGCTATAACACTGTAACAATAAGTAATTACAATAGACGTTTGATTTACATTAGTTACATAGGAAATCAGAGCACTGACATGTATTCCTAGAAAAAAAGAGGCAATGCAAATCCATAAAATAAAAACAAAATATATAAATTGGTAGACTTTCAGTGATTGAAAACTTCCAAGTGAACTCAAGGCAGAGGAGTCTTCTACCCGCTCCACGGAACAAGTGGAGTGTGTGTGTGGGGTCAGAGTTCATCAGCAGCCTGACCACTGTCCACTAGCCAGCGTTTAGACTGCGCCAGTGCTGTGCAGTACAAGTTGAGTGAACATAGAGTAAACCATAACAACGTCTTTCTCAGCCTGAACTCAAGGTCATTCCGTAAACTTAAAAAGTCTTAAAACTGTTCCACAACAATCTTCCTTTTCTCACTCTCAATTTCTATGGCATTTCTACCTACATTTTAGTTTATTTTGTTTTGTGTTTTCTTTTTTCTTTTTTTTTTTAAATTTGATTCGCTCTTCTTGTTTCACAACTGATATTACTTTTGAAATTCATGTACAAGTCCATGTTGGATTAAGACAGGAACTGCTGGTATCTGACTGCGAGGCATGCTCCGTCTCTGTCCCTCTGGAGGACAGTCTGTGGGCAGTCTGGCGGAGGGACAGTATGCGGGTCGCCATATGGCCTCCAGTGACCGGGCCAGATAGAAGAGGACAGGTGGAGAACAGGTGCATTAGACCAACCAGTGGGAAGACAGCTCCATCGCGCGCTCCAGACAGAGCCTCCCACAGTTTCGGTGTGGTTTTGTTGTGTTTGTTTTTGTTCGTTTTCTTTTCTCGGCTCATGGTAACGGTACACACACAATTCTGTGGCAATCGTTTTTTAAGGTTTCTTCACGGAGGGGGTTTTGGGAGGAGTAGGGAGGGAGGGTTGTACGAAACCCCAAAGGGATTTGCTCCTTCCTTTACCCCTCGTCTCACAATAGATTGTGCAAAGACAGGCACTGATCACATGATGCACCCAAAGCGTTTGTTTGTCTTTTTTGTTATTTCTTTTTTTTGTAGCCCTCTCAAAAACTGTTCTATCCGTTAGCCTTCAGCTAGCGCCACCTAGCCTGTCATACCCACTCCTGCACGGGGTGTTTGTAGTAGGTGACGTTCTGCTGCACCCCTTTGTTCTTGAACTGAAAGATGGTGTAGACCAAAACCAGGATGCACAGGGAGAGGATGCAAGGGATCACCACGGCGATGGCGTTGACGGTGCTCGGAACGTCGTTGATGGCCACCATGATGTCCACGTCGTCGTGGGGCAGCTGCCGATCCTTGTTCTTCTCCATGTCGGACTGGTCACAGCCCATCCAGTCTTTTAAGATGGACTTGGGGTAGCCGGGCTCCACGAAAAGCTTGGAGTTATCAAACTTCCAGTAATCCTTGCCTTTGTAGAAGTAGGTGTACACTAATGGAGACAAAAACGAGGACCAAAGTTAGACACACTGGACAATACAATTGTTCCTAAAACTTGTAAGTTGAATGTTTGAAAGTGGACCCAAAAACCTATGCGGTGTAGAGCCAACCCCAACCACAATGTAGCCTTTCTTAAGAGGAGCTCTCTAATTTGAAAAACAAAGCAATGTATCTTTCAGCACCACCCTAATATCTTAGAATATTGAAATATTTCTAAAGCAAATGTGTATTTCTAGCTTGCTAACATACTTTCATTAGAATCTATATTTCCAGACACTCTGAGATGAACATGTGAATAATCATTAACAAGTGACATTTACTGTTCTTGGAAACACTCAGGTGTTACAGCTCAGTCTGCACTGTTATTTCCTTCAAAGCATGGCCTGAAGCATCTGGGCTTAATAAGAGTCTTTTACTCTTGCAAACTGACATGATCGATCCATAACACACGCATATGTCATGTTATATAAATGTCAAGGTGTTATTGCAATAAAAAATATAGGAACTATTTTCCTTTGAGTTGTGTTTTATGAAGGACAAAATGTATTAGGGGGAAAAAAAACACTTTCCCCAACACACAAACACATGCAAACAGAATAATACACAGACACTTACACACACATACATGCACGCATACACGCCCACGCACACACACACGCACACGCACACACACACACACACACACACACACACACAAACACACACACGCACACATACACACCCACGCAGACACACACACATACTGAGAGAGAGATAGACAGAGAAAGAGACAGAGAGAACTACAAGGATCACTAAAGGCACTTGATTGATGAATTGCTCTGGGAATTTATATCTCCTCCTTGCGCACCACCACACGTCGGGACTCCCTGTAGAAATGGCTGAGCGACTGAAAAATCATGAGCTACAGGCAAAACAAGTGAACCAAATGGGCCGTATGACCCTCGCCGACTTCCACTTCTCATGTTCGCGTGTAGCCCCGGTCCCTCTGTGAAATGTAGTGCAGGAGGTTGTGACATGACTCGCACAAGCGATGATAGCTCCTTCCGGAACAGGGCTCGGGGGACGCTGGGGAGCGTCTCCGTGCAGTTTTGCTGGAGCTGCACAAACGGGAGGCTTCTTGCAGCCCTACAGAATTAACCCTTCGCGACCCCTGCTGCCACCAGCACTTGCAGACAAATCCTTTGATGCTGAGCCCAATAAATGGGGGCTGCTTATGCAACAACAGAGGCGCTCTCAGCAACAACCACCTGACCAAGACTGAGAAGTCCCCCATCAACACTAGGCTATACTGTACTGCTTTATGCAAAAACACCCAGCAACGATAGACACCATGTAAAATAATCATAACGAGAATACACCAGTGATTTTCACTGGAATAGACCAGAGCAAATAAAGTGTTACTTTAGACCATTTGGGAAGATCCTATAATGAAATCCAACACCAGCCGAAACAATGGCATATGGTACTCGTGTGCCTGTTGACATTATTTCAGAGAGGCAACTGAATAATATCAAAATGCAGGTGTAAGCATTAGACAGTAGTGAATAAAAGATACATTAGCTGGCCACATTACTCTCGTAAGTCATGAATTTCTACAGCTACAGCCGTTTCATTTGATCAAACTTTAAAAGCATTTCTGCAATCATTTTTGCAAAACCAGGTTTCCACAGGTTTTGAATACTGAGTGCATGCCAAGTGCCTACCAACTGGGATTAAAATAGCTTGCTCCAGAATGATGCAATTTACACCAGGAACACTGTTGATGGGCATCTATTTTAGTCTGAATGGGCAGGATGTCATATCCTGTAGCTCACATATTGGTGGCACACATTTGTGTCTTTTCTGAGAAGGGAGGAATGGTGCTTGTTCCAACTGCCGCTGACATTTACCAGACACTGATGGCCGGCAGTCGCTGTCGATATGTAATTAAAGGTTACTGCATGAAGGTCATGGTCATTAAAATCATGCTGAACAACCTACCTATCTACCTGTTAACGTGCCCTGCAGTAATGATCGTGGCAAGCCCATGACACATGAATCATTGTGTTACAGCAGAAACCATTGGTGTGTCTCCACCAGGAATCAGCTTCCCAGAATCTATTCTCTGTCCTCACACTCACTCACTCGAGAGGCAATAAAGTGGCCTTCAGTGACAACACTGGGGTGAGGTGTATGTGTGAAGAGGTGTGTGTGTGGAGAGAGTGGGGGTAAGCCTCGGGGATATTGGTAACTGTTGACAGACTTAAGAGGGCCGGTTTTCATAATACAGTGAAGCTGAGTGATTGTTGAAGAAGAAGAAGAAGAAGAAGAAGAAGGAGAAAATACACCGAGTAAGGTCACTAAGGTCATACTCACTTCCCTCCCTGCTGACAAAAGCTCCTTGTGGCGCCTCGGGGACGCCTTTCCACACGGAGATGGAGCGGGGGTAGCCGGCGTCCACGGTGCGCTTCTCCTCGTTGTAGCGCCAGTACTGGTTGCCCTTGAAGAAGTACGTCTTGGCCACGGACTCCCAGCGCACGGCGGTGTCGATGCCGTCCTGCGGGAGGCTGGTGCCCAGCTCCACCAGGCTGTGCGGGTAGCCGGGTTCAGCGCTCACCTCTTTGAACACCCAGTACTTGTCACCTAAACAGACAAAACAAAATGGAAATGAGAGAGATGGGTTACCTTGGGGAATATTTAGGGGACATTCTAAGGGGTTTCTGATGGTGTTGTGACACAGGAGTGTACCCAGTACTTGTCACCACAATAGACAAAACAAAACGAAAATGAGAGATGCAAGTTGTCTTGAAAACATTTTTCTGACGTTGTTCTAACAGGGCATGAGGGCAGCTGTGGGGCGGTTTTATCGGCCCTCATCAGTGGCTCATTAAACATTAATTAGTTCACTTTAAGCCAAAGGCTGACTTGTCACGTTGATATGCCCTGTCACTGCTCCCGTCTTCACTATATTACTGTAACCTTATCGTATGCAATGTTTTGATTAAATCAGTCAGAAACATAACACTTCTGAGACAAACAAACAAACAACCACTGTCATTAAACATGTGAAAAAAAAAACACAAACACAGACACAAAAATATCGCTTCTGAGATGTAAACAAATAACTGGCATCAGATAGCCTGAAGGAGAAAACAAAAGCAATCATAAAATTGAGTTCAAATATCTCCCTATTAATACAAAGTGTACTCTCAAAGGTAACTGTGGAGAATCATCTGGGAGTTTTTTTTCTCTCGCTAGTGCATCTGGGAGCGTAGGGAGACAGAGGCTATAAATACCTGGCCTTAAGAACTCCCTGAGACAGCAGGGCTAAATTACTCTCCAGCTGTGTGTGTGTGTGTGTGTGTGTGTATGTGTGGGTACGTGTGTGAGTGTGTATGCACGTGTATGAGTTTGTACATGAGTATGTGTGCATGCATGTACATGCATGTGTTTGTGAGTGTGAGTGTGCAATGTGTGTGTAGCAGAACCAGTGTGTGTGTGTGTGTGTGTGTGTGTGTGTGTTTGATGAGTGTGAGGCTTGTGTGGAGCATTCAAATGAATGGCATCAGTGGTGCACTGATTAAGTAAGAGAGGCACAGTGAAAATAATGGGCTTTAATAAGAACAAGAAGTGCCAGGCATACCTTTGAAGAACACAAATTTCCCATCCGACCTCTCATAGGCCGCGTCGATGCCGCGCGGAAGGCCCTTCCAGAACTGGTCGATCTGCATCGGGTAGCCTTCCTGCACCTTGTTGTTCCGCAGTCGCCAGAACCATCGGTCCTGATAAGCAGAGCGAGCAGAGAGGAGCATCAATCACAGCTCATTATCATATGGCTGCCGAGAAACTAGGACACGTCCGAACAACTCCCCAACGGCAGCAAGCAACCCACACGTGAAAGAGAGGCAAGAAAACACACACACACACACACACACACACACACACACACACACACACACACACACACACAGAACACACTCGCTCCAGATCCAATTCCTTCTAACCACAAGCAGCGCACTGCCACACAACGACGCAGTCTTATGACTATTTCAAACGATTCGCTGTTGCTGTTTTTCTTTTGTCACAGGTTGCATGGGGTGAACAAATCCTAGTTTAATATTCCCCTTAATAGTCTTGTTTCTCTCTGTTATGTATCTAATATTTTCAGTCACTACAAGGGCAATTAAGTACATGCCGCCAAGCATAACCTCCACAGGAATCATTCATAGTCACACTAGTTCATGATTGTCCAGCAAAATCACTGACTTATTTATACTTATTTACTTATAGATACTTTTTTTTAATTTTGAGCAAAATGTAGGCATCCAGTGGCCTATATGATTCATAAAAAACAACCGAAACATTCATAAAACTAGGATGAAGATACAATTGTGAAAGATGATCGTCTATCCACCAGATTTCAGCTTCCAGATTTTGTTGAGTGCCAATGTAAGGACAGGCATACTGAGGTCTATCTATGGCTTTCTTTACACTGAAATGAAGGGACTTTGATTTGATTCGATCTGATAAAGCTTGGCCTTTACTGATAATAATACTCTCTGAACAGCTGCAACATATGACCTTAAAAGACATTTAAAACAAGATCAAAGACATCCAGTTGAATTTGTCTATATGTTCCCCATCATCATCACATGATGCCTTTAAGAGCCCAATGGTACACTCAAAACATTTCACATGAATTCAGCTAGACCAGCAAAACTCTTGCAAAAACATACCTTCAGCTGGTTTACCAAGCTTATGATGGTTTTTCAGATTGTTTTGCTTGTCATGCCACCTCAAGCTGGTCATTTTAGCTGGTGTTGCTGGTCTTACATTGCTGGTTTAACTGGTCATGCCAGCTTATGTTGGTCATTCTAGCAAACCGGCATGACTATCTTACACCAACAATGTCAAGCTTGGCAGGCTGGTCCCCAGCATGACCATCTTACACCAGCTGTATCCCATATGACAGGCTGGTCACAGCAGCATAACCAGCTTCCTCGGATGGTCACGCCAGACCATCTAGTGGCCCAATCAGCTACACCAGCAAAGACCAGCAAGAGCTTGAAGAAAACCAGCAAAGACCAGCTAAAACCAGCTTAAACCAGCTACCAGCTAAGCTGGTTTCTAGCGTTCTTTTTTTCAGCAGGGATATAACTGTAACAAAACACATCTGAATACCCTCTATTGGAATAGTCAAAAAAGCTAATGAGATCGTCTAAACTACACACACTATACATTCACAATGGAATCCTCTAAACTACACACACTATACATTCACAATGTACACACACACATTAAACAATAATCAGGACCAGACACTTACAGACCATCGGTTTTAATCATCTCATGCATCTCATCTTTACGTGCACATCCAATTCCCAGCCAACAAGTGCAATCTGGTGAGTCCCACTCTGTAGCTGCATAAAACCGCAGCGTTCATGGCACACACACACACACACACACACACACACACACACACACACACAGACACACAGACACAGACACAGACACAGACACAGACACACACACACACACACACACACACCTACACATTTATGGCTCAACAGTGCACATGGCTGGCTCACCTTGAAGACAAACATCTCCCTCCGGAAGAAGGCCACCGTGTTGAAATTGCCGTCGCAGATGTTGGGCTTGCCATTGGACGGCCGGTCGAGGGAGGGCGGTCGCGCGGGCCGTGAGCTGCGGTTGTGCTTCTTGTCACTGCGTCCGGCGGGGAGAGTGGGCAGAGGCCGTGTAGGCTCCATCATCGCAGTGGGCACGCCTGGACGAGAGAGAGAGAGAGAGAGAGAGAGAGAGATAGAGAGAGAGAGTGAGAGAGAGAGAGAGACAGAGAGAGAGAGAGAGAGAGAGAGAGAGAGAGAGAGAGAAGAGAATATAGGGAGAGAGAGAGAGAGAGAACGAGAGAGAGAGAGAGAGAGAGAGAGAAGAGAAGATAGGGAGAGAGAGAGAGAGAACGAGAGAGAGATAGGGAGAGAGGGATAAAAAAGAGAGAGAGAGAGCGAGAGATAGAGAGAGAGAGAGCGAGAGAGAGAGAGAGAGAGAGAGAGAGAGAGAGACAGAGTCACCCTCATTAGCTTCCCAGCTTGCCCCCAAGCAGCAGGTGAGGGCAGGGAAATGGCAAATCTTGACGGGGCAAATGGCCTGCTCGCCCTGCTGGCCTTTTGTTTCTGACGGAGCTCTGAACCCGGGAATGACCGAGCTAGAAGGCCATTAAAATGTCATTGTTTAAAGACTGTTGTGTAAATGAACCTGGCTTAACCGGGCTCCTATATCAGAGAGAGTTTCGGGGAGCTATGAGGGACGCGCGCACACACACACCCACACACCCACACACACACACACACACACACACACATACATACATACACACTCTCTCTCTCACACACACACACACACACACACACACACACACACACACACACACACACACACACACACACACACACACACACACACACACACACACAGAGACACACACACCCTTTCCTGTGTTGGCTCTCTAGAATGAGCTCTTGCTTACTGATGCTTACAAGTAGGGACATACCCCACTGAGCAGGGAACACGACGTACCGTAAATCTTCTGGATGCCTTGAAGGTCGTCGAGTGGCAGCTTGAAGTTGTGCGTCTCCATGTACTGGTAGAAGGGTGCCATGATAGCACTGGGGTCGTTGGAATGTTCCAGACCCAGCGCGTGGCCCAGCTCGTGCACCGCCACTAGGAAGAGGTCGTTCCCTGAAAGAGACACATCATCACCAAACTATTTAATTACCATGAACATGACCCACCAGTCTCCTAAGGCTAAATTTGTTATTACTGTCTGCTTTTATTTATGTAAAGCACACTGAATGACCTCTGTGTATGAAATGCACTATATAAATAAACTTGACTTGACTAGGTGAATAGTTGAAGTGAAAGTTGCTTGATATTTAGCAAACGCTTTTATCCAAAGCGACACGCTGATTGTCAGTTGGTGACGTTATCGCTGCTCCACCAAGCCCTCTAGTACACAGTTCATAGCAAGCACAACTCTCCCAGATTGTTGCTGGGACGCGGGAACAGATCTGGCCAGGATCCGGTGCTGATCTGGGCCTGAAACGCGTGGGCCAGATTTCCTGTTCAACTGCTAGCTTGGCTTGCTACACACCTACACATTTGTCGGACTCCACCAGACATCCCAGGCTCGCTCGGGCCACCCCTGCTATGAGTCAGGCCGCGTGTGGAGCCAGTTTGCGGAGAGGAGAGGAGGTGCGATAGATGCCATTTTCTACCCTCCTCAGACGTGTCAGCCCCATCACCCCCCCCCCCCCTCCTCTCTCGCTACAGGCCTTTTCCAGATGTCTAATCGCAGTGGATCCTGTGGGTCACACCTCGCCGTCGGATGTCATCACCCATATGTCCAACACCACAGGTGAGCTCATGCTTCGGCTTCCCATCGCCTCCCACAACACATGAGTCAGATCCCGCGGTGCTCCATCTCCACTACCAATCCACCCCCCCCCCCCCCCCCCCCCGGTCTCATGTCTCATCTACATTTCCCCCCTCTTTTTCCATCTCTATCTATGCCTATTTCATTCAGCTACCCGCTATTTCAATTCCTCTACACAACTCCTATTGTTATTTTTTGTTTGTTTGTCTTTTTGTTTTTGTCTAATACTTCTGTACATTTTGTTCTGCCGACTTACTGATTTGTTTTTGTTGCTGTTTTCCCTTCCTTGCGATTATAAATAGAATATGTCACAGAGAGAGAGAGAGAGGGGGAGAGAGAGAGAGAGAGAGCTGCTCCTTGTCTCCTGTGAGGAGATTATCTGATCTGCAGCATAGCTGTCTGTCTCCCTCTGTGAACATATGGTGCGCTGAGGGGTCATAAAGGGAATCGGAGAAATCCATTCAGCTTTTCGCTTTCATTTCATGCTCCAAGGTCCTCTGCCCGAGGTACAATGTAAGGACAAATTTGCAAAGCCATGTATAACCACTTGCTTGTATGGATGCATATGAGTGAGAGAGAAAGGGAGAGAGAGAGAGAAATGAGAAAGAGAGAGAAATATATATAGAGAGAAATGAGAGAATGAAAAACAAATGAACAGTATTTGAATGAGTGTATGTTCTGGCCTCTGGTACATAATTAAAAGCAAGGTTCTCAATCCTGGTGAAGTATTGTTGAAATTGCTCAACATCCCATCAAATACAGACCTCACTTCAGTGCTCCCGAAACAGTGTTGCTGATTGGTTAGAATAATGTATTGCTCAGTCTGAGACATTCTATTCTGTTCCTGTACAAAGTCGGGACTGTGTATGAGTGCACACATGGAACAGACAGCTAGAGGACCACAGGGAACGGAAAAAAACAAAACAAACCAAACAAAACAAAGTGTACTTGTTTGGAATTGTGGACTGTGCCTTTAATGGTGTGAGACTTCATAGCTTGCACTCCCATTAACAACAGAAAATTGTCCTGGCTAATGAAGTGTGCGCTTCAGGCTTTCTTGAAGCGTGGCGCTCACACCTGGCTGTTGGATGAGAATCCCACCCCTCATTGCTTCCCATCCCCGCTGCCACTTCCTGCTATACATGCACTGTCCGTCACCGCACATTCTTGTGATCTGGAAATCTCTTTCTTCCTGCCTGCTGTCCACTCTTGTTCCCAGTGGAACGGCTGTGACACTGCAGTGGGTAGGGATTCCCCCTGGATGCTGTGTGTGTGTGTGTATGTTTGTATGTGTGTGTGTGTGTGTGTGTGTCTCAGTTACGCCCTCTCTATCTCACCACGCGTCTCTTTTCTTTCTTGCTGTGCGTCTCTCTGTCTGACTCGGTTACGTCTCCTCCTGACTCTTCCCTCAGTGCTCCTCTTTCATCTCCATCACCTCATGGTGATGGAGGAGGAGAGGAGAGGAGAGGAGAGAGGAGAAGAGAGTAGAGGGATAGAGTGAGGAGAGGGATGGGGAGAGGAGTGGAAAGGAGAAGAGAGGGATGGAGTGAGGAGAGGGATGGGGAGAGGAGAGGAGAGGAGAGGGATGGAGTGAGGAGAGGAGAGGAGAGAGGGATGGAGAGAGGAGAGGAGAGGGATGGAGTGAGGAGAGGAGAGGAGAGGGATGGAGTGAGGAGAGGAGAGGAGAGAGGGATGGAGAGAGGAGAGGAGAGGGATGGAGTGAGGAGAGGAGAGGGATGGAGTGAGGAGAGGAATGGGGAGAGGAGAGGAGGAGAGAGGGATGGAGAGAGGAGGGAGGAGATGCGAGGGCTCACTCTCATTCATCTCACAAGCTGAGCAGGTGAGTGAGGTGCATATAGATGGGGATGCCACCACAGCAGTTACTCAATTAACTGCCACACAGCAGATGTGTAAGATTGCTTGTGTGTGTGTGTGTGTGTGTGTGTGTGTGTGTGTGCGTACACAACACTGCATGCTTAGTGGGTTTTGTGTTATCTCACGGCACCAGTGAAAACATTACCCTAACAATAACAACCTTGATTGGCAGTAACACATTCTACAGTGTTGACAATTAACTAGCCAGCACTGTTGCTATCTGCATAGGATCGTCATATACCGAACCTAAGTACCTAAACATCTCGCTGTTATATTGGTATCTAGTATGCTGGAGCAAATCTGTCATAGTCATCTAAACAGGTTCTCTCTCTCTCTCTCAAGCTGGGAAGCTAATGAGGGTGACTCTGTCTCTCTCTCTCTCTCTCTCATGTTCTCATTCTTTCATTCTCTCTGTTCTTTCCTTCCCTTTGCCTAGCTGCAATTTTCTATTCTTCAGCTGATCAAGTGCTCATTACTATTCAATTAAACATTGATCTGAGAGTCATTCATCAGCGGCTATCAGTGAGTGAGGGAGTATTTCTTCATCCCCTAATTCATTGCTTTGTGCTGGGCCTCCACTGGCCCCAGGGCCTGCCAAGAAACTTTCTGTCTCCACTCCAGAAAGCTTCGACTCACACAAGTGGGCCTCTCCGGTCGATACTCATATTTGAATGTAATTATCGAACCCAGTAACACTGTGCACCCCACAGCGTTTATCAACCTTTGGCAGGGAAAACCATACAGTTAGCAATTTGGTGGTGTTTTTTTCTGTCAATATTGAATTAAGCATTATGTTTGAGTCATCACAAATAATATTAAAATCACTACCACATTACATTTTGAAATTGGTTTCCATGCAGATGCTTGTAAGCAATCTGTGCCTACAGTCGGAAGAATAAATAAAATTTACTTGAATGTATTGTATACTTGCATGAATGGGAATCGGATGATTTGATTGATGACTACAGTATACTGTAAATGTCATGTTGTTCACATAACCATTGCATCACTATGCATAATGGTTACAACTATTGCATAAGTCTTTATTATTGGTATCAGTCAAACGATCCGGCGTTTTGATTCAGCCATGCATCAACTGTAATAGCTTTTGGAGAGCAACTCACCGTCATGATTTGCGTTCCCTAACGTCCACGGCTCGTCCGAGTCAAAGTGTGTGTCTCCACCGATGCCCGGGCCGGGGAAGTAGGCGTGGGCCAGAAAGCCTCCTTCACCATCGAACGGCGAGCTGTCGCCGTGGAACCCCGATGCGAAGAAGATCATGATGTCCGCCTCCTTGCCCAGGGCCTTCATCTCCTTGGAGTCGACCTCCTGAAAGGTCAGCGGGGTCACCGCCTGCCACACGTCGAAGGCCTGGCGTATCGCTCGCTTCGTGTCCACCTCGCCCACTTTAGGTGTGTAGTTGTGTATGCTGGTAGCGAAAGAAAAGTAAAAGCGAGGTTGACATTAAATACGGTGACAACTGTCAAACTATCAACATTATTCTAATCACCACAAACTATATACATTTATGTTTATACATTGATAACAATTTGAAAGTTGAAATCAAATTAACATACAGTAACAAAAAAAAATAACATAATAAAAAAATGTGAAAATTAATAATCTGACATATACATAGTGGTATGCAGTGTACTCCTGAGCTCTCCACAGCATGTCATCTAATGCACTTTAAGAAGTTAAAAATAGCTGTCGATGCCTGTATTTCGTCCTCTGAGGACTGTGGCAGGATGAGAATCAGGGGCAGGGTGAGAATCAGTTGAAAGCCCATCAGCCCTGAAATTCCATCATCTGAATGCTTTTGTTCCATCTGCTGCTCTTGATCATTACCAATGACCATCAAAGATAGCTTATGCCAAATCTCGCTGGATTAATCTTGATTGATTCGATCCACCGATTTCGTCCAATACAACACATTGCAAATGAACCCGAGCTCCTTAACTTGGGCACAGAAAACATGATCTGTGGCTCGCCGAACAAGCGCAGCCTCTCATCTGAGTACACACTGCTTAAACGTTTACATAATAGTCTTATAATCTGCATAAATGTTGAGAAATATGGGGCAAATAGCAAGCCAGGCAAATTACCTAAGGCTGTGGTGGATAGGCGCTTCTTAACACATAACCGATGAAATTGACATGAAAAAAAAATCCATGACAAATTGCTGAAAAAAACACACTGTCTTAAACAATTACCATCAGACAAAAGATAAAGCTCTTTTGTGGCACTTGCAAATGCAAAGAGCAATTTTTCAAGTGATTTTCTTAATCTCACATTGCGGCATTACACAGTAACAAAAATGGCAAAATACAAAACAGCCAAAGCAGCCTTGGTAATCTTGGAAGGCGCCTGATGATAATAATAATAATATGACCTAGTGTAGTAGTCAGCGGACTCCAAGGGAGAGTAAGAGCGCCAGGTTTCCTCAATACCTCCTCTGCCTGATGCTCCCTGACAATCCACACAGATCAAATCAGACTCACTAGCCCAGACAGACTAAATATAGAGCATAGAACACAGGGAGAAAAGGAAAAGGCATTTAAAGGTACAGAGCTCCTCCTATCTCCTTCCAAACGGAAAGGGGGGGAAAAGATGGAAAAATAAAAGCACTCTCCCTCTTTTCTCCTGTCTACAGAAGAGTGGCTGGATTATTTTCCTGCCTTGGGGAGGCATTTCAGCAAGCGTTACTGCATTGCATAAGTGAGGAGTGTACCGAAAACATATTCACAGGCCACGGAATCTAATATGCAGGAAATAAATAAATAAGGAGCAACACTCACAGAGAGCTTGCTTCAGGCGAATACAGTAGAACCAGTGGCTAAAAACCCCTCCTGCCTGAGCTGTGTCAAACACCATGTTCATATTCATGGCTTCTGAGGCACTCTATAAAAATTCCAGGATTGACATAAATATTTGACATTTTTTAAGGGGGTGGGTGGGGTACCCTCACGTCTTCATTACCAGATTTGAAAAACGTTTCATGCTGCTTACATAACAATATCTTTAGCACTTTGAGGGATGAGGTTCTGAGCATAAAAATAAAACAAGAAATGTATCACTGTCAGACCACATTACAGGAACGTGTGGTTTTATTAGGTCTTAGATGTCAAACAACTTCCCATAAAAACCATCCATCTATCCCTACATCCATCCGTCCATCAATCTAACCCTCCTTCCATTAATCCATTCCTCCATCCATCTATTGATCTACAATGTGGTTCATAGCTTGTCATTTATTGTTAATGCCAGTTGATAGAATGCGCTGTAGTACTGCTTTAGTGCTAACAGCGCTAACTGCAGCGAATGCTACTCACTGACATCCTAAATACAACTCCTCCTCCTGCCAGTATTAAACCCACTTTCCGCACTCTACTTAATATAGGCACTAGCGTTTGTACAGTACACAACAGCCCAGCACCAAGTGTGTGGGCAATTCTCTTTCAACGCCAAGCCCCATGCGATCTTGCCACTGCAATCAAGCTTTTGTTCTCGAACAAAATGTACCCTGACGTCCAGATAAGAGAGTGCATTGAATGAATCACTTTAACAAAATGAGAAATAAAATCTAATCGAGCCAAAGCCCTGTGATTTTGTCTCTTTTTGTTTAATGACTTAAGGAAATATCTATGCCTAAATACAGTACATACATACTGCATTTCTGGCAGCGCACCAACCCCATGAAAATACTGTTCTTGCAGTATACTGAAGGGGAGAAGGGGAGGGAACCATACCATATCTATACGATACCTGTAAGAGATCTGTTTGTCCCTCCATTTCTGACCAGTGAGGGCAAATCGCTTATTCCGCCTCCGACGACTGATGCTCGGGTGGTCTGGGACCCCCGCACCGAGGTTTCCTCATCCACCTTTGGATGACACAAACGCAAAGGTTAGTGAGACAGAGACAGAGAGAGAGAGAGAGAGAGAGAGAGAGAGAGGGAGAGATAGAGAGAAAGTGAAGGAGAGAGAGAGAGATGGGACAGCAAGAGGCCATGCAGTGATCTAATGGAGAAAATCTACTAGATCAACATCAATCACAACACACCAATAATATGAGGTTATAGATGAGATAAATGAGATGAGGAAGGCCATTCAGAAGTCTTCCCTCTACACTACAAAGCAGACATAAAGTCTATACTGTACAGCATTAAACTTTAGCTCGACATATACTGTGCAACTATGTACAATAACTGCTCTGTTGAACTGGGAGGCTATTCATGATTAATGTATGTGTTAGCAGTAGACATTAACTATAGGCATTTCTGAAGCTCTTAGAGGTGATGTCCTCACAGATCTTAACCAAACACTTGCTCTTGTATATAAATGGAGAATTATTTTGGTCCAGATTGTCGATACAAGGCTCATTTTTATCTCTGCAGCTCTTGGACTGATGTGTGTGTGTGTGTGTGTGTTTGTGTGTGTGTGTGTGTGTGTGTGTGTTTGTATTGGCTGCGAGCGATGCGATGACTCACTCAATGGTGGTCTGATCCAGCACGCCCGTCACCGGGATGCCGTAGAACCGCTGCATGGCAGCGACAGCAGACTGCATGGCCTTCTCCGAGCGGATGTCCGACGTTCGGATGTTGTGGGGGAGCAGGTAGCCATAGTTCTTCAGCCACGTCTGCAGGAGGCAAAAAGATGGACAGGAAGAGAGAGAGAGAGAGAGAGGGAGAGAAAGAGAGAGAGAAAGAGAGAGAGAGGTGGGGGAGGGGAAGAGAGGGGAGGAGAGGGAGAGGAGAGGTTGTCAGTGACCCATCAAATAGCTCATATCCACACTCTCGGCTCTCGGCTTTCCTGTCCCCATTGGACGGCGTGAGTAGCCAGGGCCGGCGCAGAGAGAGCATGGTCTGTTTTATAGCGCTGCACACATGAGGAGGCCCCCTGTAATTGAGTTCATGACAGAAGGTCCATTTTGATCATAAATATTTTAATGGAAGGTGGATTCACAAGCTCCCTCTGTTCTCAGTGGGGCCCTACACTATCATTACTTCTGAAGCCTCCGGAGAAGATGCTTCACAATCATACAGCCCCCCACTACCACCCCCACCCCCCCTCCGCCCACCACTGGCTCTCAGACAGACTCACCGCAACAATTCATATCCCACAACTGGCATGTCATGGTTGACAAATATTTGAAATAGCAGAAAGCAGGTATAATAATACAAAGTAAATGTGTGTTTTATACCTTAGTGCAAATTGCAGACTTTTATGATTTGGAGTGTTGATGAATCACAGGCATGATAAAATAGAATTCAAACACACTCTCACACACATACGTACACCAACAAAAACAAAGAAAAAAACATGGCTGGAGGCAGAGGTACACAGTGAGAGGCTTGCCACATCACAACACATCAATGCATCACACCTCTGATCCTATTAGCAAGACAGCTAAACCCGGCCTCACATCTGCGAACGATACAGCTGATCTAAACCACCGAGTTAATCTTCCTGAACGAATCCGCCACCTCTCTCCTGCTCTCTCTCTCTCCGGTAATGGTGGCGCCTGGCTCCCAAAATCGCATAGATGTGTACCGAGAGCCGGCAGCTGCCGTTTCCTCTGGGGAAATCACTCAAATTAAATAATTCACCAGAGCTATTACACAACAATTACTACAGAACCATTAAAGCAACAACAACAACACAATAGAGCAAATTCATAAACATGGAGCCACACACAAACAGGAAACAATGGATTCCTCATCCCTGTACCAAGGCACAGAGAAGAAGAGAAGGAGATAGGGAAAGAGAGGGAGCAAGAGACAGGAGTGGAAGGAAAAAAAACAGAGTGCCAGCAATTTGGTGAGGCATCTGTGTACTTATCTTCTCCCAGGAGTCACTGGGTAAAAATATCCACGCCGCTTCGCAAATGCTGCCTGCCTCGCTTTGAAAATGGCCAATCTTCCCTCACGCCTGAATGGGATCCTGTGGCCATTTTCGACCAAATATATTATCTGCATTTTAATGTCAGGGATAAAATAAACTAATTTTAGGTGCACAGGAGATATAGCGAGCCCACCAGCTGGAGTGTATCTGTGGATGGGGACTGACAGACCTCCTCCCCGAACAGCAGGTACTGAGCAGTTGGTTAAGCTTGAGGAGCAGGTGCTGCCACATTATCGGCAGAATGTACCAGGCGCAAGATTTGGAATTTAAAATACCACCGCCGGTCCCTTTTGGGTGGGCCTCGTTGCAAATCACCTGAGAGACGTCTTCTCAAAGTCACAGCCAGAGTTATTACAAGGTGTTTAAGCAGACTTCAAAAGATGTCAAGACTTCCTCTAAGCACAATCAGAACTAAAATAGGAAAGCCATGCCACAACACACCATATGCATTGCCCTGATTCCACTTCAACAAATGAACTGCAGTCAAATCTCAAAACACCATTTTGATGGCCGTGGCATTGTTGGGGGTGACTACAGATGTCTAACAGTGGTGAAAACTATGTTGTCCAGTCTACCTCTATCAGAGAAGGCAAGACCGTAAGCACTGACATACCAACCAGCCTGGTTGCTCATAATATATTGTTGGTTAATTACACTAACAGTAGGTGGTTCTCCTTTTTGTGCAACTGTGCTAATTGGGAATATTGTATTGTCACTGATATGTATTGATGATATCATGATAAGAATGTGACATATCATGATATAACTTATATAACATACACCTGCATCATGGGTAGCTTTCATGTACAACAACAAGCATGGTGGAGAGTGGAGGTAAGGATTAGAATTAAGTTATACTTTTTACGCTTGCACGCTCAAGAGTGCAAGCTTGTTTCTTGTGGCCAAGAAGATGGTGGTGAACGACACTACTCACTACTTTCATTTTGTCATTTCTATCGTTATCACAAAAAATATCATGAAATATTGTGATACAGATTTAAGTCTGTAGCCCATCACCAATCCCAATGCCAATACTCCACCTGACCCCACACGGCCCCTGAGATCCAGAATGATCTCCCCAGAACATCCTCCAGTGGAACTATGACTTCTCCCCCAACTACTCCTACTACCCCAAACTATGACTCCACCCTGAGTCATCAACCTCATGAGTCCACATTATCGGACATGATAATGTAACTAATACTGGGAGAGTGATCAACCCCTTGCAATTTGTTGGCAGCAGTGAGGGGGCTTTTCAGAGCTATGACTCAGTCGATATTGGGCAATGATTACTACTGCTGAGACATCATATATCAGTGTTTCCCCTAGAATTTTTTCCAGCAGCGGTGCTATTACTTGGCGGCGGGGGGGGGGGGGGGGGGGGGGGGGGGGGTTGCGCTTTTTTTTTTTATTTATTTATTTATTTTTTTTATATCATACCTTCGTGTTTCTTTTGTGGACATTTTCAGCTTTCTTTTACATTATTGGTTAAAAATGATAGAAGAAAAATTGAATGGCACAACCCAGAAAAAGATTATTTACAATTTATTTCAATTTGTCTTAATGGCAAAGGCCACACCCAATCTGCGAGCACTTAATTTTTCTGGGCTTTGAATTGAATTGAATTGTGGGGGGGCCATTAATGCTGACACACATGCACGTAGCCAGATGCTCTCCTTGTAGTCTAATTCTCAGTCCCAAAACAACAAACCCACGTGTAAAAAAGTAAATACTCACTTTTCTTCTACATCACTCCCACAGTTACCATACAACTCACTCACAATTAACTCGAAAAAGACCTAGGCTACTTGATTGAAGTGCGACCGTTCGTCTCACCGTCAAGAGAACGCTGAATTTATGAGAACATGTCTTTCTGATAAGAGAATGTAGGCTCCTATATGTCTAATGCCGTAAACGTAGAAAAGGTCTGTTTGTGATAGCCTATTATAGCTAAGTGGACAGAATTTAGGCTATACGTATATGCCAACATATGCTCATATTTCCTTTAACTATCAGACAGTTTAAACAGGCCTAGACTGTGTTCGCCTAGCTTTCCCATGCAAACATTACATATAGCCCTACGCTAACGTTACAAGTCTAGGCTACAATTAACGTTAAGACCATACACCTTGTAGCACATTGGTTTACTCTATTGCATTACTTACGTTTTAATAATTTGTCGTTGAATGTTGATGGAGGCTCATCTTTGGGAAATCAGCTCTCTGGATAAAATTGTCAGCCGGAGCAAGAGTTCTCAGAGTTGACGACACGGGGGTAAATCGAATCAAGCAGAAAGAACCGCATCACAACAGTAGGCTAAATCGCAACAAACTTTCCCCCCCCCCATGTTAAATTCATTTCGGTAATCATGAATTGGTTTCTTTTATTTGATGTAGGCTAGGAGAGGAGGATGCATGTTTCACATTAGTGTCAATGTGTCAAAGCAGGCTTTGGATCAGAGGAATTGCTCAAGCTTAACATATGGCATAGGCTACAAGCGAATTCACGGCATACAAACAGCTTCGTGATGAAATATAACTAATATCATTTTTTATTGTCACCAGGCCTATAAGTAGGCTATTTATTGTGTAACCTACAAGTGAACGATGACACCATAGGCTACACTGGCGGAGCAAGACCCCATCAGTCGGATAGCTAAACAATGTAACCGTGTTCAGAACGTAGGCTAGCCATATGGGCTGCAGACTTGTCTTTGGGCTTGTAATCACCTGACACATCATGCCGCATATATGTCCTGAATAATGAGAGGCTAAGTGCGGATTTGATGCACTTAACTTACTCAAGACTTTCAGAAAACAATTTCGAGATGATGTTGGCCATTGTGCTTTTACAGTGTGTTAAGTGAATCTCGTGATATTATGTTGCAGCGGCGCTGAAAATTCAGCGGCGGCGCTGCGCCGCTGTTAAATACATTGTAGGGGAAACACTGTATATTAAGACAATTAGGCCTTCCAAAGAATAGGGTTTCTGCCAGTGCACTACTCTGTCCTGTGTTAACTTGCTGTTATATTAGTTCCTTTTTAAAAAGTAGCTGACTTATATGTTTGTGTTCTACACACAGTCATTAATAACAATTAGCTGATCCTTTCTTCACATAATAGATGAGCGCAAATGGTCTATGACTTGATGGATGACAGCTGAGGCATATGTCCTGACTCTTGACTACCCTGCAGTTGACGACAGACAACAATCAACATCCTTTTATACAACATTATTTATTGGTAAATACCCTAGATGTGTTCCTCATGGCCTCATTCCAGCGTTCTCTCACACTTTGTTCACAAACATGGTGTAACGTGAAGCCGTAACTGCGCTGGTGTGTACGCCCCTGTCTAATGGACATCTCCAGGGGATCGGTGCGGCCACGTGAGCCCGTTCCATAACCTTTCAAACGTTCAGTAATCAGTGAGGACCTGAGAGAGGGGGTGGGGTCGGGTGCGGGGGGGATCGATCAGCAGAGCACCATGACTTCATGTCTGGCATCTCCTATTCCTTAGTAGCAGTGGAGGGGACCACACTGTCCCCCTATACAGCGCTGATCAATAAGTGCCAGGATATGGATGATGTAAGGCCATCCCCTTGTTCGTGCCGGGCAATGACATCCATGTCTTGCCACCTAACGAGGCTGACCGAGGGGAGAGCCCATTCCAAGAGGCGAGGGATGAAGGCGGGAGAGGCTGAGGGAGTCTGGGACAGACACACTGGCGGACGGAGGGAAGGCTGAGCCATGGCTGAGACATGAAGAACAAAAAATGGAGCAGACGTCCAAAGAGACTGGACAAGAGCAAGGGAAGAGAGGCAGAGCAGCAGAATGGAAGAGCGAGGGAATAAAGCATACAGTAGAAGGCTGGTGGGGGAGGGGAAGTACAGTCTGTTCAGGCTGAGCGAGAGAGAAAGGGAGAGAGCGCAAGAGAGAAAGCGAGCGAGAGAGAGAGAGAGAGGGAGAAAGACAGTAGACGCGCGAACAAAAGAAGCGAGAGCATGGCTGCCTTGGAGAGCCCCCGAGCAGGACAAGACAACAGCATTACTAAACACTGATCACACCATTTATAGGTGAAGGCAGAGCAGCGACAACCACAACATGTACTCTTACTGCAGCTTAGTGTTGTCATTGCTATCATTACCCTTCATGGTGACTCTGTGCTGTACTCATCCCATTAGATCATACTGAATGTAAATAGTTCTCATACAACACACTCCCAATACTAATACTACGAAGAGACAAATATTATGTTAGATAATATTCATAGATAATATATTTATAATAGCAATATAATAATAATAATAATAATAATAATAATAATAATAATAATAATAATAATAATGTCATTATTGATGTTGTTATTTTTTTGTATAATAATAAAACCAGCTGAATTATATTACATGTAAACAAAAATGACAGCACACCAACCAATTGTGGGCTGTGAACATCATTCTCAGAGCAAATTGTGGGGGTGGGTCTGACTGTAGTCAGTCAAAACAATGTCTTCTGCTGTCTGTGGAGGAGGAAGCATTTTGTTTTGTTTATTTTTTCCCGTCTCTTGTCTTCCTCTCTGCTCCACACAGAACACCTCATACAGGCATACTGAGTGCTTTTAGTGTGAAGAACTGCACTACCTCTCCAGGTCTGAACATGGCTTGCTAATTTACAAGCCATGTCTGTTCACTATTCACTCTGTTCCCTTTTCAGGTTGTCTAGACCCATAACATCTTTTCAAGAATACCATCAAACGCAACCGCCCATCGCAGAGGTTTTTTTTTTTTTAAAGGGGGGGGGGGGGGGGGGGGGGGGGTGAGTGGAGGTGGTGGTTCATTAACATTATGCAACAAAATCCAGTGTCTCAGTGAATGTCAAAACAAGCAATTTCAGCAAAGAGCCATGGGCCAGTTCAGCTGCTGTCTCTGCCAAAGAAAGCGGGGATGTGGGGGTGTGGGGGGGGAGCTCGGCGTCCTCGTCTTCATCTGAGCACTGCCGTCTGACTCATGGGCTGTGATTTGATTCTGCTGATGCTAAGAGTAACACGATGCATCCACAAGCCCCATCCACCATCTCTCTCTCTTTCTCTCTCCCTCTCTCCCTCCGTTAATGTACAAAAATCGCGCGGTGCGGAACCCCTGAGACTCACCGGTGGGCTGGCGTTAACGCAGCACGGCTAAAAGAAGGCAAAAAAAAAAAACATATCTTACAGTGCGCTATATAGGCCAAGTGTTCAAATATTACACAACTCAATGCAGAAGCGCCACAGCATCAACTCCACTCCCCAGCGCCTTCTGTCTTCTCCACCACCAGCCTATGTGCATGTGTGTGTGTGTGTGTGTGTGTATGTGTGTGTGTGTGTGTGTGTGTACACCATCATTACTGTACATTACTCCTCGCAGCGCAGATCTTTCATCTGTAAGAAGAGCCATGACACCCTCTCGGTTCACATGATCTGACTGTAACATCATAATTGTGAACAACAGAAGACATGATGCGATAAATCTGTCCTTCACAAACAAGTCAGATGTTCGGTAATGTCGCAGCAACTGTAAAAACATCAGCATACGTCGGGAGCTCTAATATAGGTCTACGCTGGATTAATTCCATGTCCGGCGAGTCATTGTGTTGTGCTGTGTGCTGGGCTGGGCTGTGTCGTGGTGTTTTGCTTTGTTTTGATTTGGTCCACTGACAGCTTATAGGCTTAGAGCAGAGCATGGCATGGCCCTTTCTAAATCTGGACAAGGATGACCCTCATCAAAGATCCATTGTCAAAGGGCCAGTTTTACACAGAAACAGCAATTAATTCTTGTCTGAGAGAGTGGAATAAGGGCGCTGCTTTGTCGTCTAAACTGAGGCCTCGCTGAAAAACAGCACTGTGCTACTAGAGATCAGAGACTGTGCAACACAGTGTGCAAGAATATGTATGGAGGAAGAGTAAGCCATGCTTCAAAGGCAAGTAATGTTGTAATTGGCAATGTCGTAATTGCTTATGTTTTGCAAACCATGACCGCCGGCAAACACTGAATTCTAAAAATACAAATGATGCAAGTGAAAAAAATATATGTTAAGATTGCCATGGAAACTGACATTGTTCAAGTATACCTGGCATACAACAATAAACTGAAACTCATGGAGATGGAGACACAACAACATAGAGGACAAAAACAAGCACATTTCTCTCTCTGGCTTCAGTGCCAGAATGATGAAGAATGCTGCTGATCGGTCCCATTCAAATCCAGCAAACTGCTTAGGCTTAAACGGTCTCCATACTGAAACTAGCTGTCAGATTATGTCAACAAGAGGATGATTTTTTTGCCAGACTCATCACCTTCAATTCAATCTGACAATCCGCCCGCAATATTGAGCACCTCATAGACTTCCATAATGTTCTATGAGACATGCACTAGTCATCGTAACCCTCATGTTTTTTTTTGAAATTCATTTAATATGGAATGTAGACAGACCTGCTTCAGAGTTCCATATGGACTCTGGGGCACATGGCACGGTCAGATCGGCACTTGTTCTTCCCCTACTGTGGACAGGGGCCCCTATGACACAAATGTGCCAGTTTGGCAGACTGTTGGCCACAGAGCTGGCACGGCCACTTGGACAGCAATTATTTACGTAATACGACCCTGTCAAACCCGTTGGTGACACAACAGCCATTGAAATGGCCAAATAGGAAGGTCAAAATGCTGTGAGTGTCTTCCCTTGGCAAAAACAGTCAGATCAATTAAGGACTGGAAGAGATGCTCTGCTTCGACAGTCGAGTATGGACAACAGTATCAGTGAGCTATTCCTCGGAGCTCTGTCGGGGAGCAAAGGCAGCAGCTGAAGGCGGTCCACGGATGGCACTCTAAAGGCAAAGCAGCCGACTGGTCGTCACTTGTGCCTGTTTGTGCGATCAAGTAATCCGAAAATAGCCTCTAATTAATTGGTTTTCAATGGGTGCAAACAGTTATCTTTGTGAGTGAATAACTGTGACTGACAGCTCTCCCCTCCCCTGTACCAAGAGAGTGAGTCACAGAGGGGAGTGGGACACGCACGGCCCATCACTGAGGCAACGCACACAGAACAGACACAAAACAGGAAGCTTTTCTGTTTACAACAAAAAACGAGGCGATATCGAGGCAAAGGGAGGCACAAAAAAAAAATCAAGGCTGTGGTCAGGCAAAAGGCGGTACGAGACAAGAGACACAAAAAAAAATCGAGGCAATGTCTAAGGCAAAGAAAGACACAGAGCCAGGCAGAAAGAGAAAGAAAGATGGACCAATTATCTTTAAAGCAACCATCACTGTACCCATCATCATCACCGCCATCTCCATCATTGTCCTAATCATCATCATCAACCCAGCTCGTCAGCACTCTCCACATACTTGGGCTATAGGTGATGCTGGCGACAGACTGCTCATTCCGGTTGACTGGAGGCACTGACACATCTAAGACATGGCTGGTTCGTCCAGATGCCACGCTCCCATTACTAGTCGCATGGCTTCAAGCTGAGCATCATAAAATCACTGGGGACTTTGGTGTGGTCTGAAAGCAATACAAGCTCCCAATGAAGTGAGGGCCTCATCTTGTTTATCAGCACCAATGGCAGGCTACAGTGAGACAGTATTAATCATCAAAGAAACAAAGAAAACAAACAAAAGCAAATAAATAACAATAGCATAGTAATTTAGAGGTTTCACGATGAATGCATGCAAGTCTGTGCTCAACAGGGTCATCTGGGTTGAGATGTCTCATTCTTGGGAGATATTTGTGCAGGCAATAAGTGTATACTACTCATCGCTGAATTTGGACACATCCCTCAAGTTGACTCATGCAAGGTCCCTCAGAAGCAGTGCATTGTTGTTCTGAAATCACCTCTGGCCATTAGTTTTGCGTTCACGTCTAGCCATCTTATTGCTATCTGGGCTGGCCATTGAGAGTTTCCCTTAATGAGGTATGTAACGGGCTGCACAGGTAATCTCTACAAACACACCTCTGAAACGACAAGCCTACGTGGCCGGTGGAACAATTCTGACCAAACAAAGCCTTTTGTGTGCGACTGTATTTCTGCTGATACTCACTCTGGCTGCCAGACCAGGAGTCAGCTTCGCTGAGGCAAACAAAGACAGTGGGCAGCATCACTCCTGATTGTTACTTGGCAACACTTTGTCTTTTAGAAAACACACTTTAAACCTGTACATGACTGGTATCAACATTCTCTTTTGTTTCACAAAGAAGATAGGCTACAAATATCCATTCAAGTGGAAAGTGCAAGAAAGAAAAGAAAACACTGGATGTCCAAAGCCCTGTTACAGTGCATTGCACACGACCTGGTAGAGAACACATGTGACAGCCTGACAGTGTATGTCAATTCAACATAAATATTTGTTATGCTTAAAGAAAATAGCCACTCTGCCACAATGGGCGCTTTGAAACGATTTCTGTATGTGGCAGAGGACTAATTGAGCGTACTTTTGAAACGATTAAATTATGTGCAGAACAAACAAACCATATAGCCAGAGCCATTGCAATAAAAACAACTTATAACAGGGCAAATATGTTAGCATTGCCCCCTCAACTCTCATGTATTTCTCTGCCTCTCAATAAATTATGGAGGAGCCTATATTTGGAATCGCGTAAAAAAACGTGATTCTTTGTTCCTCACACAAGAAAGTAAGGCTTAGCACTGAACGTTGCCAATGAGAATCGGACAATAATTATAGTTGCACAGATATTTACCATGCTTTGGAAACAAAGACATTTAATAAAGATGACATTTCAGATATGCGAGTCCCATTTGGGCATTTCCAACGTGCATTTCGTCGTTACATATCAATTAGTGGGCAGTTAACAAAGACCAGCTGTTGTAAGATATTTCAAATCAAATTCGTATATACAGAACGAGATCTTGGCAAGGAACATTTAACGTGAATGAGGTTTAAAAAGCATACAGTAGCAATGTACAGTGTCGCAATGAAATTAGCTAAGATTGTTATCGCACAACAAATCATGTATTTTTTTTAATTTTTTTATTGTAGGGGTTTGCAAGCAATGACCATAGATCGAATGTAAAAACATTTCACGTCACGATCACTCACTGATTCTGGGTTAGTCAACAATACATTCATTCGTCAGAACAGTCTCAAATCAGATGTCATTGCTGTATGTTGTTATTCTGGACAATACATAGTCTTATACCTATGTTAGACTATAATTCAAGTGTGACTACAGTATAAAATATGGTGTTCAAAACAGCACGAGAAATCCAAGCCGTGCAGCTTGTTTATCAATTTTATTTATTTATATATCCATTTAAGTCATTATTTATTTATTTACCCCTATTTCATTCGGTATTGCATTGTCGCTGTTAAATGCATATTGATATAATCAATCCAGAGAATTCAACTGTATTTTATAGATAAGTCAATGTAAAAGCACGAAGTAGCCAATTTCAATTTTGTTATGCAGTGGGATGCTTCGCGGAGCGCAAGTCTCGCACACCTCGCAAACAGAAGCCTGGAGTCAGGAACACTGGCAAGATACACACATCGATTGCATGCATCGTTTTTTCGGACATACCTCTACGATGAAGGTCTTCTCTTCACCACATAACGAAACGACCCAGAATAAAAGATGAAAATAACAGGTTTTCCAACAAAAACCAGGGAGCCCCGCTTTCCTTCCCTTCGCTCCCGCCCCCGCCATGACTGTCCCCAAATTCCCCCCTCAGTCAGTCTGCTTTTGATTTCCAGTCTTGTGTCCTTCTGTGCGTATTTTTATTCCTAGGAAAAATGGTCCTCTTATCCCTCTTTTCTCTCTAGTTAATTTTCACCGCAGACCAACCGCTAAACTCTGGAGCCCATTGCGCAGACTCTGTTCTTAAAGCGGAATGTCGAAATGGGGCTCGGTAGCATCTCGCCGACGATGTAGCATTCGGAGGCTGCGTGTAGGTGCAGTGCCCTCAGCAGACAGGCTAGGCGCTCTCAGCTCCACACGGTCACACATCAATAGCGCTGCCACAGCTAAATACTTAATTATATAACTGGATAGCTTGGCAATCGGCGTAACCTTATAGGTCTTCTCTCGCCACTGCGCAAATGCAACTGCTAATTCATTAATGGCGAGCAGTAACATAATACAGCATGCCGGCATGGTAATGCTTGTAAATGCCAGTGACCATGACACATACAATACACACAGATACACAAACACAGAAAAATGAAAGCTTAGATAACATAGGTCGGTCTGTTGATAACAAGTCACCGTTTATTATGTGGAAAGTTCCTCCACACATGGAGTGGCTTAGGGAAACTGGTGAATACAACTCTAATTCTATATTGCACAATGAAAAATAAATAATACAGCAACAAAACAACTGATCACAGACATACGTGGCATTACGAAATGTCCATGCTTTTAGTGAGCAATCTGACTGAATTTAATTAGATAATTCACATTATTTTGCCAGGAAGGTGTATTTGTTTCCTTGACATTAAGGAAATACATAGAAGTTATGTTTGCATGTTTTGATAGCAAGGCGTGACAGGAAGCGACATTTTCACCATGTGTGCTAAGTCAACAGTAGCAGGACTGAGGCATCAGTGGAGAGCAGGTGTAAAGCGGGCCGCCATCACTGAAATTGTATTAATGAACACATGGAAAGGCATAGAGTTTACTCCTGGGGCTGAATCAGAATGATATCTATTCACCAGTCAGATAGTTAATTCACTGTCTCTCTCTCTCTTTCACAGAGTGAGAGAGAGAGAGAGAGAAGTGAGAGAGAGAGAGAAAGAGAGAGAAAGCGCACGTGCCTGAACCTATTCACCTAACAGAGCAGCAGGAGTGACGATTTTTGTTAGAATTCATCAGACTATCATTCCTTTATTTTGTCACCATAGCTTACTAGAAATATACACTGTTGAAAGATGACAGATTACACCTAAAAAAGCGCATAAAAGAGAGATGCAACTCAGCATCATAACAAAAGGTAGGCTAAAATTATGGTTAATTTTAAGAAATAGATTAGAGGTTTGAGGAGGAAGTGACATTTTGCAAATATTTTTTAAGAGTAGGCTGAGTGATATTAGGTCCACAGTATTCAACTGAGGTTAAGTTCTACCAATATGCTTAATTAACATGACACTTAGGCCTAATCAGAATATCATTTTTGCATACACACAAACAAACATTACAGCATAAGATATACTGTAGACCAGTGTTTCTCAAACTTTTTCAGACGAAGGACCACTTAACCAATAAAAAAGAACCACCAGGACCACCTAGCTGAAAAAAGATTAGACCTACTTCAACAGTATATTAGCCTACACTATAGGACTACTCACTGAACCAACTTGCTTATTGTCAGAGGATTCATATGATTAAAACGGGCATAGGCTATCTTACATAGACAGTGTTACAGAACTGTTTGGATTTACATGCAAGTTGGTTTAATATTGCAAACAACTCATCTATATCATATTTTACCACGTCTGCTCGCGGACCACTTAGGATAGCTTGCGGACCACCAATGGTCCCCGGACCACACTTTGAGAAACACTGCTGTAGACCAACAAACATAACATAGATTAACCAAGTGATCCCAGATTTGAACAGTGGTACCCTGTTGATATATTACTCCTTAATATGACCTTGGTGTGGTCATGCACAGTAAATGCAAGGGCCAAGCAGAAGATACAGTATTTTTTGAGAACTAGGGCATCGTCAGACACAGAAATGTCAAATGAGACTGTAAGGTTAGAGTTGTGGGTCTCTCCCCAGATGTACCAGCTAATAAGGCGTAAAAACAATGTGTAAGATCGGATAAAACCATTTCCTAATCCCAATGGAGATTTTGAGGGTCTCTGCAGCACTGTCTGTGTTTGTAAACACAAAAAAGTGAAAAATAAGTAAAAGATAACAAAACAAAAAGATAAAAGTTACATCAGTTCTGCAAAGAGTTAAATAGTTTAATTCCCCATCGGAAGTCTCTCAGTAGAACAGCTGGGAGAGATTAGCCTAATGTGTTGGAGAAACAATCAAAAATACAAAATAAAAGATGCAAAAAACCCATTAAGTTAGCAATGCATCCTTATGAACTGCATCAGCATGACTCAGACTCATAGCTTGAGCAGGAAGCACACACTGGTGGAGTATACACTACACTGGAGACAGGATGGGAGCGTGAAAGGGCCCCATGGCGCACAGTAAGATAGCCTGACCAAAAATAAATAAATAAATAAATACAGATGTTTGTCATTCATGCCAGGAAGTGAGGAATATTAATTTGTGGAGTGGTGTTTATATATTTCTCCATTGAGAGACATTACAGAACAGGAGTGGTTATTCAGGATGAGTTGTTGGCCAATATAAGAAACAATGACAAGGTAGGAAAGCTTCAGGATATCTTAAATGTCATCATCTCTCTAACATATCTCTTTAATGTGGCAAGATGCCCACTTGCAAATGGATCATCTCAGCAGGTTAATGTTCCATGCCATAGCACTGGGACTGGCCAGGGATGTCCAGGAAGGGCAGCCGCCCCGTTCGGTGACCTGCCCAGTGGGCCAGTCCAGTCCGCCATATGCCAGATAAAATAACAGGGTTGTATGGGAATGCACCACCACCGCTTGGCTTGTTGACACCGCTTTCGGAAGCACCCGAGGCAGGACGTACAGTGCCAGCGCCGGCCGAATGCTTAGCCTACCACACCCCTACACTCTCCGTAGACAAGACAGATGGGTTTAGACCAGGTCGAGGTCAACAGGCCACTGGTCTTTTCTGTCATCATGAGATACAGTACCATAATTCTCCAGAATATTGTAGTGTGAAATATTTTTCTGTCATATATAATGTCCTTACAAGGATACAAGGATACAAGGAAGTTTATTGTCACATGCATATAGTTACAGGAAGTAAGAAATGCAGTGAAATTATGTCTGGTGTCAGCCTATTTAGCTAGGGATTGTATTATTGTGTAATTATATTATTGTTTATTTATTGTGAAACTGTATTACACAAAAGACACCTGTGCATAATATACTTTACAGAAACACATTTTTGTGTGTGTGTTTTTCTTGGTCCATTTGTGATGGTTTCTTCTCACGATATACTTATGATCAAAAAGGGATATAAATATTATTTATGAATATTCACTATTCTAGTGACTATTGGATGACAATAATAAGAGTCTATGTTACATAATAAAATAATATTCACTATTATGAGTTTTCCCATAAGCACTGTACTGCACTGTACTGTACAGTCACCATAAAGGCTTTCAGCATGTGTGTCGCACAGGTCTGGCACATGCAGGGTCAAGAACAGGAAGTCAGAAAGACAGACACTGGGTCCAGTGCCCAGGAGGACGCTCCCTATCTGGGTCACAATCTGCAGAGCCTCTCCCTCTCCTGGAGGCAGCCAGCCCCACTTCACGCTGCGAGGATGGCAGGATGTAGCCCAGGGCTTCCAAGGCGAGCAGCAGGGGAGATCCGAATATCACACCCCTTCCATCTGGAAGCGCAGAGAGCCGAGCGGAATACATTCTCCCGCTGCCATGCGGAAGGCTATCGGCGGGGCGATCGCAGAACAAGGCCGCAATTAGGACAGTCAAGGCCTGGAAGAAGACATAGACAGAAGAGCCTGGTAGTCATGTTGTCCGCAGCATCAGATCTGAATCAGGTGGGTGTCCAGGAAAAGGCCTCAGATCTGTTTGGGCCATGTGCCCACTCTCTTCGTTTTCGCTTTTGATTAAAGGAGACAAGGTGTTTGTATTTTGTACAGTCCACCATCCAATTATGAAGGTACAGAACACACTGAAAAGAATTAGAGTACACGGTAGCATGGGAATACTATTTAGATTTTACTGTTTTGTCATTTTTACTAAGTGATCACATAGGCCGGCGGTGCAGCCTCATTTTTCATAGTCAGAAAGGCAGCCCCTCTAATACCAATATTCAGGCGTAGAAGAGAAATAATGGACTTGAGGTGTACTCAGACTTCTTTATGTAATAATGATATTCATTTTATTTCTGGAGGGAGTCTCAAATTTTGTTTATTGGGTGTTAATAGCTCGTGTTCACACTCCAAGGGGATCAAACATAATTTCATGGACGGGAGAATAGTGCAACCTCGCTTCAATGGCTCTGTGAAACGGGACTAAATCAGACAATTTTCCTGATACACATTTAAAGGTAGATGGAGTGACAAAAACAAATTAGAAATCCTAGCACGCTTCTGAACATCAATTGTTTGGTCGCACAAAGGCTGAAACTCTGCAACAAGGATCACACATTATCAAACAAGAGAGATACATTAAAAAAGCTTTAAAATAGATAGAACACACTGTTCCCTCTTGTTCTTGTATAGCTCCTGTTCTGAGCTGACAACAGAGAACACTTAGTGCATATGTCATCCACATCAGCCTCCCATATACAGTACAGTACTCTAAGGACACTCATTCTCTCTCCCCAGAGCCTTGTTTTTTTCTTTTCTTTTTCCTGTTGTGGTTTGCTGTATGCAGACCAGGGCACAGAGTAAGTGGTGGCCCATATTCACCTGGCGTTTAGGCCCTTCTGTGTCATCTGTTGCCAGCCATGGCGTGTTGGTAAACAGCATCTGATGTGAGAAGGAGCCTTTCTTTCCTTCCCGTCCCCCTAACACCTCCTTGTGATTCTGCACGTTACGTTGCCTACTCGTGTCCCATTGTAGGTCATGTTCTACTTTCTAATGTGTATTGTGTATGGCCCCTGCAGAGCCTGTCACGAAACAAATGACCAAACATCACACTAACAGGGCAGGTTCTTATTTTTTAATACTCTTTGCTCTTATTGCATGTGCATTATGTATCTTTCCACATGCAGAACGGGTTATTGAGCATGGAAATACAGACATTTACTGAGGTTATAATGGACTTTGGTATACTACTCAGAAGAGGCAAAAGTCTTACACGAGGAGAGACAGTGGTATTTGACTTCCTTGTTACATCACCAAAAGTGCCTTCACCCTGACTTGTGTGAGCTGGCCTTCCTGACCAGGAGATGCTTTTTTATTTCCCTGTCTACCTTAGTGACCACAGCCCCCCCTGCACCCCAGATGGTGACTGTTGCTTGCTGATGTCATAGCTGGCATTTGAAACCCCTTGGACGACACAAAAGGTAAGGGTATGTGCAAAGCCCGGAGACTGAGTAATAAAAATCAATAGACTGGATGAAAACAATTCTATTATGTGGAGAGTGATCGGAACATTTGTTTGGCTCAGAGCATCTTCACTCCTCCTCAGCAGCACCAGGAAGCGCCCCCGAGGTGGAGGAGACGCAGGCGAAAATGCCACCTCCATTAAAGCACGCGCTCCATAGCAGGCGAGCAGAGCCGCGCCGCGCCGAAGGATTGAAGGTTAATGCTCCGTCTCCTCAGGTTACCAGGAAGATAAAGCATTCTTAATGAACAGCTAATCCAGAGGGGTCCGAATTACATCTTTTAAAAACTGTTCTTCCTTTAATGTGCAATAGCGTTGACCCTTCAGTCCTGCTGGCTGCCAGCACAGCCCATGGTTTAAATGTGTTAGTGCACTGTGGACGGAGTGAGGCTACTGGACATGTAATGGACACCCCCTCGTCTGACCTTTTGGCGTGCCAGTGTTTGGGGAGTGTTGGAATAATGTGGAGGAGGAGTGTGAGGGTAAACTAGATAGCTGACCCCAGGGGACAGGCATGTGGTAGGAGTGGAAGGTGGAAGGAGTTGGTAAGTGCTCCTCTCCTCTCCTCTCCTTTCCTCTCCTCCTCTCCTCTCTGCTCTCCTCCTCTCTTCCCTCCTCCTCCTCTCCTCTCCCTGCTCCTCTCATTCTCTCTCCTCTCCTTTTGTTTCTTCTCGTCTCCTATCCTCTCATCCTCACTCCCCTCCTCTCCTCCTCCTCTCTCCTCTCCCCTTCCCTCCTCCTCTCCTATCCTCTCATCCTCACTCCCCTCCTCTCCTCCTCCTCTCCTCTCCCCTTCCCTCCTCCTCTCCTATCCTCTCATCCTCACTCCCCTCCTCTCCTCCTCCTCTCCTTTCCTCCTCCCCTCCTCTCCTCCTCTCCTCCTCCTCTTGTCTCCTCTGCGCCGCTGCAGGAGATAAATCTCCCCCAGTAAGGGAGACGCTGACAGGAAGTGTCATCAGCTCCCCTCCTCCTTTTCCACCTTCCAGCTTTTTTCAAATTCATGCGGAAACTGTCACACTTCAGCAGCGCTCAGCCAGACACACACACACACACGCACACACACACACACACACACACAGACACACACACAGACACACTACACACACACACACACGAGCAACTGTGACAGGCCACTCGAGCCCTGGGGCCTATGGAAATATCTGGCATATGTCCCTGCATAATCAAAGGATGGGTTGAAATGTGGACCTTGTAGACAGATGGCTGTGATCTGAAGTGAAGAGCTGGACACCGGGGGTGGATGGGTGGGGTGGGTGGTGGTGGTGATGGTGGGGAGGACAGGGTGGTGGTTGTTGGCTGGGGGGCGCAGTCAGAGAAACTGCACTCCACTCCAGTAAACATCAATGTCCAGCATGAGGGTGACTCACCTCAGGTCTGGGAGACAATAAGGTGATTTCCTGGACTTCCACACGGTAAATGGAAAGAGATAGCCAGCCCTGCCTGCCTAATTTCCACTACCTCCTGCAGCCTCCCCTCCAGGCTTGGAAAGGTCAGCAGTCTTGAGTGGACTGGGGGGGGTGACAATGTGCTCAATGGATGTCACCGTTTCTAAAAGATCACAACAGGTAGACAATCAATCTACTCCCAGCTGAAATATCACATTTGATTTTATCATGCTTAAAAACAGCATTGGAAATAAGCTAAGAGAAGTGTGAAATAATCTTGGATATTCCTATGAGCATCTTCTGAAGTGTTTGAATTGGAGATAAGTTTTTGAGGTCAAGAGTATCATGACTTATGTAATATGCAAGGTCTTATCAAAATATTCAATTCTGACCCAAAGTTATCTCAATTTGCATTATAATCACATAGCTCAAGGTTTCCATTTTGGGCTTTGTCAACTGAGAACAGTTGTGGAAAACAGTCACATTGAGAATGGTAAATGGATTGCATTTATATAGCACTTTTTTATTCCTCCGAGCATCACACACACACTCACACACCGACACTGCCAACCTGCACATCGGGAGCACTTTGGGGTTCAGTGTCTTGCTCAAGGACAATTCGACAGGGTCAGGAAGAGTGTTGGGCTCAAACTGGCATCCTTCCGGTTGCTGGTTGACTCCAGAAAAGAAGGAGGACTGTCATGAGGTAGGTGTTGGACAGTAGAAATGGATGTAAATGTACTTGCTGCCAGAGTGTCTCTCTGCTTAAAATGCACAAAATCAACATCTTTTTATGCAGAGGACAGACAATATATTCGTTGCATGATGGATGTAGATGCACTGTTAGGAAAACCTGTCCCATATGCCAATACAAATACAAGCAAGACCATGCTCAAATGTAGATATCAATATGCTGCATACACAAAAACAAAACAACCAAGGGTCTCATAACAGGATACATTGAAATGTTATGGATTACCTGTCATGCAACAAAAATAGCATAAACCTTTGATAAGAATTGTGTCTCTGACAAGATCACAAAATCTAAACACAGAAAATCTCTAACAAAAGTTAGTTTTGAGTAATGCAATAAACTGCATTTGATAAATGGAAAAGCTAATGCACTTGAAAGTATTATATAAAAGCAAAGCCTTTCAGAGGAAAAAAAGAAGCACAGCTTATTACTAAGAATCCTTGACACAGATTCTGACTGAAATTAGCAAATGGTGCCATGTCTGGAGTCTCTATCTGTGCCATTACTCATAAGTGACGCCTGAGCAGTGCCGCTTGGCTGTTCACACTGGCACCGCACCGCAACGCAACACCCGCCACACATGCCAGGCCCACACAAATACAAAACGATGCATAACAAGAACGTCTCATCAAAGCCAGTGACCTAATTTAATGATACACTGAATTCCCTGACAATAACAGGAATGTGTATTTCGTTTTGATAGTAAAAACTGTACATTATGTGTATGTGTAAATATTAAATAGCTTTATAGCATATCAATGTGTGTCATATTGCAACATTAAACATGACAGCACCATATAGTACACACATATTGTTGATGGATCAGTTATGATTTGTAAGGGTCAAAAACTGCCCACCAGAATGTTGAGTGTCATTATTCTCAGGTGTGTGATATGCCAGACACAGACACAGACAGACACACTGACACACAGACACAAACACACTGACACAGACAAGAGATATAGACATACAGTAGACACAGACACACACCATGACCATTACTCCTACCACCATCGCTTCATACCACAGGGTGTCACTGTTGCAATATAGATCATTTCCAATCACCCAGATATGAAACAATGTGGCTTTGTGTATTTCTGAAATATCACCATAGAAACCTGAGGTAGGAGCCCCAATGAGCAGATTTGATAAGGCTGCTGTAAAACTCAAACAAAAAAGACAAATAACTTTACAAACAAAATAAACAAAGAACAAAAAAAGAGCAAACAAACAAAGGCTAGGCAAAGCAGAGAAACAAACAACCAAAATCAACAAGAAAAAGGAAGCTGGTCTTGTGAAGAAGAACTCCCACCACTGACCCTTTGAAAACAAAGCTGATTTAATTACATTAATATTTAACTACCTTTGAAGTGCTTAGCAGCATGGGGATTGCTTGTGGAGATAAAGGAGGATGCTTGTGTGGCTATGCTTGTGTGGCTTAGCCTGCAAGCACAAGCCTGAGCACATTCAGAGTTTTTCGCTCTGTGCCGACATCCCGGGGAATGTCTAATGTTAAGATGTACTGCGCCGGCGGCGTGTCCTTGGCTCGTACAAGCTGCCCCTCCCTTCTGCCCCAGGCCTGGTGTTAGCATCCAACCCACATACCTACACTCCGCTGCAAAACATAGGCGGTGTAAGTGGCACAAATTATACAACAATGAGTCATGAACTATATGGAAAATACCATGCAGAGATGGACTATGACCGCAATAATAAATCAGACCAACATTATGGCTATTTGTTTTAGCTCTTTACAGTTAGTTGGTACAGGCCTTGCAACCCTGTGTCTAAAGGCCAAGAAAGTCATAAATGAATAGACACAGGTTGGTAGAGGCAGGTGGATTTGGATTGATCTATCTGCCGATTAAATATGTACAAGCCTGTTTCCAGAAAGTGGGGACAGTGTGTAAAATGTAGATAAAAAACACAATGCTATGATTTGCAAATCATCTCAAATTTAATTGAGTAGCTATAGTCCAAAAGACACCATAAACAAAAACATTTTGTTTTTTGAAAAATATATGTTCATTTTGAATTTGATGCCAGCAACAGGTCTCAAAAACATTGGGACGATGGTGTGTTTATTGTGCTGTTGTTTCGCCTCTTCTTTTGACAACAGTCTGTAAATGTTTTGCAAAACATGGGAACTGAGGAGACCAGTTGCTGGAGTTTTGAAATTGAAATGTTCCATTCTTGCTTGATTTCAGCTGCTCAACCATCTGGGGTCTTAATCGTTTTTTCCTTTCCATGATGGAACAATCAGCCAACGAGACAGGTCTGGACTGCAGGCAGGTCTTTTTTGCACCTGGACTTTTCTACTATGGAGCCATATTGTTGTAATATGTACACAATGCAGATTGGCGATGTTTTCTTTGACATATTAAAGGTGTTCCCTGAAAAAGACATTGGACGACAGCACATGCTGCTCATGTATATATCATGCAGCATTAATTGTACCTTTCCAGAGGTGCAGACCACACCATCATAGAGTAAATGCTGGCTTTTGAATTATACACTAATAACAACTTGGTGGTCCGATTCCTCTTCAGAACAGGATGCAGATTCCATGATTTCCAAATAGAATTACAAATAGTGATTGATCTAACCACAGGACAGTTTTCCACTTTGCCTCAGTTCATCTTAAATGAGCTTGGGTCCAGATAAGATGACAGCATTTCTGGATCATGTATAAAGATGTTTTTTTTCTTTTTATGGTAGAGGTTTAACTAGAATTTCTGGATAGAGCATCAGACTGTGTTCACAGACAATGGTCATTAAAGTTTTCCTGAGCACGCAATGATTTTCTGTACACAATCAGGTCTGTTTTTAATGCAGTGCCACCTGAAGCCCAAGGGGACCATATCAATCCAATATTGTTTTTCAACCCTGTCCCTTGTTCACAATATATATATATATATATATATATATATATATATATATATATATATATATATATATATATATATATGATGAAACTCCCAAATTCTTTGCAGTTTCATGTTGGGCAGCATTATTCTTATATTGCTGCATTATTCACCTGGAATGATTGTACAGAGTGATGAACACCTCCACATCTGTTCCCTCTGGATGCTCTTGTCATACACACGTGTGGTGCCAGCTAGCCTAATTAGTTGTGAAATATTCTTCCATATGTTTTCTGTAGCATTACACAACTTTTCCAGCCTTTTATTGCCCCTGTTCCAACTGTTTTGAGACGTATCGCTGGCATTAAATTCCAAATGAGCGTTCATGAAATAGTCACAAATTGGGTCAGTTTCAACATTTGAGATATTGTATATGTCCTTTTTGCAAACGTTGTCCGCTTTCTGTCAACAAAGTAATGCTGAGTTAGTGACCATTTTTAAAACGTAATGGACCATGTCTAGTCTGGAGTCTTGCATCACTGTCTTGGCTTGTGAGCTTTTAGAAATGCAATTTTTAGGGTTGCCTGAAAGCAAGAATGACAGGTATAACTACACACCCATTTGTCAACCTTTGTGAACAACTCAGGTCACAACCACTACACCAGAACACTGTACATTTGCAAAACTCTTTAGCGCATGCAAAGCAAATAATTTCAACCCTTGATTGGACATCCTGAATGCTTTGCTCCATGAGGTCTGTTTACAGTGGCAATAACCATTTCCACATTTGCATGATAAGTCTCTTGCACTTTAACAGAGGCTCCTCTAAGCCCTGTGTGGGTTTGAAACAGAAAACAGGGGAGGATGCATGGCATAAAGAGGGCACAGCTTGTGTGTGTGTGTGTGTGTGTGTGTGTGTGTCTCCGGCTGGCTGACAGTGACTGTCTTTGCATGGAAGCTGATTAGCAGAAGGCTTTGACAGCCTGTCAGAGGTGTTGAATACTCAGCATTTACAACAGGTTTGGCCACATAGTTGCAGTAAGCCATTTGATATGTTGCAAGTAGGAGCCTACTCACTCAGTGCTAGTCATTACACTTGTTCACATGGGTGAAAAGAAAATGTATTATCTCTTAACATCTTTGTAGGAAATTGTGTCACACCTTCTTTCAAGGAAAATAATAATAATAATAAAAAAAAAGATTTGCGGGACTGGGTAAGTCATATTCCCCACACCATAGTATGACTCATCCTCAGCTTGTGATGCACTCTGGCAAAGATCAAAAGCCATAAATAATGATATGATTCATGCTCAGCTACCCCTCCCTCATGCAGTACGATCAATACAAGTTAAGCGCCATCAGGTCATTTGTTTTATTTCCTTTTCCAGCCTGTGGCTTCAGCAATTGCATTCTGTCCATCAGCCAGTGAGAGTCTAATATCGGAAACACAAACGCTAAACATTTCACTCTGCCGCTCAGTATTCCACTGTGATCGAGGGAAAATTAAACCCCTCCGCCAGCAAAAAGGAATTAGAAGGAGATAGAATTTGATGATATGTAATTCAGTCTGAATTAAACCATCGGTTTGATATCATCATATCTATCTGTCGGCCTAACCTTAAAATGCCTCATTAACAGTCTTTTGAAATAATAAAAAAAAAAGCTTTATCAAGTAAAAAGTGGATCTTTTTACGAGAACAACACATTCCTTCGTTTCTTTGTGCTTTTGAATGCTAAAAATACATCTTCATCTATACACAGCTGGATTAAGTGCATGAATGCTGTCTGACAAGGTGAAGAAAAGGATTATGAAAACAATTCATAACATGTATGCACATACTGTATTCAGTAGTCAGTATCAATGCTCTTACTCCATGTCACCAGTGACCAAATAAGGGGCTTTGGTCTGTTTTTACTTTTGTGTTAAGCTGACGAAACTAGACGGGATCTGTCTGAAGTGAGACTTGGAGTTTTATGACACCATAAGAGATTAGGGACAACAGGAACATTAACAACTGGCTCTACCGGTCATTTTGAACGTATGCAAAGAATTATGATTTGCCATTCAAACTTAGACCTGCGGGCGTGACTCATCACTATAAGCCAGAAACATTTGTGTCCAAAGAACAGTGAAATATGGCCATTGTGTCTGCCATTTGGACATAAAAGCTATTGCACGCTGAAATTAGTTTTGATGAATATGTTTGTGAATATGTTTGCCAACAACTGCTGGTCTATGTCTGCACTGACATAACAAAAAACACAACAGTACATTAATAGCTGATTTCATCATGAGCCCTTGCATACAAAGTATGACATTTAACCAGCCAAAACACAGATAAATGCTTTCTGTAAGACCATTGAACTTGGCCATTCATGAGAGATAACCAGTTAGCGGTGATGAAGCCTTGCCTACTACATGCAGCTGGTCTTCAGAATGGCTAATCATGCAGACTCTGAAACAAGGCCGGCTGGTGTTGGGTTTCCCTCTCTGTCCTCAAAAAAAAAAAAAAGAAAAAAAAAAACGCTGGCTAAGCAGGTCAAGACTTTCTGAATCCCAAATCACCTACTAATTCCCCCTTCCTTGTCCTTGTGTTTCCTTGTCCATTGTTCACAGAGCATGGACAATACTCTCCCCCTAGGACAACCACCCCGGCCCACTTGGACATTTCTAAATTCTACAGTGGCATTTGAAGAATATGCACATATCACCATGAGTCAAATGATTAGTCAACGCTGCCTTTGTACGGTCCCTAAAACACGTCAAGAGGCCCAAGAGAGTGACAGCTTGGGGTCCAACTAAACTGCCCTTTTGCGGCCTGCGGTGCCTTGTAACTGGATCCAAAGGATATTGTGAACGAAGAGGCAGGGGCCTGCGGACATTTGAGAGAGTGCCTTGTTGGTGTGAGTGAGTAGCCGGCTGTTGACTGGGCCTCTTGTTGGAGCGCCTGTGCCCTGTCCCTCTGGCCTAGCGTCATCATCCCACAATCCTCACTCTGTTCAGAATATCCTGTGGCCCAAATGAGCTCATGAGAGTACAGCACAGCAGGCAGGGCCAAGCTTGTCTCTCTCTGCAGGACAAGTCTAGTGGTTGTATTAGTCATTTTTTATTCTATTTCTTACTTAAAACTAGCTATGCTGAAAGACGGGGCACAGTTGCAGAAGTATAATGGTTTTCTAGTATGACAGTCAGGTGACTTCCGCTATCCTAATACCCTTTGTGGTTTTTGACTCACTGCATTTGCAATAATGACTCACATTACAATGGAAGTTTTTCAATAGCGTTTGGAACACATACAAAAACCACATATAACTACATTCAATATTAATGAGTAAATATTCCAGTTAACGAGTAAAGAATGCTACTCAAGAGGTTTTATTGCAGGTAATGTTTGTTATGAAACATATATAGTATTCGTGTCTTTGGAACAGGCTCACTGAGCATTTTTGCTGGGTTTATATAATCCCAAAATAATACATTTTATTGTAGATAAATATGATGTTATGTTACTGGTATCAAATATGGTGTTAAATGTTCAAACACACACCATGCATATAAAAATTCTACACAGTTTAAAATATTGCTGGCAACCAGGTGTAAATGGCTTATTTTTGTCTATGAGCCTCATGTCTTTCCATGATGACTCATACAGTTCCAATCCAGACAAGACAGTTAATATAGACGGGGGCTTCAGCACCAGATCCTGGTTAATAATAGATCTGAGTCACTAGTTTGCTTTCAGGGTTGATATTTTTGTGATCATCAGGAGACTAACCAATCATACTGATGCCAGCAGCTTACACAACTGCATTTGGGCATTTTAACTATAGTGCTTCAGCAAAATTCACATGAAGAGCCCCTCCTAGTCCTTGCAACTAGAGCCCTTAGTATTTACAAGAAAAAGGAATGTGTGGGTGGGGAATCCAATAGGCATTTGGCATCTGACTGCCATGGAAAGTAGATAGGTCTTTCCATGCCTAATTACTTAATTGCCATTCCCTATCTATTGTAATGCAACTCTATACAAACAGTACAAACATTATCCCCATTTCTATCTTAATTCACTTGTCCGTCTCACAAGCTTATCACAGTATGTCTAAAAATAACACCTCTGCGCGCAGGGAAGACTGTGAGTCTGGAAATACAACATCCCAGTAAAAATGAACTATAACACTGAGTAGCAAAAAGATGAGCCTCATGTGGCGTCCTGTACAAACAGAGAAAGACCTCGTTTGTATTGTGTTGTAGTGCTCTTGACTGTATCATTGGAGTGTTCAACAAAAAAACTGTTGGCTGGTAAGAAAACAGGTTTTAGAATAAATACTGTAAAAAAGGAACTGTAGGTTTGTTTTAAGGAAGCACTGCTTCCACAGTGCTGACAACCATTTTGTGAGTCAGAAATGCATTTGCTATGCCAGCTGATGTGCAGCAAATAGAAAAATGAAGCAAACATTCGCACCAGTAGTTTTTTTTACAGTATACAAACAGGCTCGTCTTTCACAAAAACATTAAAAAACATTCACTGCCTGTCAGCTGTGAACCCGGAAGGCTGAAAGGGTTCCAAACATCTCCATGTCACCATGTCAACCTGGGCATGTGCTGTATGGTCCTCTGTCTCGGCGTCCTCCACCAGCTGTGAGAACAAAGACCCATACAAAGTCAGTGCCCTACAACATTCAGCCTTTTAAAGCACACACTCGCACAAATATCAAAAAAGCGTGCTTCTCTCCCAGACTTTGAAAGAGATATATCTCTCCGACGACAAGCTTTGGTTCAGTTGTTGCTTTTTAATTCAAAGCGACTGTACACTGGTTTGGTCCTCTTGTTGTACTGGTTGACCAAGTCCAGCTTGCTGTGGCCCAGAGTCATGCGCTTTTCATCCCCCCGGGTTATTCGGTGGTCATTGCCAAGGGCCTCTTTAGGTAAGGGGGCAGGCGGTGGCAAAACCTGTTTACTTTCTGGCTCATTCTGGGATAGGTCTGGACCTCCATAGGCTGTGCTTTGAGTGGGCGACCTTCTGTAGACGTACGGGTCCTTGTTGGCCGCGCTGTCTTTGCTAGGCCCGCTGAAGAGATCTGTGAATTTGTTGAAAAAGTTCCCTGGGCTCGTTTGTTTGGGGAGGTACTTGTTCTCCACAGGCTGGGCCTTCTGCTGGCCGCCAAAGTAGTTCTTGTGGTCGTACAGGCCCAGAGCCTGGAACTTGCTGATGGGGCCGCCCAGATTGGCCCTGAGGAACTCTGGCGTGCCCGCCTTGGCCCAGTCCATGCCAGCAGTGGGGCCGAGGGACGGGCGCTCGTGCATGACGGCCTGGCCGGAGCCGTTGGGCGAGCCCCGCATCAGGTGGCCACCTGTGGACAGCATTGGCGACGCTGGCACCGGGCTCTGGCCCATGCGTCTGTCGGACACTTTCTGGGCATTGCTGACCTCGTTCTTGTCCTGGGTGACCCTGTAGACCGTGGCGGGCTTCCCGGGAGCGGCCTTGATGCTGGACATGCTGCTGCCGGATGGGGTGCTCGAGTGCTCCGAAAGGTTAGCCCTATTGGCCCTGTCCTGCATTAAATCGTATCCGTAGCTGGGAGGGGGTTGGGCAGGGTAGTAGGGGCCGTCGTCGTCATCGGGGTTGGAGAAACGGTCAAGAACCTGAGAGTCTGCGTAGAGGCAGCGGAACTCTCGGTCGAAGCCGTCCGTTATTCGTCCAGAGAAGTGAAGGAGCATGTTGCTGTGGACATGTGCTGACAACCAGGTGAAGCTACAGGGAAGGAATCAGAACACAACAAACAGCTAAGTCAGTTCTGTCCCCTTTATGGTTTCAGAGAGCACTTATTTCTAACACGCAGAAGCAAACGGGCTGTGGCAACCTATGGAAAACGTTGACCTATATGCACCCTGGTCCTGATATACGAACTGATATACAGCTGAAGCAAGTCAGAATGTTCCAGAAAGAGAACTCATTGAACTGAAGAACTCTGACTGACTGACGTTAATCCCTTTGAAACATTCTAGTATGGAATTTGGATGTGACCTTTAATGGCATGTAAAAACGTTGAACTTATTTAACTGTCTGCAGTGGCACTTTCATTGCCTCTGCATCGAACTGCATACCTTTCTCATACACTGTGGAATATATATTAGGTCCAGTAATGTATTGAAATAGGAAACCTAATATGGGTACCTGAAACACTTATAGATAAGCTCTCACCACACAGTGGAAAGGAATCAGGTGTCTTTGTCTCGTAAAGGGCTGCATGCTGCAAGCGTGGGTAACCAACATACACTAAATGAGCCACAGCACAGTCAACCTTTTTATGAATATCATTCAGCTGCGATCATAACACAGGAACAACACTACCAACTCATGACATGCAGTTTGTGTCTGTAAAAGTTTCTGCTAAGTCACCACAACTTGGGGATAAAGTTGTTTGATGAGCATTTAACAGCACACCATCAAAATGATTTACGAGACAGAAGTGTAAAGTGGAGCTGTTACTGTTTTTTACCAGCTCATTTATCTCACGCCACAGGTTCACATTTCACAGCTTTACTAGGATGTCTGCCTAGGACCTGTGAGGCTTCTCTTTGAATGTCAGGTGCTGTAGGTGTACCAGGCAAAACATTGACTTTTCACCCTTTGTCTTGACTAAGCACTTAAGTCACTCACACAAGCCTCACCCACAGCGAACAGGTTGTGCTCTCGCCCACTAGTTAAACCCTGGCTGCCTCTCAGCGCACTTCTTCCCATAAAACAACATAATGCCTCAAGAACAAATATGCATTGTCAAGATGGCTTTCATAACTGGACACAAACCCACAAGGGTCTGTTAAGGCATGTGATCCAATACCTAATTACGTAGCTAAGCTAATATATACACAACTGCCATCCTTAGACCTCGACAAACACGGGCTAGGTTTACACAAGAAACAGCTTTCCTGCTTTCCGATATCAACATTAGAATTCAGAGCATAATATAGCCGCTCATCAAGGAATTATGCATGTTTGCTAATCCCTGGCTCACAACGACGACCAGTCCGGAAACAATACAGCGCAGTGTGGAAGTATTAAAAGCAGGGAAGCTGGAACTCCATTAGGAGGCCTACACAGCAGCACCCCCACGATGCTGCTGCCGATGCCGCTGTTTAGAGGGCATCCCCATGCACGGGAGATGCCAAATCATCAAGTTTTCCTCACTGAAAGCTGTGAAAATCTCCAGCACCTGCAGCAGAGCAGCAGTCGGAACTCCAGCTAACACCTACAACACTATCTCTGAGAATGTGCCCAGCAAAATGGTGGATGGCAGGTGTGAAGCCTGCTTTGCATATGAGTCAAGCGAACACAGGGCTAGGCCCAAACGGTGAGGACTGAAGTAGCTATACTTACATACATCAGAGGGAACTCACTGTGGTTAAAAGGGCTTCAAATCAAATGACCCTTTGTTGTTCAGCCAGCAACATCAAAAGCAGACACTAAAACTTTTAGGGTCTAAGTCTGACACAATCACAAACATCCACTATCCACTAACTTAAATAAATGTTGCTGATTTTCATATTTCGTTTCATGTTGGCTGTTTCAAAGATGACCAACCATGTTGTCTATTTGTGTGATTTTGGCCTGTAGCTTCCTAACTGATCATAAATCTGATCTGACTCCTCTCACACAATATACATTGAGGCGCGTGGGAGTCATGCATGGGAATGTGAAGGAGGCGAGGCTATATGTTTTCATTAAGCCGACTGGTTGGCTTTGCTGGAGGGCTGCTTCAGGAGAAAAGGAATGGGCCTTGGGCACACACTCACCTGTAGGAGCCGGCAAGCACTTCCTCGCAGTCAATGATCATAAATTTTTCTTGAACTTGTCCAGTGAACTTTTTCCCACTTTTGGTGCAGTATGTGTCCCCACAGACACTGCGGATTCGCACGTTCTGATAGAGAGAGAGTGAGAGTAAGAAAGATAGAAAGAAAGAAAGAAAGAAAGAAAGAAAGAGAGAAAGAAAGGGAGAGAGAAAGAAAGAAAAAAAGAAAGACAAAACATTGACTACAATTGTGGAGAGCAAAGCATCTAAGTTATGCATGTGCACATTTGTGGCAACGTAAACAAACATGCAACATAAAGAAGTCACCATGACCTGCTTACTGGAGTTTGCATTGCAAAATGTTTATTTTAGCAATACACTAACTTGTATTCTTAATGCTTCCATCCATCACTGACACAAAGACTTACGGCCAAATGAGAGTTGTCAATCTCCAGTGAGGTGCACATGTCCATGAAATATTCCAGGTTCTTCTCATCCAGTAGAATGTAAACAGGAACTTTCCTTTTGTTTGCAGCCTCAATAAGATCGCAAAACAAATCTACATCTGTGAAGATGTCCATTACCAAGGCGATAACCTGCAACCGGAAGGTGAAGACTAGGTCAAGGTCACTGAAAACATAACACTGAAAAAGGCTTACACTGTAGTTGTGATTGTGATGCATTATATCTAAATGTCCCAAACACTTACATTTGGGTATTTTTTTAATTGTTTTACTGGTGTAATAACTAGTGTAACTGGTGTAATAACTAGTGTAGTTATTAAGCTTACAGTGTTGAAATGCCTGTTGGTGTACACCATATTCATTTGAGTAGGCTACTCTCAAGATTAGACTACACTACCATTCATAATACTACAATTAAAAACACATATCAACCTAAAACCTCATTTGTTTAATATGGACACAGATGTTGAGCCAGTGGGTAACTGCTGAATACTTTGAGCATATGACTGCTGTCAATAATCATCAACTAGGTGGAGCAACCAAGTTAACCATTTACATGAAAATGCAAGGGTGAAAAGGGTGTCCATATGCAACAGTAAGACAGGCATGCACTGCTTCAGCAGGTGGGATTAGACTACTGGGGCTCTTGGAAAGAGTGATCAAAAAAGAGCATGACAGTTTAGGTGTGGGGGTCATATAATTGTTTTTAAGGAAACGGCGTTGCTATTCTGGGAACAATACCAGGAAAAGTTGTTGCAGTAAGCACCATCCAAACTTGTATGATGCAAGAGATAAAACAGCCAGTCGTGTTAGTCTGCACTGTAAACATAACCTGCACACCATTTAAAAGTAATATCATGCAGGCTACAACAATGGACTACTCTCTGATACATGATTCTATATTGAACCCAATAAAAAGACATAGGCTATATTGCTACATCAATCAACTGTCCTATATTAAATAGGGCGGGGAACATACTTACTTTCTTCGCCTTATTAATGAGAGAGCGTATTAAATCTTTAATATTTTGTGTTTTGTCTCTCTGAAAGTAAATCTGTGTCTCCGAGGGTCCGAACCGGTGTGGGGGTTCTGGCCAGCCCAGCTCAAGTATAGGTGGCTCGTCGTCAGACATCATGGGAAAGTAAGTACCCGAGGTCATCTCGGACAGCGTGTCTCCAAAGTCCCTGTCATTGCCGTTGCTGGTGCTTTCGGAGGAAGAGTTCTTGTTGGCATTATCTACAATGTAGCGAATTTCAAGCGGGGACAGAAAACTCAGTTCTTTTTCTTCTGCGAGGACCCTTCGATACTCCTTCTCCCCTGACTCGAGTAAAGCGTCGGTTGCCAACCTGGCAGTTTCATTGTGACTAAACTCCAGTGTAGATGTCTGTCGCCATGGGTTCTTCACCTCCTCCAGCCGGGTAGCGAGTTTACCTTTAACACGTCCAGAGTGTGGAGTCGGTCGGAGGGCTTCTTGGTTATTCATTGTTTACAGTTTTAACAAGCACTGTATATAACATCGGCTATAAAGTAACTTTACCTTGATGAGCGCAAAAAGTAAACAAATTTGACAGCCCGACGACAGATTGTAGAAGGCCACCTAAATATCTAGCGCAATAGCAAGTGGCTTACTGCGCTTGTCTTGTTCCTAGTCATCTCCGTGACAGTCTCATTGGGTTGGCGTATTGTTGCTGTGGTAAGACTCAACAGAGCTCAACTTCTCCCCCACCTGTAGCATGTCGAACTTACCTGCCGCTATGGGGAAAAAACGGAAAACCTTTGCTCCGCCCCCGTGTCACCCGATATTAAAAGCACTTCCCTCTCTCACTCACTCTTTCTCTGCAGAACCGTTTTATTCAGGGTGAATGGAGCGTCCAACCTAAATTCGCTTCAGACCCCATGTGCACCCGCCCTTTGTCGCGTGGAATAATGTTATTAAGGTAGCCTATAAAGACGGATTAGCCCAGCTGCATTTTTAATTTGCACTTGCCGACACTTTTGAGTAGCTTAACATTGGCCTACGTCACGCGTTGGTCTATACCCTAGTTTTAACTAGTTTCTACAAAGTAAACGACATATAGCTTAGTATATGTGATTGGACAGCCCTGTCTTTCCCTTTTATACAGTGTAGGCCTATCTCTAAGTAATTTTTGAAATTCAACACTGTATTTACCAGTCTACTAAAGGGCAGGTCTACCGTTCTCGTGGATGGTATCAGGTCTTGTGGCAAAAACCTGTTTTAGTTGATTTAAAAAAAAAAAAACGTTGCTTACTATCTTTATGATGCAACGTCTGAAACATTGGTATAGGCAGAGTATTGTGATTAGGCCATTGAATTCATTATAATGTTGTTCCTCTCCTAAACTAAACGCCAGCCAAAATAATCACTAGTCAGTAAGCTGAGTCAGCAGTTCTTGGTTAAAGGAGAATTCCGGTGTGATATTGACCTAAAGTGTATTGAAACATGATACCGAGTGTGAACGTATGTCTCATAGCCCATCTCGACTTGTCCCCTGCACTCCAAAATCTGGCGCTAGTTAGCCGATGCTACCAACAACTTTTTCAGTAGTGGTGCTTCGGCATCGGGCTAGCCATGCAAATAAATCACTGTTTTACACCCATTTACGAGGCTCAATGTATCTCCACACTTCATTGGTAGACTTCCGAGGGCCCTGACATTTAAAACGAGACATTGAGAACTTTGAAAAAGCACTGGTAGTTTACTTACAAGACGATTTATACAGACAGTATCTTCACGAAGTTTAACGTTTGCAGCCATCTTGAATTTAGTCACGATAAGTCGAGCAACGAGTAAGAATGAACAGGTATGATAAGGGATCAGATAACAAAAATAATTCAGTGGAAATGCATGGATTCCAGTTTCTTCCAGTAGCAGCAACTGGAATCCATGCATTTCCACTGAATTATTTTTGGAATCTGATCCCTTATCATAGCTGTTCATTCTTACTCGTTGCTCGACTTATCGTGACTAAATTCAAGATGGCTGCAAACGCTAAACTTCGTGAAGATACTGTCTGTATAAATCGTCTTGTAAGTAAACTACCAGTGCTTTTTCAAAGTTCTCAATGTCTCGTTTTAAATGTCAGGGCCCTCGGAAGTCTACCAATGAAGTGTGGAGATACATTGAGCCTCGTAAATGGGTGTAAAACAGTGATTTATTTGCATGGCTAGCCCGATGCCGAAGCACCACTATTGAAAAAGATGTTGGTAGCATCGGCTAACTAGCGCCAGATTTTGGAGTGCAGGGGACAAGCCGAGATGGGCTATGAGACATACGTTCACACTCGGTATCATGTTTCAATACACTTTAGGTCAATATCACACCGGAATTCTCCTTTAACTCAACATGTCAGGTAGATTTAGAGCAGGTTGGCACATGCAGGAGGATATGCCTACCAAGAGCAAGGAACCACAAGACAAACAGAGAGACAGAAAGCTGCCTCACTTGACTGACAAGTTCCCTGACACCTTCAGCAGCATGTTCACAAAGCTCCAACCAAAGCTGCCTCTCTCTGTCAGTCGAAACTCCAAGTCCACCTATTGTAAGTGACTCATGTTGGAGCTGCTCAGGTTAACAATACAGTGCACAGCACATGACAAACAACGTTTATGACCAACATGACAAATAACAATTCTTGTCTTGTTGGCCACCCAATGCAAATATTTGACAGGCCTACTTTGGACTAATCTACAGAATTAAAAAAGAAAGAACTATAAATATTTAGGTTGTATAGCTGTAACCTGTGAACATTTGGTCTCTGATAAAGTCTGATAATTTGGACCTAATGGATTATGCGGCAGCACCCTAATCAAAGGGATTCACCTGTTTAAACACATACAGTGGTTGAGATGAAAAGAATAAGGAACTATTGTCACACACAAGTGGAAGGTCTTTTTCTCTTAGCAGTCACTGGAAACAACTATTTAACAAAATACAAGAAACTCCCATCGATATTAGAAAACCAAGATATTTATTAAGGAAGAGAAAAGTGCTGGATTGTCCAAAACACAAATGAGGACTACAATGTTGATACTGTGATTATGTAATTAGACTATTATTACCATGATAGCACCAATCTAAAGTGTCCAGGGATTTAAACAGCATTTCATCTCATTGAGAAAAACAGCCTTCTTTTGTATGGACGCTGGATCAGGTTCTGCAGTCTGAATACCTCCTTGCCCTTCCAAGGCCTCACCTTTCCTTCGAGTCTGGGCAAGCTCTGGACCAGAGGTGGAAAAAGTACGAAAATATTGTATTTAAGTAAAAGTACCAATACTTTGATGAAATATTACTCAAGTACAAGTTAAAATACCGATTTGAAAATGTACTCAAGTAAAAGTAAAAAGTAGTTCATTTAAAATGTACTTTAAGTAAAAGTTACTTAGTTACTTTTTTTTGGGGGGGGGGGTACCAGAACAAACAGTTTTACCAGAGACTTTCTAATGAGGAGATACAGTACTCAAAAAATCCTCCATAGTAATGCATGGGGTTAGTTTGTAACGCCAAAATCGCAGTTGTCTACACATATCACAACATTGAGCCAATCATGTGGTGTGTTGTGAATACATTGAGCCCAATGGAGGAGAGGGCCCTTGAAAAGTGGAATATGGGGGGGCACAACATTTTCACCAGGCATTAGTAATAACTCAGGTAATCCACACATAAAAAATCCAAACAACTCCATAAGTAGAGTCATGTGTAATGAAGTGGAATAACACAGGGAAAAAGTATTGAACACGCTAAGAAAAAGCACTAAGGCAAGGAAAGGGAAGGAACAAGCTGGAATCTGTAAGTATTTAGAGAGTAGTTATCCTTTCTATCTGTGCAAATCAATATAAGCTTGGTTAGTAGCCTACATATTGATGGGCTTATAAAAAGGTTTTTCATTACCAAGGTGTCACACAAGAAACATTTCATGATGGATAAAAGCAAAAAGCTCTCCCAAGACCTTTGAAACCTTATTGTTGCAAAACATATCGAAACTGGTTACAGATGCATTTCAAAACTTCAGAATCTTCCAATAAGCAGCATGGGAGCCATTATCTGCAAGTGGAAGGAACATCAATGCATCATCAACCGACCATGCACAGGATCTCCTCGCAATATTTCTGACCAGGGAGTCAGAAGGATAGTCAATTCCAAGGGCCAAGGACCACTCGGAGAAAGCTCCAGAAAGACTTGAAGGCAGCCAATTCAATTAAATTTAATTAAACTGTTCTGGAAGTAACTAAAGATCAGGATTCACAAGAGGGACCCCTGGAATCTGTTTAGAACAATGGGCCAAAATCACACCTGATACTGCGACTAATACGTTTTGTCATACAGGAAATGTCTTGAAGCTATCATTACAAACAAAGGCTTTTCCACAAAGTATTGAAGAAATTTCAGTAGGCACGTTCAATACTTTTTTCCTGTGTCATTCCACTTTATTACACATAACTCTTATGTTTGGATTTTTTATGTGTGTTAATATAATGTGTGGTGAAAATTTCGAATAGACTCACTGGAAGTTTAGGCTAATTACTTAAAACAAATTAAGCGTTCAATACTTATTTCCACCATATATTTATTTTACCTGAATACTTCCAAATGAAATGTCAAAATGAATGTCAGACGAAATTTAAAGTTTGACTGACTGGATGTTGTATACAAAACATAGTGAAAACTGTCTAAGGTCACTGTCACTCTCCCTTGCTAAAGAGAAATGGTTTAGTCCGCCGAACGACTGAGGCAACCCATTGAAATAACGGAAAATACACTTTCATAGGTTAGGCTACACATGTAGGCCTACAGTAATCGGAGGCATCTCATGATCCAGCTCCATCTCCAGGACCATCACTTTCAGAAAGACTGCATGGCGCCAGCTTGATTCATGGACTGTTGTAGGCTACATGCTGATCATTATTAGGCTACTAGGCTAGTGGTGTAAGGCGCGATTTTTTTCTCTCCCTTTCTGTTTTCGTTAGTCTTAACTTTTTTTTACTCAAGTAATGGATGGGATGGGGGGGGGGGGGGTATAGGGCCCCAATGGAGGAGAGGGCCCTTGAAAAGTGGAATATGGGGGGGCACAACATTTTCACCAGGCATTAGTAATAACTCAGGTAATCCACACATAAAAAATCCTTTCGCTACATCAAAAAAAGATTTTTGATGTAGCGAAATACAATACTTCACTCAAAATGTAATCAAGTACAATTAAAAATACCAATTTTATAAACTAGGCCTACTTAAAAAATACAAAATACACAGAAAAACTACTCAATACAGTAACGTGAGTAAATGTATTTCGTTACTTTCCACCTCTGCTCTGGACTGTAAATACAAAGATGCTGACTGGAGCCTTGGCACCGGCCTTACAACAGAAAAATCAGGCTCAACCAGACTCCATGGCAGCGACAATTTCTAGGGTAAAAGAACCCTCCAGCTCAACAATATTGTTATTCTCGGGGGAAATTGAGACATCACGTGAATGTCTGACTACACAATCGAGGCCCGTAACAGAGTACCCTTCTTAAAGCAAGACACAGGGACCTTTGATGGAGACAGTTATATAAAGGGTTGGGACAGCTTACTCTCCAGTGGGCTGATAAATGTACAGTAAAAGTGCCAGTGAACAAAAGAGAAAACTATAATGGCCTGTCCTTAAGTCTTATTGAGTGAATATCTGGGGTTGAAATGATTTAATGAAGTCGGTTCCTTTTTTGCTAAGTGATTTCATGCCATAACGTCATCTCCACCACATAGCAATCAGAGAACTGAATAAAATAAAACAACTCCACTATATCTATCCAACACATTTTAAACAGAACAAAGATGAATGAAGAACATGACCAGATAAATGAACAAAAGCTATGATAGTGAGCAAAAGTTGTAAAATAATACATTTATATTCTATTTATGGGGTTGTGTACATGGCAGTCCCATAAACTAAACTAGTGAATAATTTGAGGAATGTTTCATTATGAGATGTTTAGGAATAATATGAGGAATGTGAGTCTCATTATGAGATGTTTAGGAATCATTGTGCTGAACGATTTGCCAATTCAAGATACAGTAAATGTCCAAGGGGCAATAATTAAAAATCAGAACCTAAGGCGTCTGACACATGCATATGCAGGGGTGGATAGAGACTGAAGACCTTAAAACATATGGCAAGCACAAGCAAAGTCTATTGAAGACAGAATTAAAACAGACAACCACAACCATATACCAGACAACCATATCGCATGGGGCCGCCATGAAACGTCTCAGGCTATATTATATTTTATAGTCTTGCCCAGACTTAAATTCAAATCAGACAATACTTTGCCACAGTTGTATTCAAACACATTTTGTGAGGACGTGGTGCACTTTGTGTACAGTTTTTCATATCAGCTGCATGAATCATGTGGAACAGATGACAACGAAGCCCACATGACACCTAGGTGACGTAGGTGAGGGATTGGCCAGAAAAAACCTTCTGCAACACACCTGTTTTGGTTTGGGGAAGGTGTGAAAAGTTATCTGCGCATGTCAATCTTGACATTTGAATAACTATACAAGAGTTTGTGTTTAGCAGAAGAGCAGTTCACCCAGAACCTTCTTCATGGTCACAGGTCCATAAAGAGGCAGTGGGTAAATCTGCAGAACTAGTTTTGATATTGATCTAGACGTCATCTACAAAGCAATGGAGATGGAGATCAGAGTGACACAGAAACAAAACACCCACTGCATTAATGAAAATGTTGCTGATATGGATGTTATGCACTATCACATGCAAATAGCATCTTTTGGACAGCTTACAAGGTTAGAAGTCACTCTTGCAAAACCACCATCTTCTGGAATGACACTGGTCGGTGTTTGAGTTTCACAATTTCCCGTGGCATCAACATTTCAGTCATTCATGTTGATATGATTAATTCTGAGCTTAAGTGCTCGTAATTACTTTAGCTCAGCTCACTCATATACTTCTGAATGTACAAGACAGATTTTGCCTTGAAGCAAGGGGAAGACAACAAAGTGCCTGAATTAGGAGACAAGATTATGCCTGCCATGGCAAGTTTATAAGCATCTGACAGGATCTGGATGCGTTACCTCCACTGAAGACAGGACTGAGTAGGTAGGCTAGCTGTCAGCTGAAATTAAGTCAATAAAGGAAGAGGAAACGTAATTACAGCTTTCTGTCACACATTCAGAATCACCAGTGACATGTTTAAATCACAAATAATTGAAGCGACAGAAATAAGTTTAGTTAAACCAAAGGATGTAATTCTCCAATAGAATTCCAGCCTTAGACACTACCTGATCATGTAACTTAATATCGGCCTCATCACCACTTTATGAACCGTTCTCTCACTCCGTCTAACTCAGACTTGGTTTTGAGGTGTTAGTTGTAGTAAAAAAATATTGTCTTCCAGTAAAACTCGACAAGCAATGCAAACATTACTGTAACATGCAGGAAATAAAATTCAAAAAGTTTAATGTTTTTCACTGTTTTTCAATGTATTTCACTGAGGTCTTATAAGTTCTTGATTTGGTGACAAGGAAAGGAAAGAACCATTCTTTATCTGAGTCTATAACTCAAACTTTATTGGTTTTGTTGCATTAGTTGTAATATGATATCTTCCAGGAAAACTCAGGGAGCAATGCAAATATTACTGTAACATGCTGTTTAATGTTTAATATTTAAGGTTTTAAGCTTTCGATTTGGTGACAAATCTCTGTCATAAAATGTTGCTGCTAAAAGGCAACTTTTGATATTAAGTGAGAAACATTAACCACAAACAATACCCACTAATGTAATAAACCACCAACGCAATACAAATCATTAACCACAAACACTTGACTGACAAAAAGGTGACGTTGGTGAAAGGGTATAACCCACACTGCTGATATTTAAACATAAAGCAGTGATTCTAAGTTTATATCAAAACAAAACTCATAATAACTTCTGAAACCACCCAGAAACACCACTACTGAGGAAGTGTGGGCAAGTTATGACAGATTTGCGAGGAAAGAGAGAGAGGAAAAAAGGTCCCATTTCATTTGGAATACAATAGTGAACCATGTGAGCAGGTTGTTCTTTGTTGATAATGGTCTGAGAATTTTCTGAATGCATTGCAGCCTATCTAATCTCTAGGCGTCTACAAAGACGCGGGCGTCACGTTCATTAACACCTATTTCTATATTATTCTTTTTCATTCTGCTTCATCAGAATGGCCTAACCATCTATTCCTTTCATCTTCCCATAATATACCATGCTGTCAATGGGGGTTCTGGAGGTGTGAACCCTAAGAGGGGGGGTCACAAGCTTGCATGTAATTGGTAGCGTATTGCATGTGAAACACAACCAGCTCTCCCTCTCCCACTATGAGATATCATTAAAATGGCTTTTTGCATTTAAAAATCATATGAAAGGCCCGTCAACTATGTACCATTGACTTATTCAAGGAGACAGAGGCATTGCAATTAAAGGACAACTCCAGTCTACAAAAAAATGGATGATAATGAGTGTAAACTTTTGTTGGGGGCCAAAACAATGTTAATTGGTGCAGTTTTGAGTGACACATTGCATATATGAATATTCCTTAAGTATAATATAGCATAGCCTTTGGGGGGAGCTCTCAAGGCAAATTGAGAGGAAACAACACATCTATGCTACTATGGAGAGAGTATTTTTATCTTTTGTAAAGAATAGTAGAAAAAAGACTGTCTGTGCATTAATCAGTGCAGTGCATTAACTTACTTCTAGTCCTGTCGCCGCCATCCCGTGAACGTCGATTACCAAACTCTCCTCCTTTTGTGTCTATTGGCTTCTACTAGCAAGATGGTGAAGACCAGAATAATAGCACTGGCTGCACCAAACAGTCCTTTTAATAGCCTTTCATTACAGTTACAAAGGCAAGAATACTTCAGTTCGTCTGCAGAGACCCTCTCCATAGCATATCATAGATTATTTTTTTGAGCCTTAATGGCTTAAGAGAGAGATTTACTTTGACATATCAAATCTGCCCCCAAAGTTTATGCTATATGCTATTTAGTTGTAAATGCATTTTCCAGTCTTACTAAAAACTATTCCGAATAATGCCGTATTGGTCCCTAACAAAGGTTTACACTTACACAAAAATAGACCCTTTGTTAGTCTTAGTCCAAAGTTGCCCTTTAAAATGAACATTTCATTATCATTTAAAAAATTGCCACATCTATTAATGCCCAAAATCAGGCCATATCAGAGCCTATAGGCATTATAATGTAGATATTTCGACTCCATGACTTTTAAAGCATATTGTTGAATCATTTCTGTAACCTGTTATTGTGGAACCCTGAATACATTTGACGTTGTCCTATATGCGTTATCGCAATGTAAATTGGATGGATGACAAATTATATTGATGATTGCAGGTGTGGTTAACAACCACCGATTGTCAGACTTAAGAGGCCTCTTAACAGATAATGCTCAGGAGAGAGCTGAATGTGAAAGTAAGGTGGGGGGGGGGGGGGGGGGGGGGGGGTGTCAAGAGTCCTAGTTGTCTGGGAGACATGAAGTTGCTATCTGCTTGGTAACAACACTTTGTACTCTCTTTATAAGGGAGATGCCAATCAGGTCTGTTCTGTGTCAGCCTTATCATCTACCTCAGGCATGTATGTGATTTTCCATAGGTTATCTATGTTATGAATGCGTTCATATTTTTTCGTGCGGTAAATTTCATTGTTGGAGTCCACGGGGAGAAGTTCAATTTACAACATATTAACATGTTCCTGTTATCTTTACAAAACAAATTTACAATCCAACAGACACGATCCTACTTCCTTGTATTACAAAATGTATCATGAGGGCTCGTGCATGACACCACAAAGCAAGCAGGTGCCCTAGTTCTGTGTCAGACGTTGGCAAATATTTGTGGAAACAATCTAAATAAAAAAAGGCTTAACACAATGTCTCACATGACTTATTATCCTACCCTGGCTATGGGGTTTAACCCTTAAAGGTGTGGGTTTTTGATCATTCTAACATAAGATTCCATTCCGCAACAATTGAAGGTTCTAAAAATCTATGTTGTTCTAAGGTCCCAGATACTCTTTAGATTTAGAAGGTTCTAAAATCAATGTAATTCAATGGACCCAGATATTCTTTAGAGCGTTCATTTTTCAAAGATTCCCGTCGTACACCTTTAAGGGTTAAAGTTCAAATGTATAGCGTTTAAGTAAGTGCCTTGGGACAAACAACAACTGACAAGCCTGTATCGTCCCTGTGAGGCCAGAGGCTGGTGACCTCCACAGCTGAACTTTTGACTTGCACAGTTTAGTGATAACACTACAGTAACCTACAAAGACAAACCCAAACACCAACAGACTGTTTGCTCTGGGGAAAACTATCAGTTGCTATTGCCAATGGGCTGAATGACTGCCAATGTTTTAATAGAAGTAGCCTGAAGCTGGCTTATGAGGATAAACACCTGGGCATGTGACTGTGATGATAAAATTGTGTGTTATTTACCATATTTGACACTTACACAAAAGGTTAGCAATACTGCAGAAATATTGTTTATATTTGAACTCTAAACAAGACTACTCCTTTCAATGCTCCATAGGTTTGTGGGTGCTAAACAGTGGCACCTTTCTGATTGGCTGCAGTAGTGTTATGAGTGGGAACCATAGGGAACACAATACTAGCCACGTTTACAGGGATGTTTTGGTTTTCAATCAGATTTGAATGAATCTGATTAAAGATTTCAACCAAATTGTTGGTTGAAATCTCAACGAAATGAAGGCAAAATCAACTGATTGGCGGTTAATCTGCATTTAGAAGCTCCAAGTTGTGTACACTATTTCTCTCAGTCCGATTGTAAATGTAGTCAGATCGGGCTGAATCCGATCGGTTCAGGTGTTTACATGAGGCATTTTGTATACAATTGGGCCATTACTCCATTAGTAATCCGATTAAACGTGTTCATGTAAACAAGGCTACTGTTTGTTTTGTGTACCAGTGCACACAGAGAACCAACTGCTAGTGCATTGCATGGAGAATTGTTGTTGAATGTGACAAAGTGTGTATTGGGTTAGAATGACGTACTATTCCTTTAAGTCTCAAAACAAGGCTCTGCACAAATTTCACTGAAGCATCTGTAAGCCAATCTTCATTAGAGGTCATTAGAAACAAAGAGTTAAACTGAACTTAATTCTCCAAGTGACTCCTCACCAACTTGGATCAAAGAACTGTACTGCTACAAGGCCAGGCCAGGAGTGCTCAGCCAGAGAGAACACAAGAGCCTCTGGCTCCCCCTGCTGGTCTCTTCACAAACAGCTCAAAATAAACCCTTCCATCACCTCCCCTTTCACCCTTTCTTTCAAACCCTGGCCCCTCTCCCTTTCTCCTTCTGCTCCCTCAGGGCTAGCTATCCGTCCATCAGCCCAACGCCATGAAAGGAGACACCCCTGTTACCGTGGAAACCTTCCTCACAAATAGCCGGTGTCATCAGACCAGAGGGTGACCTGCATGTATCAGCTAGCAGCCTACTGTTACCCGTCACAGAGAAAGACAACTGTAACTGATTGTGCCGACTTGTTATCTATAGATGATATCGGGGAATAGAAAAGTACATTACCTTTGTAAATAATATAACATACGATCAAGCATATTCAAAACACTTAATGTGATGTAACCCTAACATGTCCATTAATGTTACTTCCTAGCCTGGATGAACCCAGACAAACCCCAAATTTGAATTTGCTCTGCAGGTACGTCTGGAAAGAAGCCCACTGCTGTTTTATTGCTTCCACAAGCGTAACCAGAAGTGAAATTAAACTTAAATATGTGCATTTAAATATTTACCATATTGTTTCTGAAGTGCAGCAAACACATTTTCATTTTCTTTGTAAATTAAGGTTTTAAATACAGTTGTTTACTCAACTCCAAAGAAAATACACATCCCTTGGTTTTTGGTGAGTCAGAAACGGCCGTCAATGGGCTCCTTTCCAGTCCCAACTTGCAGAACAAATTCTAATTTGCTAACAGGTTTGTCTGGGTTCACCCAGGCTAGTTACTTAAGTATAAGTATAAGTATATATACTCTTTTGATCCTGTGAGGGAAATTTGGTCTCTGCATTTATCCCAATCCGTGAATAAGTGAAACACACTCAGCACACAGTGAGCACACAGTGAGGTGAAGCACACACTAATCCCGGCGCAGTGAGCTGCCTGCATCAACAGCGGTGCTCGGGGAGCATTGAGGGGTTAGGTGCCTTGTTCAAGGGCACTTCAGCCGTTCCTACTGGTCGGGGTTCGAACCAGCAACCCTCCGGTTACAAGTCCGAAGCGCAAACCAGTAGGCCACAACTGCCCTAAATCTTCCCTCAATCTAAGCAACACACCAATTATATCTGACCTATCATTCTAACTTGAATAGCTTGTGTTTGTTATAGGCTGCCAGTTTTGAGAGTAAGTAGGATGTTTGTGGAACGCTGCCGAGGCTGAAGAGAGATTCACTGAGCCGAAACAGAAGTACACAACCAGAGAACATTTTTATTCGAGTTAAAACCGAAAAAACCCCAATGTTGAACAGCATCTGTGACAGCAAGGACATTTCCCATAATGCAGTGAGAGGGAGAGGAAGACGGAATCGATGCATCCAAACAAAACAGGACATGTGAGAGATTCTTTAAGGACTAAACAGAACTCTTATAAATATGGCATCAGTAAAAGAAGAGAGACATATAAATACAGAACATCCTTCTCTAATCTAGAAAAGGACAGTGCAAAACATACATACACAGTTCCGGTAAGAGATCATCCACACTCTCAACGCTTATGGGAGTCCTGTGTTTACACACGTTCTTTGACAGATTGCTTCATGGGGCTATAAATTGAGAGCAGAGAGACAGACAGACGGAGAGAGAGAGAGAGAGAGAGAGACAGAGACTGAGAGAGAGAATGAGGTATGAGGAGAGAGAGAGAATGAAATGAAAGATGGTGTGTGTGTGTGTGTTTATGTGTGTGTGTACAGTATGTATGTTTCTTGATGCCTGATGGCCATCTTGTCTATAGTCTCCAGAGAGAAAAAGAGGGGGGGCTTCATGGGACTGAGTGAAGAGAGAGAGAGAGAGAGATAGAGATAGAGGGAGGGAGACGGCAGGGCTTCAGAGGCCGGTGTCATTGTACGTGGGCGTGGTGACCTTCAGGATGCTCTGAGCGTTCTCCTCCGCCAGAGGGCGCCACTTGACCTCTCCCGTCAGCAGCAGGTCCTCACCATCCAGCGCATCAATGAACTGCATCTGTGGGGATACAGAGGTGTAGTGTCACAGAAACAGCGCACACACATGCACGCACACACACACACACACACACACACTTCAATGCAAAATGTATCTATGCCAGTTCTCCTTTTGGTCAGTGTAAGATTGTAAATGGGTCACTGAACGTTTTTACAAACACACACTTTCCGACACTTTTAAAAGGCTTGTTGAACTAGTGAAGCACTCTTGCTTGTTCCAACACCCATTCAGAGACTTTCACTATGACCCTACAAAGAGCTAGAGCTTCCTCATGAAGAGTCTGGGACTACAAAATAACCTCATTTACGCATGCTATGGCAGCAGGAAGACGAAAAACAGGTGTACAGATGTACAGGTGTAAATCAAATAAATATGTTTATCTGGCTACATATTGCTCATTTAAATACATGACCTCTAATGTTGATGTATAAATATACATTTATATTTAAGATTTGAATGAATGTTTAAAAGGCGGGGGGGTGGGGGGGGTGGTGGAGTATAATAAGGTACTAATGTCAGAAAGCAGTGGGGGACCTGCAGCTGGCCTCTCTGTTTTACGTGCTGCACCTGTGATAAGAACAGAGCACGGCCTTAAAAACGAGAAGAAAAACAGTCTACCTTCGCCCTTCTCTTTACTTCACATAGAAACCACCCCTCTCTCTGCTCCTCCACTCCCACTCTACACCATCACCGCTTGTCTCACGCACACAGAGTCTTCTTAAACGCCGGGGATGTTTGTTTACTTGTTTGTGGGTTTGTTTGTGTTTGTTTGACCGTAACATTGGGTAACTGACCGCCTTCTGTGTTTCATAAAGTCTCGTCACTGTTTGTAATGGATGGCGTAATGGCTGGATGGTGGGGGTTGGTGAGTGTGAGTGTGTGTGTGTGTGTGTGTGTGGGGGGGGGGGGGTTGCTTATACACAGCTGGTTGGAGCCTGTGATCCCACCTCATTTCCCTTAGCCCCTATTTACACACACACCCTACTACTACTACTACTATTACTGCAACACACACACACAATCACGCTAGCACGCACAAACTACTACATGTGCGCACACACACCACACACATATACTACTACCATAACTACAACACACACACTCATGAAAAGCACCGCAAACTACTACATGTGTGCGCGCACAAACACCACACACCCACACGCACGCACGCACGCGCACACACACACACACACACACACACACACACACACACACACAGCCTGACCTCACCTCCTGAAGCCTGGGCAGTCGTGGCAGGCAGTGATGGAGGACGGCCCTAATGAGAGAGGGCAGTGCAGCTGTCCCATGACGCACAGGGGCAGCCTCTCACAGGACCTGGCTCTCTCTGACGGCACACACTGGTGCCAGCGAGAGGGTGTGTGTGTGTGTGTGTGTCTATGTGTGTGTGTCAGTGTGTGAGTTTCGACTGCCATGACTGCTTATGCTGTGTCACCATCGCCACCACCATGCCAGTGTGCACTTGTCTTGTACCAGGAGGACACCATCCATCAAAAAGGCCAGTGGATGGACTGACTGGGATCACCTGAGCGTTGGGCAGTGGATGGACTGACTGGGATCACCTGAGCGTTGGCCAGTGGATGGACTGACAGGGATCACCTGAGCGTTGGCCAGTGGATGGACTGACTGGGATCACCTGAGCGTTGGGCAGTGGATGGACTGACTGGGATCACCTGAGCGTTGGGCAGTGGATGGACTGACTGGGATCACCTGAGCGTTGGGCAGTGGATGGACTGACTGGGATCACCTGAGCGTTGGGCAGTGGATGGACTGACTGGGATCACCTGAGCGTTGGGCAGATCTGGTTTGAGGGGGCCGTGGCTTGAGCTCTGTTTGGCTGCCAGCACAAGGTGGTGTGCGTGCTGGAGTGGCACATGTGTTGCCTTGGACCGGGAGTGAGTGTGAGCGCGCACACGTGTGTGTGTGTGTGTGTGTTTGTATGTATATGTGTATGAATGAGTTATTGTGTTTGTGTGTGTGAGTGTGTGTGAGAGAGAAAGTACACACCTCTATGTATGCAAGCGTGTGGGTGTATATGTGTGTGGTGTGTGTGTGTGTGTGTATATGTGTAAGTGTGTGTATGGGGGTATGTAAGTGTGTGTGTGTGTGTGTGTATGTTTGTATGTATGTAAGTAAGTGTGTGTGTGTGTGTAAAGGGGGGTATGTAAGTGTGTGTGTGTGTGTAAAGGGGGGGTATGTAAGTGTGTGTGTGTGTGTAAAGGGGGGTATGTAAGTGTGTGTGTGTGTGTGTGTGTGTGTGTGTAAAGGGGAGAGGGGGTATGTAAGTGTGTGTGTGTGTGTATGTTTGTAAGTAAGTGTGTGTGTGTGTAAAGGGGGGTATGTAAGTGTGTGTGTGTGTGTGTGTGTGTAAAGGGGGGTATGTAAGTGTGTGTGTGTGTGTGAAGGGGGGTATGTAATTGTGCATGTGTGTGTGTGTGTGTATTTTAAGGGGGGGATGTAAGTGTGTGTGTGTGTGTGTGTGTGTAAAGTGGGGGATGTAATTGTGCATGTGTGAGCGTGTTTTAAGGGGGGTATTTAAGAGTGTGTGTGTGTGTGTAAAGGGGGGTATGGGTGCGAGCCAGTCTGTGGGAACATGTGGCGCGGAGGGCTGACAGGGCTGACGCAGTCCCGCAGGTGTGCTCGCAGGCACTCGTGTTTTCAATCACACAAAGCAGGAAAATATACAAACACACGGCCAGGGAGAGAGGGAAAGAGAGGGAGTAAGGGGGAGAGAGAGAAAGAGAGAGGGAGAGAGAGAAGGATGGAGGGAGGAAGAGAGGGAGAGAGAAAGAGGGAAAGAGAGAGGGAAAGACGGGGGAGGGAGGGAGGAGTAGAAAGCTGGAAACAAGCCTGGAGCGGAGAGGGGGTGGTGATAGCTAAGGGGGCAGCAACGACCGCTCTCCTGTTACCCCCCTGAGTCCCTCAGGAACAAGGGGACACTGGCAAATACCCAGAATGCCCCCTGACTAACCCCCTCTATCTGGCCTTTATCATGTGGCACTACTGACAGTCACACAGGCGGAATAACAACAACACATGACATGACAGAGAGACATGCCAATAAAGCAGTCAACACATCATGGCACACAGGCCAGTTTAGACACACACACACACACACGCACACACCTATTTGTAGACTGGTACTGTGCTCTGTGTCTGCATAGGTTTCCTTGTGTGGACATGCCAGGTACTGCACTCTGCATAGCTGCTTGCAGTGGTTTTGTGGGCCTGTGCGCATCTTAATGAGTTCATCCAATGGAAGTAGAGAGTAGACCACACACAGGCCCCCACCTGTGGCCAATGTTTCTGTAGGCAGCGTTTCCAAATACTGCATGTGCAGATGTCCGAAACACATGCACCGAGACACATGCATGCACTCACTCACACACACACACACACAAACACTAACTGGTAATTTCCTCCTATAGTAGAACCTTATTAAAAAGTCACATCGCCTTGACCCTCTCACTCATACACACATGGAGACACACAGACACTCCGACACACACTCACCTGTTTGCGGACGTATTCTACCATGAGCTCGAGCTGCAGCGGGTCCTCACACTGTCGGTTGAACAAGTTTCTCCAGAGGGCAGCGGCTAACACAGCATCGTCCGACAGGATTCCCTGCAGAGACACACACAGCAGCTCAGCTCATAGGGATCTCACACACTTTCACCGACAACGCTTCAAAACTTTTCCACAACCTTTCAAGGACCCCTTAATGACATTTCCATGGCCTTTCGCAACCCACAGGTACACAAAATTGAGTATTTCTTTCCACAGGTTGGGGCTAATTATTGAATGAAAATTAAAACTTTCCATTCATTTTTATGGGCTTGTCAATTGAAACCTGCAGAAACACACCGCAGATATTCTCACAATGTCTCAGTAGAAGAATACAAGAGTGTTTCTTCACACAGACAGACTTTCAGACAGACTTTTCCACAACTTTCAATGAACTTAATGAATTCCATGTTATTTCCAGGCCTGGAAATTGGTGATGTAAAAATCCCATGACCGTGAGAACCCTATGCATGACCTCCAACACCAGCTCTTCGCTCCTCAACACCAAACTGAAACGTAGGAGTATAAGCACTGTCTGGCTTTATCGAGTCTAGAGAGTGCGACAGTGAGTGTGAGAGAGTGTGTGTGTGTGTGTGGGGGGGGGGGTGACATTCAGAGACTGGTGGCAGGGGTTCATTATGAGTTTTTGAGTGGAGTGTGTTAACAGCATTCTGTTTTCCCCTGCGGAATGGCAGTGCCATGCAGGAGGAGCGGGAGTGTCTTTTAGCGGTCCAGACGACACGCCCTGAGCAGACCGCCAGATGGAGCACATCAGCGTTTGCCATCAGACATGGGAGACACTATGAAAGCCCATTTGGTTTTACAATACATCAACAAGGATGCAACAGCTCTCCTGACACCCAGCTGATGCAACTCTACGGAGGCGCCACGGCAACGCGTAAACACCACAGCAGCTACGGCCTCTCAGACTGACCGACGCTGGGGCGTGCACTCCAAACACATGGATTAAGCCTAATACTAGACCAAAGGAAAGCCTCCGTGGAAATCTCTCAAGACTAGGCTTATAGAATATTCTGTAAACTCTTTAATACCACAGGCTTTGGAGGGGCTTTAATTTGCAACATTATTTGAATTTATTATTTTGTTTGTTTATTTACTTCATCCAATGTCAAGGATACAAGGACACCAAAGACACATTAACCCCAACTTCAATTTTCAATTATTTATCACTTATAGAGCACCAAAACATTGCACATGTCTCATGGCACTTTTTACAGAGTGTTAAACATTTAGAAGAAGGCCCATGAGTAACAGGGGCGAGGAAAAACTCCCTAGAATTGGAGATGCATGTAGGAAGAAACCTCGCGCAGATCCACGACTCAAGGGCCTGACCCATTTGCCTAGGGTTAGTACAGAACGGTAAGGTCTGTTTATATGATAAATGAATTAGGTGTAGAGAAAAGAACATGGTGTTTAAAGCCACCTGAGGTGTATGTTACAAAGAGGTGGGATGGTTACATAAGTACAAGTATATATACTCTTTTGATCCCGTGAGGGAAATTTGGTTTCTGCATTTATCTAATAATCTAGTAATAGTAGTAGTAATATACATACAGTCTAGTAATATACATACACAATGCTAAGGCCACCCATTATACATTGGCCATACTACTACACACCCTTAAGCTGATGATGACACAAAAGGTAACTTTTTGAGCAGTGTTGCTGGGCAATGTTTAGTGAGTATTGTGGTCGGGTACATTCCCACTGGTATTGCACATCAATTTTTAAATCCTACTTTAAAATCATCAAAAATTATCATGGTCATCCAACCAGAACACATGGAACTGGTTATGTAGCTACCAAAGATTCTAATGTGGAGCGTAGCATAGTGCTCTAGAATCTTTGGTAGCTACCCAGCAACACTGCTTTAAAAGCTGCCCCATGTATCATCACCTTAACACACTGGCCCCACTTCTATACACTGTGGACACCATGGTCAACTATATGAGTGTGTAGAAATTAGCCTAGCATCCAGGCTTGTGTTTATGGCATGTGTATGTGCCTGGTCTGCCAACCCCCCACCCCACCCCACCCCCTGCGTCTACCTCATCATATCCGAAAATAGCAGCGTAGAAATTCTCCGTCATGGCTCTCAGGGCCTCTTTCCTCTCTACGGCATCAATCTGCAGGATGAAGCAAACACAAAGAGCATGTTAGCAGGCACGCGAGCGAGGGAGCTCCAGGGGTAGGGGTGGAGGTAGGGGTGGAGGTGGGGTGGGGTGGGGGGATTGGAGGGGGGGGGGAGGTGTTGACCAAAGAGAAGAGAACCAGTTACTCTGCATAGGGAAGGCCAGTGGGAACAACTTTGGAGGAAGAGATACAGTGTTTGCTTGGCCAACAAGCTGGGTTTAAAAAAAAAAAAAAAAAAATCTCGACATTAGCCTGATGGAAGCCTGCATACAAGTCTAAGAAGATTAGGAAAAGGGAAAAGACTTTTCACTTGCTGTTGTGACAGCTAGGCCGTGTCAGATCTGCTTGGTGGCTCCGCAGACAAAACACAGACGTTCGACACCATTTTAAATCGACTCTCTCTAATTAGAGGATTAGCCTGGTTATTCGGGTCTATTATTTCGGCACCATCTTTGAATGCGAGGCAGTGGGAAAAATACAGTGTAACGCCATGTACAACCAAAGAATTTGAACAAGTCTCATCTTTGTAGTCAGCGTTCTTCAAGAGACAAGGAAGTGTGATGTGCACATAGAGCCAGGCTTAACTGCACCCTGTAAATGACACTACACACAAGCAGCTTACTGTGGGGATTTCAGCCATAAGAGGATGGGAGGACTCTCTCTCTAACACACACACACAGACACACACACACACACACAGGTGTATGTTACAAAGAGGTGGGATGGTTACATAAGCACAAGTATATATACTCTTTTGATCCCATGAGGGAAATTTGGTCTCTGCATTTATTCCAATCCGTGAATTAGTGAAACACACTCAGCACACAGTGAGGTGAAGCACAAACTAATCCCGGCGCAGTGAGCTCCCTGCAACAACAGCAGCGCTCCGGGAGCAGTGAGGGGTTAGGTGCCTTGCTCAAGGGCACTTCAGCCGTGCCTACTGATCGGGGTTCGAACCGGCAACCCTCCGGTTACTAATTGGCAAAAATGTGACAATTCGATACTATTGCGATATTTGGGCCACAATACAATATTATTGCGATTCTTAACAATCTCAGTTTTGCGATTCGATACTGCGATATATTGCGATTCATGTCTCCCATATTATTCAAAGGCATTACAAAAAATAAGGAAAATAAGACTCTCTAACTCACTTCAAATATCACATTTAATTCTGTGAACATTACCTTCTACACTTTAACTAAAGTGCAAAAACTTAGTAGGAGGGTAGTGCAAAAACTTTATCATGGCATGATGCATGTCAAGGTCCTTTCTATTCGCTTTTTGTTGAAAACCATACATACATAGATTCTACAAACCGAAATCCTTATTACAGGCGTCAATGAGAGAGTAACAGTCATAGTCTTTGGTTTGGTTTTGATTTTGATTTTCTAATAGGAGTAAGTGTTTGTGACAACACATCATGATAAATTTGATAATGTTTGATCGATTTTATGTTTTAGCACTGTTTGATCGATTTTAAATCAACTCTCTTTTTAATTAGAGGATTAGCCTGGTTATTTGGGTTTATTATTTTGGCACCATCTTTGAATGCGTGGCAGTGGAAAAATACAGTGTAACGCCATGTACTGTACAACCAAAGAATTTGAACAAGTCTCATCTTTGTAGTCAGCATTCTTCAAGAGACAAGGAAGTGTGAGGTGCACACAGAGCCAGGCTTAACTGCACCCTGTAAATGACACTACACACAAGCAGCTTACTGTGGGGATTTCAGCCATAAGAGGATGGAAGGACTCTCTCTCTAACACACACACACACACCTCTACTTGGATATCAATTCAAAAGCACAAATGTAAAAGTTATTATCCTTCACGTCGCGACAAATCCCCCTCTAAGGTGGGACCAGACCAGGATGGAAAGAGGTGGGGGAGAGGGAGGGGGGGGAAAATGACCCAAAACCAGAAGGCCAATAAGCCCTCTCTTATTCAGGTGCTGTGGACTGACCGACCGACACATAACGCAGTGCCACAGCGCGCTCAGCAGTGCAAACCCTCAGGACTTTCTCTGATTAATTTGAGGAAAATTAGCTTGTTTATTCAGAATCAAGTTTTAAGGGCGCCGACACTCATGCACAGCATGCATACAAGCACGCTCACACACACACACACACACACACAGACAGACACACACACACACAGATATTTGCACGCAGTGCAGGAGAGCACCTGTGCGTAATTAGGAACCTGTGGATAATTGTGTCCATGTGGCCCTGTGTATTTTTCCCCTTGAGCGCGTTACGGCTGACACAGCTCCTTCCACCAAAGGCAGATATTTAATACACCACACCAATCACAGGGAGGTGGGGGGGGGGGGGTCCTGGACTGGGCTTGGGCTGGTTTGGTCTGGAGGGGGGGGTGGTTTGAGGGGACAGAACACTGCCCTATGGCTTGAAATCAGTGTCATATCACCACTGGGGTGCATTCAAGTGGCTATTCTAGCCAGACACACCTCCCCTACACACACACCGCCACACATCCACTACCTGCGAAGGTCACTGTGTGTGCCTCGGCCTGCTCCGCATCAACAAAAACGCTAGCAGGTCCACTCCGCTCCGACAAACCCATGACAAGTGTTTTCCTTCTTCCTTCTTTAAGTTTGAGAGGCTGGATTTTTTTTTTTTTGCACAATTAGTGTGAGTAACCCAAGCAGATCTGTGACTGACCACAGAGAGGCCGTCTCGTTTCCCAGCGCTGTAATATTACGCCGCTGCTTTGCTGGGAAGCTCGAACATACCTGGCAGGAAGGGTGATTGCACAGAATTTGCCAAAGGGCCCCAGGCCATTTCTTATGTGGTTCAAAAACAACCTCTTCACGCTTGGACATGGACACAAATTCCTTTGGTGTGACTGAACTAAAAAAAAGAAAGTCTTTTAACATTAGGTCAAGGTTAAGGTCAAGCGTACAACCAACAAAAGTATGTACCTCAATTTTAGACAGCAAGTGTACTGACCGATCCGGTCACTGACATATTCACTTAAGATAATGCTCAAGACAACCTAACCAATAATTACAAACCACTTCAGACAAGCAATGCTTCCTAGAAAGATCTAGAAGTCCTAATGAATATTGTTCCTTTTTTCACCAAGACGCTTGCTTAAATCTTGTGTCCTCTTGTGCGTCTTCTGTGTAGTCTGTTGACACGACAGTACAATAGTTCAGCTAACCACAAGCAACAGCCTCTAGACATGCACAGTGAGGTTTGAGTATTTAGAGGAGACAGTGGGCTGATGTTGTTGTAAACCTCCAGGTGAGCGGACTAATAAACTACTGAAGACATGCATATCGAAGAGCCTTGACTTCAGACGGACACGTTCAGTGAGTCTCTAAGCTGGAGAGTAAGGAAAAACAAACACTCAAAAAATTCCTTTTATGCTTCAATCAAAAATTGCGCACCCACATCCTACGCAAGACACGCTGCCAGGGAATGCCTTGGGACACCGAAAGCCCCCGCAGTGTTTGTAGTTGAGTAGTGAACCATGGAGGATGTTTACACGTGACGCTGTGGCTTGGCACTTGGCTGTGAGGCTGCTGCGTATACAGCGTGGATGGATCCAGGAGTCCGTGCCAGCCTTTCAAAATGGCCACCGTGACACCCATTGCCACAGCCACTCGTACGTCAGAGCTTTTCCACGCTTGCACGCGTGCAGTGGTTTTAAACTGAGGGTCACGTTCGTCAAGGAGGTGGGGGGGGGGGGGGGTCACTGGAGAGATGAGGTCACCCTCGCACTGTGGTGGTGTCACCAGGGTGACTGCTGGCGCTGAGACCACAGGGTTGTGTGTGTGTGTGTGTGTGTGTGTGTGTAAGCGTCAGGCCACTCCCTGCTCCCCAGGAAGCTGCCCTCCAGCGTTCTGGATGATCTCATTGCAACGGGAGCCCAGCTCGAGGATCCAGGCTGGCGCCTCACTCTCTCAGCACAGGCTAAAAACCAACTCCCCTTACCAGCCAACTAACCAGCCAAAGTTCCCCACTACTGGGGGAGGACGTTCACTGAAGATCGGCCAGACCAAGCCCCAACAATGTGCTCCAATGGGAAGCCTAAGGCCACAGAGTACATGTGAGGCTCTTGCTCCCAGCATGTCTGCATTAAAACTACAAAATATTGACTTGGGCGAATAACGTCTCGCTTTGCGATGCACCATTGAAGTTCATAGTCCATGCCGACAGGTGGTCACAGGACAATTAAGTTGTTCATCTTGGAGCAATAAAATAAGCTGGAATATTTGGCAGACAGTGACTCCCGGCCATTTATTTTCTGAGTTGCACTGGTGGGCTGCCATAGCTTACTTCCTCTTCTGCTTTCCTTCCTTTGAGTATGACCGTGAATGAATCTCTATGGATCACAGCTGCACAGTGTTTAGTGCAGACTGCACGCTGAAATGCAATTGCATGGCGTGACACTGACTCAAGAGATTGAGGTTAAGTCAGTTAACATGCAACGTCTCTCTTAACAAGTCACTCACAAACTCCACTTGCAACCAGGTTAACCTCAGCACTTTAGCTTAACTACTTCATGACAATATTTTAATTGTTTTGATTTTCATCCCATTCTATGGTAAACTATGTGCCGTGGTAGTGGCAGCGGTCCACACCTTAAACTGGACTTCACTCACAGTCACCGTGCAGATGACCTAATGATCTCTCACACCCTGGACAGCAGGAATGCAGGAGCCCGTCTGTGGTATTTAGTACTGGGGATAGAACTGCGGCCTTAAGACCAACGCCCACTGGTGGCGTCTGACGTGCGTCAATGACGCCAAAGTTTAGAACTCCATTACTGTTAACGGAGCAAAGCCCACTGGCGGAGTTTAGAAAATTGTTCCATCTCTTGAGCGTCAAATCCATAGGTGTGAATGTCGACACCAGTGGGCGTTGGCCTTTAGCAACTGGCAGCGTAGCGAAAGATTGAATGTGTAGATGGCTTAGATCATGTAACCATCTGGCATCATCAAAGCTGTGCATTATTCTCTCACTGTAGACTATCTACCGTTGCAAACTGTAAACAAACTGTCTGTTGAAACCTATGGTGCCGATGGGCATTACTCCCAGCACCAATGGGCACACTCCATGATCTGCAGATTGGTAAGAAGGCAGCACAGACAGGCATTAGAAAAGGTGTAATACTGGGAATGACCAGCAGGGCATTAATATTCCCCCCTCCCTTAAAGGGACACCAGGCAAGCCTGATGCTTTTTCTCTACGAAACTCCCCCTCGCTCGGTCTGAAGCTCTTTTCCTTTTCTTTGCATCTTCCGTCAAGGGTTTTCGCTGCTTCTTCGCCGGCTCTGCCATTATACACACGTTTGCAACAATCTCTAGCGTTTCGTTAGCCTGCCTCTGTGCTGTAAACTGATCCTGCTTTGGTCGGCGGGTACGATACACTGAACTTGCAAGCGGGATATTCTGCCTACAGGCAGTAGGGGCGGGCGAGAGTCTTCATTCGCCCTGTAATGAGTCATTTAACCATATACCGACTTAGGAAGATGAGTAATTAACATTGTCCACACCCCTGATGTGATGAATGAAAAGTGGTAGGGCTGTAAAAATAAAGCCCACCGCATAAGTCTCTGGTTGGGATTGTGTAGTGTGTGCAGGTATGTAAGGGGGTTATGGTGGGAATAGATCACCAAGGGCTGTGTGCCTCCCCCCAAATAAACATCAAAATGCCCTAAAGCCCAAATGAGGGCTAAAGCCTCTTTATGGTAGAATAGTTTGTTTAACCTGCGATAATCTGTGCAGAAACGAAAGATGTCTGGCTTAGCCACAAGCAAACAAGGTGACGCCCAGCTGGAGTGGGAGGGCTCAGCCAAGCCATTGTCCAACAGATACTGCACCTCAGCGTCCAGCACTTTATGTTTCTCAGGCCCTACATGATAAAAACGCTGGCGAACCGGCCAAGCATCGCCAGCATCTAGATCATGCTCAATGAGATCCGTACATGTGAGCGTGTCTGAAAATAGAACAGGGAAAGTCAAAATCAGAGCCTTGATCTCCTCAGCCTGTTCCAACGGGAAGATGGCCTATTAAGGTATCCAAGTTAGCCAACATTGCAGAATTCTTAAGCCTGGGCTGCAACACAGAGTCATAAAGGCCAAATTCATCAACCTCTGCTGCCACCAAAGGTTGACTAGAGGGCCCAGTGTCAATAACAGCCACTGCAACAGATGACACCTCACGACCTCCTTGACCAGGACTAAGGTCTCGCGAATAGTAAGGCTTTAGCAAATTAATGTGGCACAATTGCTTAGATCGATTTCTATCAGGGGTATCTAACAGATAGTCATAGTCAGACACCAGCCGAGCAACAGTGTAAGGGCTGGCAAATTTGGCACAAAATGGTAACCTAGGTACTGGCAAAAAAGCCAGGACTTAATCACCAGGACTAAATGCACGTTCTACAGCACTGTGGTCAAACATTCTCTTCATACCCTGTTGGGCCTTGGCAAGATTGTCACTGGCCAATTTCCAGGCCAGCGTCAACCTACGACGAAATCCACTGATCACATTCACAGGGGCACAATCATATTCACAGGGGCCTTAGCCTCCTCCAACTAGGGTTGGGCACCGAAACACGGTTCTAATATGGCACCGGTGCCGACGCAAACGGTAGTAACTGCATCGAATAACAACGTGGATTTCGGTGCCTCATTTCGGTGCTTGAATAGCGTTTTTTTAATTTCTTTTTTTTAAACGAGGCATCACTGCATGCCATGCGCCATCTCTAATGTCTTGCTTTGATAGCAACACATCCAGACACAGTTATCGATAGCTAACATAAACACTGGATGAATAAACCAGAGGGGTACACCACGGACCTGATGGCCAAAGACCAAGTGACCTGCCACATCACCATGCGCTGTCTGCAAAATCACATTACGAAATAGTTTTGGCACCACAATTTGAATGACTGGATCCCCGCCATCGCCATTAAACTGAGACCATTTTCCCACCAACAGGTTGTCAACTACAAAATATCCATTTGCTGCACTTCTCATATCATCTTCTGTCAAAGCAACAGCCAAAAGGCCTACCAAATCCTCATCTTCCTTCTGTGCTGCCACAACCTTCTCACGGGAAAGAGTAGGTGGTAACAGAGGCAAATTTAAATCAGCACGGTCTTTCACAAACTCTAGTTACTGTTCTTCTCCTTGGGTACGACTCCAAGCACGAGTCACTGCACAGGAGGTGAACACCTCAGGAAAGTCAACAGAACATGAATCAGAATCAACAAGCAAAACAAGAGGTTGTGTTTACTACAGGAGGGGGTGACATCTCAGGCCACACACGCCCACCTGCCAAGTTATTTCCTATAATCACATCTACGCCCTCAATAGGTAGAGACGGGCATACAGCCAAGACAACTTCCCCGCTTACAAGCTCCGACTCCAAGACTAGACGATGCAGCGGAACAGAAATGGTATACATCCCGATGCCCCAGATAAGAACACATGTCCCCGTGTCGGATGCCTGTGAGAAAGGCAAAAGAGATCCCAAGACATATGATTCTGACGCTCCAGTGTCACGCAGAATACGCACTGGTACTTTCTGGTCGCTTCCAACTAATGAAACACTAACAGCTGTAATGAAGGGACTATAGCCATCAATAGCACACGCTTGGGGCTGTTCTAAAAGAAGATCCTCTCTGAGCAGATCAGTGCTCTCACTCACTGGACTCAAATAGGTATCCTCCGCAGCCTTACAGTTCGATTGTACACACACTTGACTAACCGGAGGCATAATTCTGGCAGCACAACCGGCACTCTTGGGTTTAACTTTACCACGTCGCTTCTCCTTTAACTTGGGGCAGGCAAATTTCCAATGCCCAAACTCCCCACAGTAGTTACAGAGGTCCTGTGAAGCAATTTGTTTGTCACTAGAATCATGCTTCTGTGCATTAGTATCATGTTTAGTTGCAGTGGAATAATTTTTCACTGCACTAGACTCATGTGTGATCAAACAAAAGTGTAAAACGCAACGTCGGTGTGAGGAGCGACGGGCTGAGGCTCTCCCCAGCGGAGCAGCGACCGAGTGACCAGGAACCAGGCCAGAGAGTCGGAGCGAGAGCATCCATTACCCATGAGGTCTTCTTTATAAGACCACCCATTACTTCCAGCACCAAAAGGGGCAGAGCCCCAACAGGCATTAGAAAAGGTGTAATACTGGGAATGACCAGCAGGGCCTTAACACTAAGGCGTTCTACATACTCGACGCACCCGACCGGTAGCGCGACACCGTGACGTCAAAATGACGTAGATCTAGCTGGCGCGCCAGGATTTTAGCCAGGTAGCGCGAGGTAGCGCACCACTCATTTTTTTTCAGACGAGCGCGACAAAGCAGAAACAGGAAGATGGACTAGTTCGAGGGCAAGCGAGAGTTGCAGTGTTTTGTTACAGTCGTGAATTTGTAATAGTTTGTTGGATAAGTTAATAAAGTTACCAGCGAGAGTTGCAACACATGGAATTAAGAGGAAAGAATAGAAAAGTTTTATTTTCAAACAAAGGATATCTATTAAGGCCTGAACAAAATCTCTTTCCACTTCAGGAAATTACACAAACTCAGCCAGCTGCTAGCTAGCTAGCCAGCTAACTAAACTGTTTAAATTATTAAAATTTCCCTCGGGATGACTAAAGTATCTTTCTATCTATCTATCTATCTATCTATCTATCTATCTATCTATCTATCTATCTATCTACCTGTGCGCACACCTTGGAAACTAGATGATAATGATGGTGGTAGTTGTGAATAGTAGCAACCAAGTCTGAAGTACCATCACAGAGGCTATCTAATAGCAGAGCCCGTTTACATTCTCTGCTACTAGTGTTTCTTAATGCAGCTTCTTCTGCTGTGTAACGTAGTTAGCGTTAATCTTTTCACAACAATGACACCTCTGTTCAGGAGAATATTGCAACTAGTGTCGTGACCACGACGCACGAGTATAAATGGTTACGGCGCTTCTGTGACGTCACATTGTCGCGCTACAGGTCGGGTGGGTCGAGTATGTGGCGCACTTAAGGTTAGGGATTGGGTTTGGTTAAGGTGAAGTTCAGTGCACAATGACTTTCAACTTGAATTTCAACAATCCATAGTCTGTTGGTAGACCGTCCAAATGAAGTGTTAACAAAAATGTAATTGTACAACGGAGGTGTTCAGATGAGGTGTTCACCTAGCTGATTAGGCCCATGTAGGCCCATCATGGTGGAAAAGATGAATAACGTGATAATCACACGCCTTCCTGCAAAGTTTTTTTGTCCTTTGCACTCGATTCAAAGCAACCGACTTTAGATGACCGGACAAAGAAAATGCTGCCAAAGAAATGCACCTCCTAAAAGCAGTCATTACACCCTCATTTGCACCTGCTCCTGAGTTCAGCTTAAACACTCCATCACTTGGAAGACGGCCAGAGAAAATTTTGACAGCTGTCAATTGTTGAACTTGGTCACCGTGTAAACCGAGGCCAATTAAGTCAATACATTAGTTGGTGAAATCCATCAAACGGCCTGGCCTGGGTCCAGCAGTCACTTGTAAGTAAGTGCTGAGGGATTGGATTCTAAACGCCTTGTCAGCTCAAACTGGGTTGTTCTGGTTCACAGCGACGAGCGCAGGAGTTATGTAAGCAGCCGACCGCAGTTCAGGGGGCCTATGGAGGCACATGCGTACGTCCTGTTCTGCCCCAAAAAAACGGCAGCGGTGTGCAAACAGCATCGCCACGGGGCTGCTCGATTATGTTCCGTGCCGGCCTAAACAAACTCAACCTCTACCCGCTGCTGGTGTGAATGCATCTCACACAGTCAAAAAGAGGGATACAAATCTCACACTACTCTTAAATGAAATCAGAACTGAAATCACATATTTCATGTAATCAGGATTTTGTGCACTCCGGTCTCTCCTTGAAGCCCTTAAGTGGTACTGATGTGTGTTTGTTTGGTCAGCACTAGGCCCTTATTGTGGTAGTGAGGTCCTGGGGCGGCCCGTAGAGAGTGACATAGCGGTGTGAAAGACCTACGAGAGGGCAGTCGGGAGTTTAGCACAAGCCGGGGCGATCGCAGACGAACGTGGGAGCCGCAGTGACTGTTTTCACAGCTGGGCCCAAGACTTCGCCCCCCCGCCTTAACTGACAGCGGCACCCCCCCCGAGCACTCGCAACCTCAAACGCACACACACACACACACACACACACACCTCATACGCAAACACCTAAAGTCACACACATACACACACCTCAGGACATCACACCATCATTCAGCTGCCTATCTGTCTCATTCAGACTTGGTGGTGGACCAAAAACCATGACACAGACTGGGTCAAACGGCTTCAGTGCGACCAATGGAATTTGTGGTTGAGTTTGGCGGGGCACTGTTTGGGGGACGAACTATCTAAAACACCAGTAGTGCATGACGTGGCAAAGCCCCCGTGATTCACGAGATGAGCTCCTGAGCTCCTGGATTGGTTCTCTCTGCCTTTTTTTTTTCATTCCAAATTTTATTTTAATTCCACCCAGACACATACCTTGTTCCTCCAATAAATTCCACCCCCATCAAAAAGAAGGGAAAAAAATATTAAAAAGAACAAGATTCTTGGCTGGGCTTATGCCTGGCCTGCTGGAGGCCCGAGTGCTCGGCAGAGTGACTCACCCCCATGATCTTGCTCCTCTGTTCCACATCCTCCCACATGGAATGGACGATGTAGCGACACATATACTTCCCCTCTCTGCCCTCCTGCCGCATTCGAACCAGACACATCCTGCAGGTTGGGGGGTGGGGTGGGGTGGGGGTGAATCAAACAGATGGGCAAGTTTAAAGTTTAAGAAGGGCTTATGGAGTCTTACAAAGACACACTGAGGATAATCAGATAAAAAAAAAACAGACTATTTAAGGACACCTTCATAGAGCCTTTTAACAATTGATACACCTAAACACCGTCTTAGACAAAAGCTTGATTTCACAAAAATCTTATCAGGGTTTTAAGCCAAGCTGGATTTAAACCGCAGCCAAAAAAGCAGGCCAAATGTTTCAGTGTATGCAGATGGCATGGCCTAAACTATTGACACACAATAGTACCAGGTCAGACTAGGGCAAATTAAAGGTTTAAAGTGGATTACTTGAATGGGTCTGACTATAAGTGTCTTATCTTCTGTGTTTGGCTACAGGTTACTATCTATAATGAGGTGGGTGTGTGGCTATCTTGCTAATCTGCATCAAAATACACATACATACAGACCAAGAGCTAAAATAATGGACTCCCATCACCGCACAGCACACATTCATACAATACCGCATGCACACATACACATACACACACATCAATTCACATGACATCCTCTCTCTCACTCTTTCTTTTTTTCTCGTTCTCTCCATCTCTGCCTCTCTCGCTCACACGCTCTCTCACTCAGACACACAGACACACACACACACGTCCGCATTCTCGGAAGGGGTAGAGTGAGTTTGATTGAATCCCTAAATAAACAGTTGCTCATAGGAAACTGGCTTTGACTGTGAGTCGGAGGCCGGGCTGGAGGCCGTTTGATGAAGAGTGCCGTGGCAGTGCAATTCATCATCAGGACTCTCATGAGCTCACGCATTCCCCTAATGCCTCTAAAACAGGCAGCTCCTTTATGCCACATGTAACCCGAGTTACCTGGGCCTTAACATAAATTACCATATTTAAAAGCCATGACCGCGGACATAAAATCTAAGGGGTTTTTAGGAGGTACTGTGTGTGTGTGTGTGTGTGTGTGTGTGTGTGTGGCAGGGTCAGGGGGGTCATATGACTGAAACAGGTCAGGCATCCGTTTCGCATGACAGTTTTAGTGCTCCTCATTTACCTTGTTCCAGCTTCCTGCCTCATCCAGTTCCTATGGACGGATGGACGAATGGATGGATGGAAGTCATCGGCATGAGCTGAGCCTGACCGAAACAGACTAGGAGAGTTTTTAAAGCGCCAGCCGTGTTATATAACTAACTTAAAATCAGGTCCTGGCATCCGCTCACCTAGCTGATTATGGGATGGTTCTGCGGAACTGCGCATGGGAGCTTAAAGGGTCTCTGGAGCAGCGAGGCAGTCTGGGCCAGTGACACCTGACGAAGGGTGAGGAAGCAAAGTGCAGGAAGCACAACTCACCAGACATGGAACTGCGCCACTAGGAACCAGGAGTTAAGCGTGTCAGGGAGGGAGCACTCTGGATGAGAGAGACAGACAGAGAGAGAGAGAGAGAGAGAGAGAGAAAGAGAGAGATTAGATGTGTGTGTGTGTGTGTGTGTGTGTGTGTGTGTGTGTGTGTGTGTGTGTGTGTGTAAGAGAGAGAGAGAGAAAAACAGAGAGGGGGTAAAGAGAGTTAGAGAAAGAACAGAGCAAGGATATGCAGAGAGAAAGTGAGGAAAAGAAGAGAGATCACATGGGGAAAGAGGAGTGCCCATGACAGAAAAAAGAGGTAGAGATACAGAAAGAGTGGGAAAGAAGGGTAAAAAAAATAAACAAAACATTAGGGGGGGAGAGAGAGAGAGAGAGAGAGAGAGAGAGAGAGAGAGAGAGAGAGAGAGAGAGAGAGAGAGAGAGAGAGAGGAGAGAGAGGAGAGAGAGAGATCAGAGAAAGCAAGAGCAAAGGGAGGGAAAACTAAGCCTATGCAAACTTGGGCACATATTCCAAAACCGCTATTGAGTTTACACCTGTTTTTCCCCCTGCTAAAGAAAACAGCATAACCAGGCTGTAAAGTGTCACATAAATCTTTCAGGACAGGGAAGAAAAGGTCCCTTCAGGCACATTTCAGCATTTCTGTCAAAGTGAGCAGCATTTGGGAGTTTGGATCTTTTTCAAAAAATAAAAATGAGCATGACATAAGACTCATAAGTCCTTCTCTCCATATTAGATTCAAGGACCAAAGACCCCCACACCCCTATTTTATTTCAATGCATCTTTTCTTTACTATATTTTTTGTGTGATCTTTTGTCTTTATGCTTCTGGTGACAAAACTAAGTGGGGGTGATGTGTTGTTACGCCAACAATCCCACACACTTGCTGCGCCCCTATAAAGAATGAATGGCAACAAAACAGAAGAAACAGACTTACTTTCAAAAAACTCATCGTAGTTGATTCTTTCTACACAGCATGTGTACATACGCAGGGCAGCAATCTTTATTTTCTACAAAGGGAAGGGAGAACCAGAGAGAACAAAGATGTTAAAACATTGAACACAACAGTCTCTCCAAAATTAAGTATGCATACCCTATAAACTTTCACTATCAAACTGTAAAATGAACGCTGGCTACTAGTCATTATTTGAAGTCTGCCAATCAGTTGCAAGCCTGTGCCTACAGTATAACGTGTCTCTAATCCGCTCTCACACTTGTGGGGATGCCAGCGTTCACAGTCTGGCGAGTGAGTGAGTGAGTGAGTGGGTGATGGGTGAGCCTCTGTGTGGGCGTCCTATAGCCTGTCTGTCCAAGCAGGTCCCTCAGAGATCCCGCTGCAGCTGCCACATCGGGCTCACAAGGACAGCGGAAACTCAGCTGCAATCTGACCACTCGCATACTCGACGCGTGTGCCAGAGGGTATGGCATCATATACATACAGTATCCTGGCCTGAACTCAACACGTTCCACAGAGGGCAAATTAGAGCCCCAACAAACCCCCAAACTTTGATGGGGTCTAATAAAAACGACTGCTGGAGAACATAATCTTCCTAGAACAAATATTTCATCGATGACAAAAATAAGGCCAGCCTGGCTTTTAAAAATGTCTGTGCCTCTATGATAAATCTAATTACAGTCAGTTTGGAAATGCTGGACTAAAATGTAATACTGCTAAACAAGCTATTCACGCTCTGTGTACCTCTGTGCAAACCTCATCTCATCGTCCTCATTTTTATGTTTTTATTAGATAATATACACACAAACTGAGCTATACTAGAAAAAAACAGTATCATCTGAATTAGATAACTCTGAGGAAAGGTGCGTGCGTGTGTGTGTGTGTGTGTGTGCAAATGCTCGATCTAAAGTAGTGTGAGTAATTGAAAGGAGCCACTTCACCCATTTGTTGTATTTGAGGGGTCCGGTGAAGCCCATGGCCTCAATGAGCTTGGTGAAGGCCCCCACTTCCTCATCTGTAGCCTGGGGGGTTTCTTTTACCGTATAAAGCTGTGGATCACACAGACACAAGCATCAGCAACCTACACAAGACGTGTGCATGAGGGTTGGCAGCTGACTGACGAACACAGCAACAAGGACACATTGGCCCCTGCCATAAATATAACTAGGCACATTACAAAGTGTGTACACACGAGGACATGCAAACACGCGCACTCACATACACACGCACGCACGCACGCTCACACACATCTGCATAATCTTACATAAACTTCAAGCAGTGGTCCAATAGTTAATGTTGCCTATTTTTAGATATGGTCCTGTCCCTGGAAGCTGGAGTCATGGACATACATCGCCATGTGACAATTTGTTTATCATGAAGTAGGAATGAAACTTCCATGGCCCATAATCAAATGCCAAGAACACTGTGCCATTTAAGAAGACTACAAAGCCACTTGGTACTAATGACTGACTACATATTCAGCCCAGCTGGAATGGCCCACTAAGCATTCTACAAAGACATGCATCAATAATATTGTATGCATATCAATAATATGTGAAGTTATCTGAAGCCATTAGTGCACTCCTGATCAAGGGCTAAAACCCATCCCTGGTGCTGTGTTTTACAACCCAAACAAGAGAAAGATATAGCATAAGGTATGGAATACCTCTTCAATATAAAAAAAGTACTTTTTTTATATTGAAGAGGTGTTTCTCTGAACAGCTGCTGTTCAGAGAAATAGTAAAAACCTCTCATTTACACTTGTAGACAATTCTCATAGGAGGAGTCCTTGGCATACCTGTCTACTCTTGTGCAAGGTCCTGCTTTGTGTCTGTGAGGAGGGGATGGTGGCTGCAACAACTAAAGCTTTGAGACAACCATCTTGTTCAACTGCCTGTAAAATATGAAAATACGTAATAAGTAAATTAGTGTATTACGGCCATGTTTTTATCTGACATGGTGAGGGGAAAAAAAGCTTTACAAAAAAAGCTTTACCACAGACATGTGGTGGACGGTTTCAACTTGAAACTTTATGGGAAGTTACTTTCTTAAACATGACCATAATCATAATCAAGTGCCTTTGCTCACTGTTCCAGTTTAGTGGTCTCGTGTTCCGCTATTCACATCATACAAATATCCTAACTTCATTCTGATATATTATTTTTAATATTTCGACAACCTTTAAGGATAAACTAAAGTCTGCTGGCGTCCAGGTACGTCCTAAGACTTAAGGTAATCACTAAAACCAAATAGCTAATGTTAAAGTTCCTCCACAATCAGCCAAGTTCATGCAACGTTATTTGGCTAGATAGAATGGCTAAACTGTCTACGACAGCTCACTTGGATGTGTTGTTGTTTTGTTTTTTACATAGTTACATTTGAAAGAAAACGCACTTCGACCACTGACATAAGATACATTTTCTGATAATATTAACGCTAGCTTTCGCGCTATTAGTGTTACTAACACTAAAATTACTAACGCTAACGCTAACGTTACCTTTCCGAGAGTGGCCTTGGATGCTGAAACGCTTAAAATGTTCCTGACGGCGGACTGTATTGGTCGCCGATACATTATCCCGCTAACAGTTACAATATTTTACTATTGCAACTTTGAAGCGGTAAACATTTACTGTTTACACTAAATAATTGGAGCGACAGTGTTACACGTTTTGTAACACCAATATCGTCCCTCCTCCTCTCCCGCAATGTCAAAGGAATCTGCCTGTCCCACAATATAACCGTTCCGTGCTGAAACAGTTTGCCTGAACACATTCCCAGTGTGTGCAACTTGTGAAACAGTCTATGGAAACAGCCTGCCAGTGGCTTGAAGCAGCACTCAGAGTGTGCACGATAAAATGTCACACACAGCGATCTGAACGTTTTAAGGTGACTTGTGGAAAATATCCTAGGGCTATAATCCACAAGATCAATTAGGCTATTATGTTAGTTCGCTACAGATGAGGTCTAATGTTTTATCCATAAAGTTTATTAATAGCTCATGATCACTTATTAGAACAAACATTTGGCTTGCGTGTTCATGTATAAAGATAATGACTGTCAAGTAAGTAATTAATTTAACTTCCTCCCGTCGATAATTTCCACTGTGACAGACATTCGTCATTTTGGCGCCAATGCAAGCACCACAAAGAAGTGCTCAGGAAGAACATAGGCTTATCGAAATCAATCATCAGGCCTCTGTTTATTTTATAATCAGACCTAATTGTTTCTGGAGCATGGTCCAGTTTGGTTTACCAATGCCAGAGTTGAGAAAAAAAAAATATTAAATGGCTTTCTGTGAAAAGATGGGCTGTATCTGAATCTGCGACTTAGCAACAAGTCTGCTCGCCTGGTGTGGAACTGGAAATTATAAGAACTAATGCCAGTTTAGGGATTGAAAACAGTTAGGATGAGAATAATAGATGAGAATGCACTCTTTATTTGAGCACTGGTGTGTGGTGTGTGCATTTGCAGCATTTGAATGAACTGGAATGTTACAGGATATTGCGGATATAGATAATTTACCACATTCATTCACTGTAGCCTACTCACAGTGTTATTCCTTTTTCTACAATGTCCCCAGTTTTAAATGGGCATGGCCAGGAATTCAGAATAGAGACATTCAAGACTATTTGTTTTGCCCAAAACATAATGTCTGGCAGTATTCTTCATTCATTTCTGTTGCGGCCTAATATGAACATCTATACTGGGTTACAATTTAATGACATCAAAATGTTCTGTAGTGACAAGTAGCTGGCCTGGGGCATTAACTAAGATTAATGTTGGATAAGTACCTGATTTCACAGCTCCCAAGCCACTGAGCAAGCAATGCCACGCATCGTTGCGTCCACAAATTGTTCAAAGGCATCCAAGCATTGGGGCGGCTTCCTGCCTAACAGCATCCAAAAATCACAAAATATGTAATGCACTTCTGCCTGAAAGATTGAGAAAAATAATACGTAAACCCCCACACTACACACACGTTAAAGTACCAAAAACACACTGGGCTTTGAAGTGGGGATGTTTTCACAGCGGGGAGTAGATGAGGTAATGTTTTAGTTGTCTGTGCGTTGCTCTCCAAGGCCTGTTTATGGTAGGTGAGAATTTTCCTCTGCGCGTTGGACCTTCACGTAATGTCACAAGTACCCGGTTTTCATGTTTTGATTCAGGAAGAAGCATGTCACCCTCATTGCTGATGAAATATTTGTCTAGCTCTCACTACCACTTGTTTATGCACTCGAGACAGAGGGAGCATTACAGCATGCTTTTAGAAGAGTCGGGTTTAACAAATGGATTTGGCTTCACTCTAAAGTAAAGAATTTGAGAAATGCCTTTCAATTTTACAGATGGAAATACTTGATAATTAGATTTAGAATCGGATGTCTTATGGGCACAAAATGTACAATGTACAATTACCCACTATACTATTATAATGAACCCCTCCTACAGCATCACATTGCTTCATAAACAATGCTCCAAATGTGATGGGGAATTATGGGTAAACTAAGTGGTGCTTCAGCTGTGCAGTGCAGTATCCAAGAAAACTCTTTAGACTTGTACACCAAGTTTTGACTCATTGAGTCAAGCAAACAGTCTGCTGAGATAAAGAGCAAACACACTCTTAAAATGAATGAAAATAATACACCTCCATGTCCAGATAGGGACAGCACAGTTTGTGTTGTTTCTAACACATTCGTTTAAGGGGTGCACTGATCACTGTTTTTTGTGTTAACTGAATGTATCTTAATCTTGCGTGTCCCAAACAGACCTTTATGAAATATCCTTTGCATGCATATTTTCTTTAATCACATAGGACAAAGCTTCACTCTGCAAAGTCTCATTCATCATATCATTTCCAGTTCAGGGAATAGAATTCTGGGCTTACTCGCTTACATTGTGTAGTGGACCACACGTTTCTGAATTGACATGTGTACAGTCTTTTAAACAAAACCACATCACTGGACACCAAAGTCTCACTTCCAGCACATGAAGTGAACGGCTGAGAAAGCAAGTGACAGTTAACTTTTCACTTTTCGGTTCTTGTTTGACTGGCACAGTAAAGCTGCACTGTCAAACAGGGCGGTTTTTGTACCTTCTTGCTGCTGGGCCTCAGCTTTTGGGCACTGAGCTTTTTATCACTTTTCCTTCATAGGCCACAGTGGTCCTTAAAACTCGCTTGATGACTCAATGTGAGGTGTTCCTTTTTTCACCCTCCTCCTCCTCCACTCAGAAAACAAAATCACCCTTTTCCTTGAGTGGAATACAGGTCTTTTCGCCATGTTTGGATTAATAAAGGGTGATTGATGACGATGGGAGAGGAAACGTCGGATTCCTCGTCTGTTCCTGTTCCTGTGAGAAACCTTGGGAAAGAAAGCAGCCATAAATAAAGAATGTCGGAGCGCTGTGGCCATCCTGCTTAGGAATTCTTCAGCGCGGGCGAGGGAGGGCTGAGGCCTCATTCATCCTGCTCAAAGCCTGATGGCATGGCTTTGGACGCCAGGCAAGGAAAACACCCAGTGTACACGTATACAAACAAACACACGGCATGGCAGAGCTCTCCCTATTCACAGGCATGCAGTGTGTTTTACAGCACCCCATTCCAGACACAGGCAGTGATGGATCGCCAGACCTGTGTCAAACAAGCATTAGAAAACACATAAACTTTTCGCAGATGTATTTGAAATAGAGGCCCTCTGAATGCTGGAATTTTTGGTTTCTCTCATGTGCACATTTCTCCAAAACAAGCATTTCTTTATCATTCTAACATTCATATACTCATGGCCCCAGGTGAAATGCTGTTAGGCTACAGTGAATATAAAAGGATTTAAAAAAAAAAAAAAAAAAGTATAATGGATTTGGTCCAGGCATTGCTGTTTAGACTCCACACAGAGGTGAAATCCATTTATCTGTAAAAGGCAGGAATTGGGATATCTTGGACCAGATTGGGGAGGAACAGAAAGGGTCAGCCTCGTATCATTGCATTTCACCCGAGTGACGCACACGTCCGTGAAACAATAAACCCAGTTCTCATTAGGGGTCTTGTCTGAGCAGTTTCTGCCTTAGAAAAATAAATCCACCCTGCGATGTGAGTGTTGCCCATGTGAGCCGGCCGACGGTGGTTGCCCCGGCGGAGACTTCCTGAATGGAGTGCCATTGCTGGGCTTTCGCGCCTAGAGGACATCTCACTGAAAGCCAAGCCGCTGGCCACAACACACAGAGAGCTTGAGAGCGAAACGCTGTAAGAGATAGGGGTCAGTGGCAATTTGTACAGAAATTTGAAACATGACATAGTAGGACACGGAATCTAAAACAGAGGTCCTGGTAATCCAGCCATCATAAGCAGAATCTCACATGGGAAAAATCTCCAAAAAGATCTAGAAAAAAAAGTAATGGTCTTGAGAACATCTTGATATGCCCTCATGCCATGTGGAGAATGTTTTTTGGACGATGTTGCAGCACACAATCTAAACTAAATGTCTATTGATAAAACTTTGCCAAGGTCTCTCAGAAACATGATTCTCTTTGTTGCAGTCATTGGAGTCCTGCGAATTTTGCATTGCCAAGAGTCTGAACTTGATAGAGACATTTGCCAGAACAAAAGAAGTTTATGAAGGTGAGAGTACATGTCCTTGCAGGGATTGGACAGTGGTTTCTGTGTTGTGCTAGTTTTGAAACAGATGCTTGAGGGCAATGCAAGTAGCAAACACTGGCATCCATTTTAAAATGCCTTCACGCCATTCTTAGGTCTAAGCTCAACACCATCTATAATGTTGGCTTGCACGATGGCCAAGACATTTGGCTGCAGGAGTGTTGACTCTTCACAACTCACATTATGTTTAATCTTAAAGAAGTCTTTGGTTGGACAGCACAGATCATTTAGCTGTGTTCCCCATTTGTGTGCTGGAAGGGATTACTCAAGTTTATGGACCAAGCATGACATTTTCACTAAAAGTCTAAATACAGAGTCACACAAAGGTGTTGATAGCTTTTCCAAAAGCCATATGGGGACAAACATATTTAATTACACCAGCAACAGTGAGTTTTTACGTATTACATAGTAATATACTAATATTATAAATCTTCTAGATGTTCTACAATAGCCCTGTTGTATGAACTCAGTTGACCTTATGAAAACCTTGTTGTATAAAGCTCTATGAACTAGACCTTTGTAAATAGCTCAGTGTTTAGTGAGATCTTGGTTTAACCTGAAACTTTCGAACAGTAATTTATTGAACGTGTTGAACGTGTGTTTAAAGGCTGTCACACTGTATCCAATTCCAGTATGATCACTTTCGAAACATGAAAAGCAGTAAAAATGCTGTTGAGCCAGTTTCCTTGACCTGTCAAAAGACACTCAATCCTGTTGGAACATTTATTTTGAACTGCTTCAGTAGGAGGCTCTGGGTTTTCCCAGCGGTACCTCAGCCATTACTGTAATCGCTGGAGCAGCCAGTGATGTCTTTAATGCTGCAAGGTCGACCTTGGCAAGTGCCTCTAACTCGGAGTGATGCGGGAAAAGCGAGCGGGGTTGAAAAACAAAGTTGCGAAATCAATCTCCGAGTTCCACTGATGTCTGTTGGCATGGCGATTAGCACCTCCAGCAGCGGAGCCCCGATCCCGGGGCCGATCCGAGGGCCCAGAGACTCCTCCGCCTCACCCCCCACCACCCCAACTCCAAACAGGGCACGCAGGAAACCAGAGAGCCCCCTTGAACTGGGTCTCTCTCTCTCTCTCTCTCTCTCTCTCTCTCTCTCAATCTCTCACACACTTTCACCCTCTCTCTGAAGCCAGCAATTTTCAGGGCTCCTGACGTCTCTGGTTATTCTTGCGCGGCGGCGGCCCCTCTGCCGGGTGCGCCTCATTAGCAGCGAGCGCGGGGAAGCGTAATCCGATGTCTCTGTGTATTTATCCAGCGGACGGGGCGAGGCGCAATCACAGTGCCGCCTGTGCCAAGGTGTGAAAGGGAGGCGCCAGTGGAAGGCAGCTGCTCTTTATGGCTGTTTTTAAGGAGACCTCGTGTGGGAAGCTGAGCAATGGAGATGGTGTGCTGGAGCAGGATGAGTGTATGTGTGTGTGTGTGTGTGTGTGTGTGTGTGTGTGTGTGTGTGTGTGTGTGTGCGTGCGTGCGTGCGTGCGTATGTGTATGTGTGTATGTGTGTGTGTGTGTGTGTGTGTGTGTGTGTGTGTGTGTATGTGTGTGTGTGTGTGGTGTGTGTGTGTGTGTGTGTGCATGTGGGTGTGTGTGTGTGTGTGTGTGTGTGTGTATGTGTGTCTGTGTATGTGGGGTGTTGGGGCAGGGGGGATTCAGTTATAAGGTTTTTGTTTGTTTTTGGCCCCTTGGTCGTGATGGGGTCTCACATGATCACACTTGAAACGAGGGTGAAAGACATTGTGTAGAGGCCCCCAAGAAATAATTGCCAAAGTTGTTACATGTTGCAAAGTCAACTCGGAGCGGTGCTCAGCACCCAGTAATGATTTAAAGGCGCGTTGGCTGGGATCGGGCTTAATCAAACTAGCTGGCCGGACTGGCGGACGGGTCGTTTTTGTAACTGGGTGAGAGTGATGTTGTTTGGCTCCTAAAAGGAAGGGTGACAGATTGCTGTCTGGTTAGGAAAGCAGCATGGAGGGGCCACAGGGATTACAGCAAGAAAATATGAGTCATTCACAGAAGCCATGCCTACTGGCCTCCTGCACTCATGCGTACACATACACACACACACACACACACACACACAGACACACACACACACACACACACACACACACACACACACACATGCACACACACACACACACACACACATACACACACTCTGTCATTCATTTGAATGCGTCATCATACACACAGATGCATATTTTTGGATGTACCAAAACTATAATATAAACAGAATTATTCCCAGTTATTCCCAGTAACTGCGTGCCACTTCTTTAATGCACGCTCACATGCTCCAATGCATGATCTCATACAAACATACACATGCATGTACATACACAAGCTCTCATGAGTGCTCACACCCATACATGTATAAAGTCACTCCATTGCTTACTTCCAACTTGAACTGTCTCTTGCTCTCTTTTCTCTCTCTCTCCCTCTTTCTCTCTCTCTTGCACAAACACACACACACACACACATACATTTAAAGTCACTCCATTGCTTACTTCCAACGTTGAACTCTCTCTTGCTCTCTTCTCTCTCTCTCTCTCTCACTCTTGCACAAACACACACACACACACACATTTAGGGGTGGAGGGGGGGTGGAGGGGGGCTGCGCTGCGCTGGCTGTGCTTGTTCGGTGTTTCCTGGCGGGGAGCAGGTCATGATGCTTTAGGTGGAAACTGTGACATGTCAGAGACGCCCTTCATAATAGGGCCCAGCGACAGTGCAGCCAACAGCAACACACGGCCATCGCCTGCACACGGCCATCGCCTGCACACGGGCCATCGCCTGCACACGGGCCACTGCCCGGCCTATGGGTCAGATGGCCACACACTCCCCAGTGCAGCGCTGTTCTGTGTAGCATGACCAACATAACGTCACAGTCACACACACAGAGAGAGAGAGAGAGAGAGAGAGAGAGAGAGAGAGAAATAAGGCAACAAAAGTAAATACTGGTACTGAAGCACACACACACACATACACACACACACACACACACACACACACACACACACACACACACACACACACACACACACACACACACACACAGACTCAGACACACACACACACACACACACACACACACATATATATATATATAGATAGATACATATATATAGATAGATAGATAGATAGGTATATATATATATATCTATATATATATATATCTATCTATCTATCTATATATATATATATAGATATATATATATATATATATATATACACATACATACACAATCACACTGAATAATCTGTTCTTTAACAAAGGGCCACCCCACCTGCTTAGAACTAGATACAAACCCAAATAAGCAGTGCCTGTAAAAAGCATGCTTAGTGAATATTTTCTCAGGGCCTGGTGATGAAGGATTGGATGTGCTAGTTCTGCCCACTTTCCTCACCTCTGCTCCTCTCCAAAGCCCAGCTGGCAAATGGGCCAATTTTGCCCTCCGTTTTGACTTGTTCAGGCCTGCATGATACAACCCAGGACGACGCAATGTCATTCAATCTCCCAGAGCATGGCAGCATTGATTTATGCACTATAGCCGATACAAGCCAACCCGGTTCCAACGGGGGACTTGCAGCAGCACAATATATATCCAAATTACTCTTTGGAGAATCAATTAAGAGTATGGTGCTGAAAGCCGAGATGCTTAAAAACACTTCTGGTAAACTGCCAGGCTTGGGAAAGTAGAGGGCAAGGGCACTTATTTTTTTTCCCCTCGCTGCCTGCGGCTGGGTTTGCACGGTGGCGAAGGTGCAATGTTTTGCTTGGCATGGACTCCTGGGGCCCAAACGCACAACAAGCAGAGGTGACCTCATATCTTTAAAGTCCCCCAGTAATGTATAATCGCTCCCCGAATGCTAAGCAGCAAACGTTTAAAAGGATTTGTGAGGCCTGTGCAATGTGACGTCCTGCTGCCTCAGGCTCTGCCTTTTCCCCTCGCACTCACCCGCTCACTGCAGGCCCTAATTGGCTTTTGTGTTTTATTTGAAATTACCACCAAGTATAACTCTGCAGCGCGGCGTGCGAGGAGGACAATGCACAATGCGTTTTGTTTTATGACGCACTTGCTTTATTTCCCTTACCGTGACTGACGCAATTGATAACAAGGCGTTATGATAAAAAAGATCGAGCCTTGATCGATAGGTGGGAATGGGCGCACAGTGCCGCAGGATGCACTTTGGAATGCACTGGGTGGGTCCTGGAGTGCCTCTATCTCTTATCACTGACCTCGGGCGGATGGCCTCTTATCACTGACTTCGGGCGGATGGCCTCTTATGCAGTGTCACGCTAGGAACACCAAGGGGTGCTGTTGCCCCAGCTGGGCCATGGCTGATTGGCCCGGGCAGAGCCGAGGACCCTCACCCGCTCACCCACCGGTGGCTGGGTGTGTGCGTCCGCTGCGTCTCATCAGGGCAAGCGTGACATGTTCCCATGGCCAAACCGTGGCGTGAAATCTGAGCACGGAGACCAACTCAAAGTTTTGTCTTTGGGATGGCCCCCGTAAAACAATAGCATTTTCCACACATGTGTTTACGGTTTGTTGACATTCAGCGTAACTGTGCAGTATTGTGCCCTGCCAGGCTTTGTAGGGGGGCCGCTCTATTCAGTGGCTCCTTGTTTTGCAGTCGTTCTTTTTTTTTTTATTGCGGCAGCCTGGTTTTCATTGAATGTCCCATCAGACTCTTAACGGGGCAGCTACGGCTCCCCAATGCTGCTCCCAGACAATGGCGCTCCAGAGGAGCCACAATCGCTGGGCCCTGTTAAACATCCAGGCCCTGATCTCTCACCGGCAAACCAGCACCTCCGCTCCCCAAACACACTCCCTCCACCATGCAACAGACCTGCACCCACTGTTAACATTACACTCAGGCCCAGCGTCATTGTGTTGAAGGTAGTTAAGTCTACAAACTTCAGTAATGCACCATGACTGTTAAAACGTTAACAATCAGCACACACACACACACACACACACACACACACACATACACACACACACACGTGCACACACACACACACGCACACACACACACACACACACACACACACAGGGGCGCCACTAGGGGCGGGGGGGTGGGGGGCCTGGTTGGGAGTTAGGACAGTTCGAAGGGCCAGCACATGGGGGCCCCAGAGAGCATATAGAATATATAGTATTATTGAGGGAGCCCAAAATTATTTTTTTATCATAGGGCCCAAATTTTCTAGCAGCACCCCTGCACACACACACACACATACACACACACACACGGACATACACACACAAATACACATCAGAGTTTCCTCAGTGGCCCCTTTATTGTCTAATAGTAGTTTAGATAATAAAAAAGATCCCCGGCCGTGTAAACAACTCCGACGTGCAGTAAAGTGCAGTAAAGTGAGCCCTTGTGAGTGATGTCAGCACACAAAGGTTAGTGTGCTGGAGCTCTCCGCTCATAAACGAAACATTACAAAAACAGCACTGGACGCGTGACAACCAGAATGAGAGAACCAAGAAGACACAGAAAGAGGGAAAGAAATGAGAGTGACAGAGAGAGAGAGAGAGGAAGAGAGAGTGACAGTGAATGAGCAGCTTTCGGCCTCTCCCAGTGCCCCACGGCCCATAGCCACAGGAAGAACGAACACTGTGAGAAGGAGTGCCGACGCCAGTGTGAACCGGGGGAAGCTGTTAAATGGCAGGGGAGGGTGGATGTGGCCACCGTTGTTTTCTTTGGGCTTCGCATCGCACCCTCCCCGAAAACAAAACAAAAAAAAGAAAGTTTAACGGGAGAATCACTGGAAAAGTGGCAGATAACTGGAGCAGGACCATTGCTGGATGTGAGGTCACTGTTATCTCTGGGAACAGTGCTGTCAGGAGATTTGTATGTGTGTGTGTGTGTGTCTGTGTGTGTGTATGCGCACACGTGTGTCTGTGTGTGTGTGTGTGTGTGTGTGTGTGTGTGTGTGTGTGTGTGTGTGTGTGTCTGTGTCTGTGTGTGTGAGTGGGGAATGTGGGGAGAAGCAGTCGCTGGAGGACTCTCTCCCTCACTAAAGACAAACACTAAGGAGCTCAACGCTGAACACCTGCTTGACTTTCCTGACATGTTCTTTAAAAAGAAAACAAAAATCAGGAATCCAGCTTCATGGTATGCTACCCTTGCATGTGATTTATCTCCGCGACCTCAGTTAACAAAAAGCTTTTTTTTTTCTGAAAAGGTTTGAACAAATAGTCCAGCAGGAACCCTTCACTGTTATGCTTTTTAGACTTTAATGACATATAGGACTGTGTGTAACAGCTCACGGTGGAACACAAGTGAAGGCCTTCAAAAGGAAAAGTAGGGTGAAATTGCAAAACGCTTTTCAATGAAATCAACACTTCAGCTCAAGCAATCTTTTGCTTTTTCTCTGGTTACTGGTCTTTGACAAGCTGCTGACATCACAGCTGACTTGGCCTTACATTTGCACACAGATATGGCCGTACTTGCTCTCCTCCCAGGACGTCAAAACAGTAGGTGGTAGAAATAATGTGTTATGTACTGAAAAAGGAAAGCAAGAAAAAAAGGTCATCCAAATAATTACAGCGATTCTGTCAGGATTTATTGGGCCACGTTAGAGGTTCGGACTCTCCGTCGGGCCGTAAAAAAGGGGCTGATAAGTTAAAATGAGCACTGGGACAATGACATCATGAAAGCCAGAGAGCAATGTTTTCTTTCTTTTTTTTTTCTCACCACCTTTTTTTTTCTCCTCCAAAAAAACTCGAGTGTACCTTTACCTTGGGGTTCATGTCTGGACCAAACGGAGGCAAAGCCATTCATCTGGTGGGGTTGCGAGAGCGCAGGAACCTTGTCTGTTTGTGAATAAGACGTGACAGCGAGGTGAAGGAGACCACCTCACCGGGCAGGTTGTGCTACCAGTGCAGTGTGTGAAAGTGCACTCGGTAAAATAGCCGGTCGCCCAAACCTTGGGAAAAGTCATCTGCTGGACTAATAAAAAACAGTTTGTGTTGATTTTTGGACATATGTGTTCCCTTGCAGTATCTCATATGTCACATATACTCACACATCATATGATCCCGCATGTACAGAGATCTCTTTACATAATGATCATCAGTCCAGTCCCAATCTCAGGTGTATTGTCATTCGTGGCCAAAAAGCATAACACTGTGTGTAAATCATACATGTAATCATTCCTGGGGGTGAACTTCAGAGCTTCCTGTTGTAATCCAGACATGCTCATGTCCTTTGTGCATCTACCATACAATTGTCAACCATTCTCGGACCTGGCAATAAGATTCAGGTTTATTTGCCAAATGTGCCAACAGAAATAAAATTCTACATGTTCCTTGTTTCCTGATCTCTGCAGTAGATCAACGTGGCAACACGAGTCAAATGGAAACAAACAGAGTTGTTAGGTCAGCGTAGAAAGCAACTTTAACAAACTGCAGACGAATAAGTCAGCACACATTATCCATGCTTGCTGACACTGACTGCAGTGAATACCACCGACAACTTGATAACAGCTCAAAAAATGAAATCAGATTGGCAGTGTAACGTGACAGGCAAGGGCAATTCTTCAGCCAAGGCATTGCTTTTCTTTTCCTCTCGTTTTTGGCTTGTTCAGCAAAGTATGCATCCTAGTATGCATAGAGCGAGCTCCTTGCGGCCTACTTAGAGCATGTGCCATTGCTGGGTCACATCCAGACCAAACGAATGTTAGCATGCCAGGACTACTCTGTTGTCAAACACCGCAATGCAACCTTCTACAACAAGGACAAAGGGCTCATGCTTAGCCCTCGCTACTGATAATTCTCAGGGACTTTGCCAAAGTAGTCCAATAAGGAAAAGGGGGTCAAAATGGGCTCTATAGCATAGAATACACATCGATACATATTGATAGTCAATGAGGATGTAATGTAAGGATTTAATTGTCAACACTCAAGTACATTTGGAGTGCTGAAGGCAACAGCATTTCAGACTGACTCTTTCACCTGAAGAGTGAGCAAAAAGCGATTCTCTCAAACGTCTTCTCACTGACTTCCTCCCGGCTGTTCCTGGGGAAGGGTTAATGGCAGTGAGTTTCCCTGAGCTGCACACATCCCAAATCTTATTTTATTTGCCTGTAAATGTTAAGCGCATCTTGATCAAGTGCAAGTTTACATCAACGGCAAACTGGATGGCCTGTTTATTTCCAAAGAGTGCACTGTCTTAAATTAATCATGCAACCTCTTGCAAGAATGTTGGTGGGTTTACTTTACATATTCTATCTGGTTATAAATTGTGTTTGACAAGGGAATTAGATTAAAAACTCAAAGGCTTATTTTCATCAGAGCTGCCTTGAATCACATGTGACATATACCGCAAACCATTGTGGGGTGGTGTGAGGAACGTTTCACTGGGGTACCTGAGACATTTTACTCTATAGATGCTCAGCCATCAAAAGACTCCACTGAGAAAGAGCGAACGAATGAAAGAAAGACAGAAAAAAAAGAAACAGAGAAAGAGAGAAAGAAAGAAGTAGAGAATAACAGTAACATACACTGACGACTCATGAAGCAGTGACAAAATAATGAGGTGGCTGAACTTGCCTCATGCAACCCGAGCAATAAAATTGGCCTTAATAGTTTGGCAAAGCCGATGCCACAAGTGTTTATTTTAGTGTTTAACAGCCACATTCCACATGGGGTATCTCTGGGAGGAACTGGGGAGTGGATGCCAGACAGAACTGCATGTTCTACATAATCATCATACTGCGTAAAAAAGGAGCAATACACAAACAGAGGAGTTCACATGAGACGGATCTGGTTGGGGGAAATAATCCGGATCGGGTGTGAAACCCTCCCGTGCCCCCCTCTTTACCCAGCAAACCCCAGGAAGGACTTTGTAAAGTGACTGATTTGAACACAATGTTTGTTTATAAAATTTGATCTAAGCTCCTAATTACCTTAAACCTGATTAGGCAATAGCAACTCTCAGTGTACAGCTGGAACTGTTTTGGCACACTCTGTGGGGAAGTGGGAAAGAAGGGAAAGGACTGCGAGTGGGTGAGTGAGAGAGCCAGAGAGAGAATGGATAGCAATCGGCTGGGCCGAAAAGAGAAGTGATGTTTTTAATTCTTCGCCTGACAATGTTCTCCCGCCAGATAAGTGTGTGTGCCACTTCAGGAAGTGTAGAATTCGTTTCTAGAATGTGTCTCGTCGCCATCAACTTAACTGGATATTGTTTCCTCTGTGCTAAGATCAACCGTTCCTGACTGTGGTCGGGTCATAAACTGCACTTTCTTCCATTCCAAATCGCTGTCAACTCAACTACTTTACAATTTCATTTTCTGAAGGTGTGCCTTTATTGAAAGCAAATGTGGCCCTGTTGCTTTTCGTTATATCAGAATTGAGACTGAAATGGTGAATGGGAGGCCTATTCACTGCTGTGTGGGGCGGCTGTATTACACACACACACACACACACACACACACACACACACACACACACACACACACACACACACACACACACTGCTGTTTGGAACCATTGCAATCTCTGACAGATGGACGTCACTTTGCATATGAAATAACCTGAGGAATAACCTCAGCGAGTTAGTCTGCATGTTTTTCCAAGTCACCAAAAATTCTGCTCCCACGACCTTTTTCCATCTCGGTGTTTGTGATCGTTACATCTCAGTAACTCATCCTCTTTAAGTTGTCTTTATCTTCAAGGAATGCGTTCATTTAAACACTTCTTTATATACAATGCTTTAAAAGCCCTTCTGCGTTATTTATTACTTGAGGGGAGAGAGGAGTTCCTGCAGCATTTAATCTTATCATTTAGGTCCTCCAAATCATTTTAATGTAGAAGCCTTCACAGATGGGGAAGATCTGTTGGACGTGCTTCTCATAAACTTGGGTTGAGATGGGGGTGATTTGGGGGGGGGGGTTGAGAGGCAGCCTTCCTCCCTTGTGACAATAAGGGGCTACTGTGGTCAGGAATCGAGTCTCAGTATTACGCCAGGTAATTAATGAAGAGGCCGTGGTTAAGGGAGGGAAGTGGTGCAGCCATTTTGTGTGTGTGTGTGTGTGTGTGTGTGTGTGTGTGTGTGTGTGTGTGTGTGTGTGCTCCCCAGAGCATCAGTCTACACTGCAGCGCTCGCGAAACCCGTCATCCCCCTCGCAACTTAGCGGTCAGTCTGCAGCGCGCTCCGGCGTGAAAGGAGCCCTTTCTTTCCCCCAGCACCCTCCTGCGGCTGCCACTTTCACTAAACACCTCGGAGCGCGAGGGTTCCTACAGCTCCAAAAAAGAGAGAGAGAGAGAGGGAGGAAAAAAATGAAACAAAGGCACCGGTTATGTGGCTCTGCTCCTGAAGTGTTCTACCTCAGCCCCTCCACCTCAACCCCCACCCCCACCAACTCCACACACCCAGAGCTCACTTTCACCTCTCTCTTTCTCACTCTCGTTCACCTTGCTCCTTTTTCCTTTCTTCCCTCCTTTGACTCACTCGCTCCCTTTTGCCATCCATCCTCCATTTTTCCTCTATATCCCTCCATCCTCACCCCCACCCCCTTTTCCTTACACTACCCCCCCCCCCTTTTTTTCTCATTCTCACTCTCATTCTTCCTCCCCTGCACACCTCCTCTCAAATGCTCCGTTTCTGCCCCTCACCCCCCTTCACCCTGTGCCCCAAACCTTCCTCTCCTCTCGCTCTCTTCTCGCTCTCCTCTCCTCTCCTCCCTTCCTTGCTCCCACTCCTTTTTTTGCTAGTTGGCTACAACTTTATTGTGCTGGTTGCCATCTGTTTTCTATTGATGGAGCTGAGAAGCCCAGTATGGAGCCCTTGGCCACTGGCCAACAAGACCCTGTGTGGGAGTCACAACAGCAGAGGGCCTGAGGAGATGTGCAGTGCTGGGGAAAAGAGAGAGAGAGAGAGAGAGAGAGAGAGAGAGAAAGAGAGAGAGAGAGAGAGCAGCTAAAAGCACCCCTTGCTAAACCTGGGAGGGCCAAATATGCACATATGGAACCACCCAACAATTGAAACACTATCAGCCTGCACGATAATGCCGTAGTAATGCATGTCTAAATGGAGGACCGATCAAATCACGGTTTGCCCAACAGGTTTGCCAGATCAAAGGGCCACGCGCTGCACAGGCTTTTGCGGCGTTTTAATGGCCAGGGCGGCCAGATGCTTTGATTGGTCGATGCTATTAGAAAGCGTCAGCGTGACATCATTTGGAAGATTATAAAAGGCGGTGATAGCCCATAGCAACAATTTATGTATTTGGTCAAAGACACCATAACCGCCATAACCCACCCACCCACCAACCTCCGACCACTCTCCGATGCACGATGCCTTTAAATCAAACCCGTCTTGTCTCCAGAAATAATTGACAGATGAGAGCTTTAGACTTGGTGCGCCGAGGGGTCACAATGGAGGCATATGCTCGTATTTAAGCACTTGTCATGCAATGTGAGGTTTCAGTTTCTTTCTCTTTTTTTCTTTCTCTCTTTCTTTTCTTTCTTTTTTGTCTCTCTTTCTCTTTCTTTCTCTCTTTCTGTCTTTCTTTCCGCATGTGGTGGAGTTGGAGTGTGGAGGGCCCCGACGTTGTGGTCCGTGTGTCAGACATGTGTCTTCTGATCTACCCTGTTACCCTCCACTCTGATGCCCCACCTGCCCCCCCCCCCCCCCCCCCCACACACACACACTGAGCCCCTGTTTGTTGACAACAGTCCCTGTTGTTGTTTGTTTTTTCTGGGAGTGCCTCATAGCGGAAAGGTTGCCATGTTGTGCAACGGGATTCCATCGCCACGACAGTTCAAGGTGAGCAATGATGATAGATGACCATGGAAAGTGCCGGAAAGGAGCTTTGCAGGGGAACATCAAACGGGCGTTGTTTAGAGGGAAATGGCTGAGACCTTCAGATCTTCTCTTTTGTGTCTCTGAAAGAAACCCTTGGCACATTGTTCAGCCTGTACACAGTTACATGCAAGAGAAGGACCATTCTTAGAATGGCCTCTGGAATTGTCCACATTTAAATGCTGGCAATTACAAAACATGAGGTAAACCTAATTTTATTGTCTGTTGTTTTGGGTGTGGTTAGGAGTTACCCTTTTAAGATGGCTTAACAGCATCATAAGAATAATCTGGACAAAGGATCATTATTAGTTCGCCAGTTCCGTGCTAATGCAGTCAGGGTTTTTTCCTGAATAAATATGTAGCTATTTTTGAAAATATTTTTCTTCAGATAAATAAATAACAAAATAATATGCCTGTCTTGAGTCAGCAAAGACCTTTTCACATTTCCCATCCTCTCTCAGAGTACAAAAACAAACGTGCTGTCAGAGTGTGACAAATCACTTCTCAATTTGGGTCATTCAGTTCTTAAACAACTTGACCGTCATTCAGATACCACCCTCACTTTAAAAAAAAGAAAACAGTCACTTATGTCAATCAAAAGTCCCTTTCCGAACATTAAAAAACTTTTATTCCTCCTCCATTTCTTTGTTTACCCCACCCACCCCAACACACACACACACACACACACACACACACACACACACACACACACACACACACACACACACACACACACACACTTCCTGACAGTGCACTTCAGAGTATGGCTACGCTGAAGGAAATTGCTTGGGAGAGAGCGAATATTTTCTCCTTTCACAACGGCGTATTTACCTAGCACCTTGCGGAGAGAAAACAGTGTTTTCTTAATGACGGGTAATGGGTGAAAGTGTCAGTGGGATCGTGTAGCCAGAGGCCCCCGGGGTCTACGGCGCAAAGTTTACACTAAGCACCAGATGCAGAAACCCTTTAGCTTTGCTGACTTTGATGGGCCACAATCAGGGGGCCTAGGGTGAACACAAAGGCTGCTTCTTGGACACTGGGCCCGACGGACAGGGTGGGAGGTAAGGGAGGCAAGGTGGGCGGGGCAGGAGGGGTCACACCAGAGCTAAAAAGATTATCAGATATAAAACAAGCCCTCCTTGGGAACACTTAGCCCCTACTTTCTTTTTTGGCCTTTCGGAGTAAGCCTATCCTGCCCCCCCCCCCCCCCCCCACACACACACACACACACACACACACACATACACACATACACACACACACACATACACACACACACACACACACACAGTCTCTGTGAGCTGGTCGCTATAGACATGACACCTGTTTTATTTCTTGTTAAAGATGGTTGGGTCGTTTCTACAAAAGTGAGATGTGAGGGGGTGGCAACAACAGGGCATTAAAATAAACAAGGCAAAAGCATCTCTTTTTTTGATAAATGAAACCTCCATTCTTTTGTGCTTGCCCTGAAACCTACAGCATACGTGATTTGCACAAATTTGAAGAAGTTGTACTGCTCTTATCCAATTGAGTTTGAGGAGTGGAGAAGATTGTTTGTTATCCCAATGGGCATGACGGAGCAATCTTAACTTGGGCCGTGCTCTTTTAGGCTCTTCTGTCTAAATGGAACAGAATGAACTGCAGATGCTGTTAGAAGTGTTGCTTCTGTTCAGATTTACACTGTATTTGTTATACAAAGTTGGGTTACAAAATTTACGTCAAGTCATGGTGCCCCAAGTGAAATAAACAACATGAATGATTAGCCTGTTCCCTGATCACCATGTGCTGGCCTAAAGTCGTAATAGCTATGCTCACATATGGCCAGTGGAGGACCAGCTGAGGGCCGAGGGGTTTTCAGGCGGTATTTGCTTTAGCCACACCACCACCAGGTGCGGCGGTAGTGGCGGCGGGAGCAGCGGTAGAGGAAGAGATGTGAGCTGCACGCTCTGCTCTGCTCTGCTCTGCTCTGCTCCGCTCCACTCCACGGTGGCCCTCTGATTTGGGTTCCACATGCACACCAGCTTTGATCACTGGCAGGGCAATGTGATCCATAGGATGGGCTCACCAGAACAATCTCAAATCTGTCCTCGATTGACTGCCATGCACTTTTCTTTTCTTTCTCGGAAACCACATGTTGATGTTTCTTGATTGAAAAAACGGCATAATAAGCTAGATTGTATTACTGTACTATAGGGTCATCTACTGCTGTCTCTCTGTCTCTGTCCCTCCCCGTTCCTTACTGACACGCTCATTCACTCACTGCAAGTCAAGCCATTATTAATCTTTATTAGTCCATAAGCACCTTTCTTTTGAGTTGCTCATATGAAAAGTTTCTCTTGTGCCTGTGTTTGTGTTTGTATGTGTGTTTGTATGTGTGTGTCTGTGTGTGTGTGTGTGTGTGTGTGTGTGTGTTTGTCTGTGTTTTTGTCTGTGTGTGTGTCTGTGTGTGTGTCCGTGTGTGTGTCCGTGTGTGTCCGTGTGTGTGTGTGTATGTTTATGTGTGAACTTGCTGGTGCGTGACAGCGTACATGCACACATGTGTGTGTTGCTGGGGTGCAAATCAGAAATAAGATGGCCAATCATAACAGGTGAGACTGAGGACATGTTTTGTCCAAAGGCCGAACACTTTCTTGCGAGATTGAGGAGCCTTCAGAAAATGATTACAGGTATTTGAACAGATGCAGGGGGTTGGGTGTGTGTGTGTGTGGGGTGGGTGGGTGTGTGTGTTTGTGTGTGTGTGGGGTACGGGGGGTGGGGGGGTTGTGGCTGGAGTATATAAAGAGCTGATTTGTGGTAGCCTGGTATTTTTTGCCCTTCCTGAAAATAGCCCTTTTCGTAGTGCGGCCCTTTCTGCTTGACCCAAAGAATGCTGGCGTGCTGGTTAAAATCAAAATCAAGCTTAAAAACACTCAACCCATCAATTATGAATCTTTATGTTGCCATTGCATGGAAGATGTGTCCGTCCTCGTTACTGTCTCCCTCCCACAGCCCTGCGAAATGGAGAGAAAACATTGTGTTTTTAGGTGCACAAAACAGCCCTTAACTTCTATATTCAGCTCAACGTGGTAAGAGAAAAAACAACATATAATTCAAAACATTTTGAAGGAACAAACATACACCCAAGTGCTCTTTCAACACTACTTTGTCAATGGAAATGGCCATATCACAATGTTTATTTAAGCATGACACAATCCCGTGATAGAATCATTGCTGGCTCTGCTCGCTTTATGTGTAAGGCTAATATTCATCAATATTTCACTGCATCTGTTGAACTGTGCTCTACCAGGCACATACACACATTTTATGCAGGAAATGACATAATTGGGTACATGGCGTTTAGGCAGTTTTTCAACCACTAACGGGCAAGCATTGTTTAAAATGGCATCACAGTGTGTTTACTCACTCGTCTTAAATTTCATACTGCGGCCAAATGCAATACAATCAAACAAAACATACCTGTGTCCTATTTGAACCCCAAAACGAAGTTCCACGGGGGTTCGTTTGACAGCTGATGTGGAGCCAGGTGAGTCCCAGAGGATGCCGCGCTTTCCTGTTCATAAATAACAAACTCACTCCAGCTTCACCTCGCTCGAGTGGTTTACTGAGAAGGTATCGCTTCACCTCTATGAGATGAAAAAGTTTGAGCCAGTAAACTACGATACTGTGGAGAGCCACTGGAACAGTTTACAAATAAGTTGTTTAGAGGAATATAAATGTATGAAGTGCCCATTGATCATCTTAGACATGCATCAGCTCATTTTTGACTCTTGTTGTTTCTTCATGTAGTATTTAATTTTAAAGCCAGTCTAATTCCATGTCATTTCAGAGCATGGCAGCAGAATATTTGTACATAGTGCCAGATGCTCACATGACTTTCAAAAGAGGAAATGCTTACTTTATAAACTCAATGAAACGCGCAGCTCTGTAACTCAGTTCAGACAGCTTAAAGCTGCTGTCCATGAATCAGAAGTTCATGAATTTGTGTCTCTCAAGCAGCTCACCTAACTCCCTTTCCATCATTGACAAAGAAACCGCACAAATCCTGACCTTGACGACTAAATCTATTTACATGCTGACTACTACCTTGGACACATCATAAAACAACCCTTTATCTGTTTAGAGTAGAACAGGATTACCCTGCTAGTGAAAATAGTGCCATCCAGAGGCTACATTTACATCAAGTTTTTATGGACGGCAAAGATGTAAATGTAACTTTTAAATGTGATTAAAGTCTATAACCCTCATATCTAGCATATATTTCTTTAATCCAACACTTCTGCCTTACTAGCACAACTAAAATATATATCTGAGTATTATGACTAAACCTAATCCTGGAGCAAAGTCATGTCCTGAGATAAGCCTTGTGTCTGACAGTACTTTTTCTTGGCTGTCCCAGATGGGGAGAGAGTGAGAGAGAGAAAGAGAGAGAAAGAGAGAGAGAGATCACTCTGAGACTCCTTGCCCCGGAATTTCAGCTCCGGTGAGAAAAGAAAGCACCACTGGCATACTACAATAAGCAAAATAAAAAGATATAAATGGCCAAATAAATACTCCCCCAGGGTGGCCTGCAAATATTATGAGAGAGTCCATTTTCAGTGACAATTGGAAATGTCCATGCATTTCTGCAGGTGTTCGCCACATTGGAAACCAAGGCAGGAAAAGAAAGCAAAGTCAGAGAGACAGGTACTTGGCAGTGTTTTAGGGGGAACGCAGCTTAAACAGACCACCTCCTCCTCCTCCTCTTCCTCCACCCCCCACCCCCGCTTCCCCACCCCTCCTCTGCAGATGGGAGACACAGATTTATTACAAAAGCCCAAACATCTCCATTAATATGTCTAGCCATGACGAAGTGGCGCGTTAGGCGGCCGCGGTGTCGAGAACGCAAATAGAAGGAGGCAGAAAAATTGTCTGTCTCCCAAGGCATGCCTTGATGCGAGGAAACGCCAGCCAAAAACATGTGACTCGAGACGTGGAACTATGCATGCCATTGATCCATTAGCCCACACTCCTCCTCCGTGAGTAGCAGGCTCTCTCTTTCTTATTTCACTCCGACTAAACATGATGAAAATCGGTATTGTCTAATCTGCTAAATGTATTTCCAACAGACAAAATTCAACAGGACAGGTGACCTGGCTGTGGTATGAGGCAGACAAAGCCAGGCCTGTGTGGATGATTGTGTGCGTGGATGATCGTGTGTGTGTGTGTCTGTGTGTGTGTGTGTGTGTGAGTGTGAGCGATAGAGTACATGTGTGTGATAGAGAACAAAAAGAAAGAGGTGTACACGTGTGAGACAGTGCTAATGTGATGAGAAAAGAGGGGAAGAAATAATGGAAGGCATGCAAGAATGTGTGTGGAATAGACATAGCATCACCATTACATACTGGGACATGCATTCCAATCCACTACTGTGTGATAGTTAGTCTGGCCCATCTCACACACACACACACACACACACACCCATGCACACACACACACACACACACACACACGCACACCCATGCACACACACACACACACACACACATGCGCACACACACACACACACACACACACACACACACACACACACACACACACACACACAATTCAGTTCGTACCTTTGCTATTCCTGTAAAAGCATTCCAGTGGGAGTAAGTTGCACAACCCTTTGGATAAGCTTTCGCCAAGCAGATTCACAGTAGGAGGTCAGGCGCAAGGGGCTAGTGAACTCCCCGGAATAACACGCTCCTATAGCGCAAGCCATTTGTGTTGTAAGAGAGTAAAGTGTGTCTCAAAACTTTTACATGTGTTCAGAGTGCCCCTTAAGATCCTGGCACAGAATCACTGAAACACAACGGAGTATGCATGTGTCATGCTCTTTGCCAGAAAAAACTCTTTTCCGTGTTTCTTCTTTCCCTCTGTAATCCCCCCTCTCTCTCTCACTCTTTCCTTCTCTCTCTCTGTCTCTCTGCCTCTCCCCATTCCTCTCTGGCTCTCTGTCCAGCTCGCTCTGTTATACTCACTTGCCCATTTTTTACTTTTTTTTTTTATTTTTTAAATATTGGCCTGCAACACAGTGAAATTCCTCCAACATCTGTCAAGGAAATATAAGACTGCATTTACAAAATGCTAAACACTGGTGAGGCAAGCCGTGCCAGATCTGATAATAAACCAGAAAAAATGCAAAGCTGTGGAGGAGAGACCTCTGGGACGAGGAACTCATTCTGGACAAAGCCACAGAAAGTCTATAAAAGTGAGTGTCTCGGGAACTGGGATTACTGGGTGTCCTTTAGAAGTCTGTTTGCACAGACGCATGCACTCACGGTCTTCCAGCTTCTTGAAATACCACAGCGAAGGGAGGAAAAAAAGCAGCAGGACAGCTTTGCAATTAAAGTTGTGTTCAATTAGGTTACTCTGCAAGAAAAAAACATTTCCCCTGGAATATGACCGAGCACGTGTTCCCGATTATGTCCAGAAACATAACACCACTCTTCGATGTCATCTGATCCTGTACGATTTAATGCAGTTTGACACTTTGCCACAACCCTGGGCCACTTACCGTGACAAATGAAACGAAATCCTCTAAACAATTTGTGCATTTTGTAGTGCTGACATTTCAGCTTTCATATATGAAGAATTCCACATATCCCATAGAACATAATCGCATTAGGCCTGGCTCTATAAGAGGCATGTATGCACATAAATCCACTCACTTGGGCAAGTTTTGAAGAACCACTGTTGAGTGAAATGTCTTGTTGATATGTTTTTATTTAGGAAACATAGGTATGCCACAAATTCGTAAATCCTGACTGTATGTGCAGAAACAACCTGATTGGTGCAGAAGTCTGACACGTGCCCTTGTCTCCTGGACACAGGTGAAACAAATTAACAGCAGCAATTTTCTTTGCAAAGAGAGAAAAAGACATACCATGTTGAGACTCTGGTGAATTCTGCTTCTGCATACAGTACTAGTTACAACTGGACTCTAAGAGAACCTCTGATGAGTTGCACACAAGGAATATTCTTCATTTGCCAATGATCAAGTATTTTAAGCAGAATGTGTTATGACTCAATGTCTTTCCTGCCACTGTAAATTGATGTCAGCACCGTTCAGTTCATATTTTTCTTTTCTTTTTTTTCTGTCGTCCAACACATCTCCAACAATATGACTGAGATAATATTACCATGGGCCTTCATTGAGAGTTGAAAGCCTTTCGATCATAAATGAAGCTTATATGAAGTTACACAAATGTCTCCTAGTTCCCTCACTGGCCTTTCTCTGTGATGAAAATGACACTCTGCTAGAGGAAACCTAGCAAACTTCAAAGATGATGTGTTTGCTCTTGACACACAGTGCATTTGTTGCACAACTGTCATCAGCCGACATTACTAAGCTGTCAAAATCGAAGCGAGATTTTTGAACAGGATGTGTTTCACTGAAAGAGTAGCGCATGTTCAAACAGAAGAGTTCAAACTGAAACTGACAACTGGGAAATGGTGCATAATGGAGACAAGAGAGAACCACTTGATCCTCAGCCATTGTTACCTAGGTGACAGTGATTTGGACTACGACATACAGATGTACACTTCCCATGGTCCAAGTGCTTTAAAACGTGAAGAAAACAGGTGTGCTGCTAACCTCTGGTGACGAGATGGAACACTGGTCCAAAGCACTGTAATGTTTTCCATTATATAAAGTAAGAGCATGAAATGTTTTTCCATAAAAAACCTATTTCTTTCAACAGTGACCCAATGGTAGGTGACATGTACACTCCAAGACACCAAGTTAAATAGATTTATAGATGATGCTTTGAGAAGTACACAACAGCTTTTTTTTACATATGCATTTCACATACAGTATATGCATTCTATAGAATTCGCTGTCAATATGGCACAGACACAGCCATGGTCTGTTGACTCAGTGGCTTCATACTTCCAGAATCTTCCACTTAAGTGTCCTTAGCTACTCAGAAAACTGCCACTTCTGCCACTTAAGTCATCCAGGCTTTTCAGTTTACCATAATAACAGACAATAATCTGTTACAGTATACCATAGAAAAAGTCACTTTCTTTAGCTTACACATATACCAAGTGTTAGAAGTCCAGTGCCCTAAAAAACACAAGTGGATCTGAAGTTTACAATGTCTTTTTTTTCTCTTCTATTGTGGGTGAAGGGAGCGAAAGATAACAGTCATCCGCCAATCAGTTTTTATGACTGTTGCATGGCTCGCTACCTGCAGCCACATGACTCCACCACCATGTCCTCATACTGTTTGTACACCACGTTGTTGGCTGAGTCTATGTAGAGGATGCTGATGGGGCTTAGCCGGGTGGGTACGCAGCAGGTCGGGGGGGTGGACCGGGGGTCCATGGAGTTCATGAGGGTCTGGATGATGGCGTGGTTGGTGGGCTCCAAGTGCGAGCGTATGGGGAAGTCGCACACGCCGTCGCAGTGGTACGCCTCGTACTCCAGCGGCGCGATGATCCAGTCGTCCCAGCCCATCTCCTTGAAGTTGACGTGCAGCTGGCGCCGGTTGCACCGCGGCTTGGGGCTCTTGACGGGCTTCTTGCTGCGGGGCAGCGGGGCACGGCGCATGCGCCGCTGGGTGAACAGGTACTCGTAGACGGTCTTGTTGTCGTGGCCCGAGCGCGCCTTGATCTCGTTGTAGAAGAGGCCGCGCTTCTTCGTGCGGCTGAACACCACGAAGAAGGCCTTCTCCTTGGTCTGGCGGCCTACGCGGGCGAAGCCCAGCTTCCTGAGGTCCGTCGCCCCACGCCCCTGCTCCACGGCCTCCAGTTCGAAGCAGAGCTGCGCAACGTTCCGGAAGCTCTTAAACAGCTTCCAGATGTCAAACACCTCCCACTTGGAGATGGCATGGTCCTCGATTGGGCGCGACTGGAGCAAGGAGGCCTTCTGCTTACCTGCGGCGCAGGTGTAGAGCCTCAGGGTGACGGGGCCGCCCGAGGCTTGCGGCTTGCGCGGCTCGGTCAGGCGCTTGCGGAGAATGCGGAGCTCAGCGCCGAGCAGGCCCTCTTTGTCCAGTGAGCTGATGTTGAAGGAATACCGCTGCCTCCTCAGCTGCGGGAGACGATCATCTGCGGAGAAACAGAGTGGACAGTCACCTTTCCTGTATTTGGACAGTTCTCATTTTGAGGCGCCAAAAGCTCTCATTTTCATTTCTGTGCCGAACACCAAATGTTTCATCTTTTCCCCAGCTTTTTTTTCTTTCTTTCTTCGAAGCAAGAAAATATGAGGGTGTAGCAGTGTACAAATGAAATGAGTCACTTTCATCCAGGCAAAGCTTGCTTTCAAAAGTATATTAGAACCAGACATGTCCAGACTGCGGACCACAAGGTATTGTAAACAGACCATTATTATCAACCTGCAGCTGTTTACCAGTGGGCCCACCAGCGTGACATATGGCATGTGCAATGAGCACCAGAAAAAAACATACCTGAGCTGACAACTCAAAACGTCATTTTGATGGGGCAGATAATTGACTGTGTGTGTATGTGTGTGCCTGTGTATGTATGCGCACGTGTGTGTGTGTGTGTGTGTGTGTGTGCATGTGTGCGGGAAAGCACGCAAGTTTAGGAGGGTGTTTGTGATTGGATGCTCTAGCATGTCAGAGACTGAGAGTGAAACTTCTAAAGTTGAACTTCTAAAGTTGAGGCAGTTTTGATGAAATGAAAAGCAGAAAACCATAAGTAATCCATCCATTTGTGTTCTCAGTCAGAGCAAAAACATATGCAGGCTTCAATTTTCTCTCCCCCCACCCCCATGTGAAGGAGGTCATCTACAATTTTCAAAGGACAAGCTACACAAATAAAGTGCAAATTAAAAGTACATTAGGTGCTTGAAATGTAAACCTTTAGCAGCTAGGAATATTAAACTGACGTGGTTTAAACATCACTTTAAACAGTTTTACACTGAAAAGAAAACATTACACGGAGGCCACCTACTTGTAGCCTCATGGAGAGTTTATTTACGTTTGAGAAGCCGTAAATCTCGCGTGGATGTGCAGAGAACTAGCCTATACTGACTAAGACAGGCCAGACATGCAGACAGAGAAGCTCAAGAAATCAGCAGAGCGAGAGGTGTGTCGATCCGCATTACCCTTTTGAAATACTCCCAAAATGATTTTCATTGGCTTTCTTGAGAGATGTTTCTCACTGGGCTAAATCATATCTTAATAGAAATAGGTTTGTGTGGCATCTTGTGCATATTGTATTGGAGTGCAGAAAGGTATGTCTATGTTTCATGGATTAAACGATTTCAAGAGTTGGCTAAGAATTAACTGTTTCAATTGTGAGTCTAGAACACAAGCAGCAGCCGTACACTGAGCCATATTTGTCGGCAAACAACAGCAAAACATTGAGGGTCCACTTTAACAATTCATCGTTATTGTGCTCTCACATACCTTGTCCTTTATCAACAAAACTGGTGATGGTGTTGGCCAGGCCAGCCTCGTGTAAAACACTAGTATTCACTTCCCCTGTTGAAAGCGACCAATATAACGACAGCATATAATCATGCGGCGTCACCAGCGGGTGCTTCGGCGGGTCTGTGTCAGTTTTTGGTAAAACTTTAGAACTGCGTTGCGCCAAGGGTGAGAATCCTCTCTGTGCAGACACAGCGCGCGCCGGTCCTGTTCTCCCTGCAGCCGGTACTGTCCTGGCACCCGCCTTGCCGTTGCTCTGTGCAGCCGCATTCTTTCCTAAATGAGTGCTGAGTGCCGCGGGGGCAGATGCGCCACCGGAGGCTGGTCGGCTTCCATCTCCGGGTACCCAAGAACGCGCAGCTTCCCTGCGTCCCAAATTGATGGGTGCCACAGAGCGACTGTTCACCCCACTTGCGGTCCTCTTTACGCTTGTCACTGATGTCACGGACTGCGCTTTAGAGGACTCGCCCTTTATCAGTGGGGGTCCAGTTCGGATCCGTGTGATCCTTGCTCCACTGGAAGACTTTCCACCCGTAGCACCATAGTTCCCCACCATTAACGATGCAGTACTCCCGCTTCGATCTGCGTCTGTGTGAGTGCCTGGTCTCCTCGCAGTTGAGCGCTGTCCCTCGCCTGTAAGGCCCGTAGACACTGAGACGAAGTTGAGGTATAAAAGAGTCCAGCACCCCAATAAAAGAGGGAGACGTTTCAATACTTTCATCCTCTGAACTTCCTTTGAATTTTGACGTAGGAGAAATGCACACTATCGTCTTCGGACTTAAGTAAGTAATCATGAACAAGTTTGGAAAGGAGAAAATTTGGGATGAAATTAAGTATCTTGGGATAAAATAAATAGTGCAAACCGTTATCCTCTACCCCGTTCTTCAGTACCATAGTGATGCAAATTGTTAACCTCTGGATTTGCTTTCCGATATAGATATCCGAGAAAATAGTTTGCATTGGGAAGACCAACCTGACTGCTTAAGAGCCCAGCAATTCTGCTCGATATCTTGTAAGAGACTTGTTTAAATCCCTCTTTTCCAAGAGGGAAGAATGGCGTAATGCTGTCGGTGTTTTTTTCTCTCTCTCAAAGTTTGAACCACGTCCAGTGAAAATAGCTCACTCACTGCAACCTGCAGGTGCTCAGAATTCTCCGCAAACCTGAGCTCAGGAATTGGAAACGGAATTCCAACGAAAACCAGTTTAATTACTCTCTGATGTCATGCTGTCTAAACTAATTTAAGTGCAATATTTCTTCTGAAATCTTCTTTGCTCCTTTTAACCACTATGCCACTATGAGTCATATGGTAGGCTACATAAAAAGGCACTGAAACAATTCTTTACATAAAGTCACTTGAAATAAGTAGACTGTTCATTCAAGCAATAAGGTTAAAGTGGCAGATATGATTAGTGAGAAATATTAAAATCCACAATTCCCCAGCAATGCCACCAATAACAAAAGTAACAATAAAAACTTGTCACTGAAAAGCAAGCCCTCAGTCTAAGAACTATAACTCAGTATTACTTTACAATGCACTATCACACATTACTTTATAAATATTATTCATTTACATCGGAGTGAAAGCTCTGGATACTGTGTAGAACATAACATAAGTTTGATCTGTCCAGTGAAGCAAACTTTTTCATTGCTGAATATAACTGTACAACAAAGAAAACACACTTGCACACTGAAATTGATTAGGCATTGTAAGTTACAGGCCCAGCAGACACAGTAATGGTTATCCCCACTGACATAGGTCACTTCTGAGGACATCTGATACAATTTCACCCTGTTACATTTCAGGTGGTGTTTGACACCGGGAAGCCATGAGACCTGAATTTATAACGTCATTAAGCCAATCTTTTTAAACAGTGTCATAAATACAGACGTGCAGGGACTGTCACTGACATAATTAGATGCCTAAAATCAGGACTGCACTATGAGAACTGGCACGCTGTTATGTGTTCAACCCCAAACCAGGGGCATGCTTAGGCATTAGGGAATTTGGAAAGCACTCTCGGCTCACTTGCTCTGCTCCACAACCTGTACGTTAGTTGGAGGGGGAGCTTTAGGCATATGTGGCTGCTTTAGTTACTCGACTGCAATAGAAAATGTATAAGCAGGACAGAGAACACAAGCAGAGCTAAATGAAATCACAGACTTATTCAGCTGGTGATGTCAAGCCCAGTGTCTTAATGCTTGAATTACACCCCATAGTAGCTCCAATACTTATATTGGAGTCTTATAATTGGAGTCTTATAATAGTCTTCAACTGACCCTGTGGTGATCGTGAAGGAAACGTAGCCCAGTGGAACTTTGGGGAACACAGGATAAATCACATTGACCAACATAGGCCAGGATACCTCATTAGTTTGTTTATTAAAATCCACCTCCTTCCCCCCAACAGTGTTTACCTTCTTTCTGACAACCCATCAACCCCCCCCCCCCCCACGTCCCTCTCGCATCACAACTAGTTGGATCATACTGCAGCTTTAATCATGTAGGCCGATTGCCAGTGGAAGACTTCACAGGAAAGAACTCTGATCAAATGAATGTTGCTTGACACTTGCTATGAATACCATGCCAGACTAAGGAGACATTCTCTGAATTCTCTTAACAAATTCCATTTCATTCTTCTTGTTTATTTCTGTATGTTACATTACTTACTTCCATGGTTACCATGGACACCAACAACCATGGTTTCACTTGGGCCAGAACAGGGTGAATGGCCAAACCTGTCCAGCTGAGCTGAAGTCAGATCAGTCATACATACTTTGCTCATCATTACCGTTCCCAAATCCACAATCCCTGCTTTTCTCTGATGCAAATACACGTATAAGAAGAGAGTGAAGGCCTCAGTTTGCAGAACAGTTTTCAGTAACAGAAGACACTGAGTTTTTGTCTCAGTGGATAAGGACTTGGAGAAGTAGGCCACCCTGTGTCACACACACGTACACACACACACACACACACACACACACACACACACACAGAAACACACACACACACACACACACACAGAAACACACACACACACACACATAAACATTCTCATTGAGGGATGAAAATGAAAACCTCATTGCGCAGGCACACTATTGAAAAAGGTGAGCGCAGCACATTCTCAGGCTAACTGTCCTGGACAAGCTCTTCTCAGGATGTTTTAAGAAGCTCAGGAGGAAATCTGTGACCAGCTTGTGGTCAACCTCACGCCTCAGCGGCACGCAATGGCAAGAACATATCTTTTGTACATGTGCTCCTCCGCTGTGCCCCCCCCCCCCCCCCCCCCCCCACACACACACACACACACCCCATCGGCAGTACCCCGACACGGTAATAACTCTGTGTGGAGAAAAGTGTACACTATCGGTATTGAGACGGGAGGCGGTTCAAAACCCGCAGAAGAATTCTCCATCGCCAGCCCAGTTCCCAATAAAATAAAGAGACCACTTGTTACCATGAAGGTGGACAGAGTTTTGAAATGTTACTAGGAGACCTGACTGCCATTGGGTGGCGACCTCCCCTATTAGACATTCCTGTATTACTGGAATATCTAGAACAGTCTGTGCCTGAGGATTGCAGATCATTTCTGAAATATGTTTGGGAAAGTTTATAGGACGTGTTGAGTGGTCATATTTTATAAATAATGTGGCAGATTGCATCGTTAGCAGATGTTGCTTTGGACAGTTATTGATACAAATAAGATGTGATCACCACACAGGCATCTGGGGGCTGACAGAGAGAGAGAGTGGTTGACAGGGGGAGCACCCAAATAGCTCGCGCAGCACTGCCCCCCTCAGGCCACTCTCTGGTATCCCGTGTGGAGAGACGGGGACACTGGGAGATCTTCATTTGGGGAAATGTTGCATGTCCTAATGGTTGGATGTCTTTTTGTGTGTCTTTAATTAGTTAGGCATGAGTGACTTATGAAATTATTAAGTCAAATGTCCAAACATACAATGAAAAATGAACAACATGGTGATGAAAAATGACGAACATGATGATGAAGATAACATATGACTTGTGCCATTTTGACAGTGATTGCCATGATAGATATTCCCATAATATAGAGATCTTCAACAGGGGGTCCGCAACAACCAGCAGACCCTCAGAGTTACTGCAGGGGCTCAGCAGTATTTTAATATGTGCACTACACGCCTACCTACACGTTATTGTTGACCTGGTTTATTAAGCAACACAATTTTATATGGTAGGCTAACAGGGGGTCCCTCCACCATCTCAGGGGTACTTGGTCCTTAAAGGTTGACCTCTGACCTCTAATGCATCAGACAAAAGCCGCCTTATGAGGAACTCTGTGGCTGCTAATGCACAAAGAGCACGGCACCGGGCTGACCGGAGAAATCTCAGCTCTGACCTTCTCCATTCTACTACCAGACCCTGCGCCTGGAAAATTTCATCTTCGAGTCATATTGCTCGTGGATTTATTTGGCCATCCTGAGGGAGCATACATTACAGATGTAAAGGCCATTTCCCGAAATCCTTCTCCTGACCCGCAGCAAAGGGAGCTGGCTGCTGCCTCGTCTAGCAGATAATGAGTGGGACTCGCTGAAACGCTCCACAGCAGCGTGTCAGGAAGAAAGAGACGTCTGTACCCAGAGCATCGTTTTCCACCTGAGCTGCAGGTGTTTGCTTTACGTGCTTGTGGGCGGGAGTGGCCTGGCCTCATTCATTTTAAATTTGGGATGGAAATGTTTACCTTGCGCTCCGCAAGCAATTGGTTCCCAGTGGATGCATGAAGCTGATATTTTTATTATCTGTGTTGACTCTTCTCCGCTCTGCTTTCCGCCTGGCTTGAGTTTGATTGACGCTGTTGTGAATGTCATTATAAAAATGGCCTTGCTGGGAAATTACATCCAGGCTGACTATTAGATATTTAGACAAATAAACATTTCCATGTGAGAGATACTGTTTAAAGGTCTGTATGACGATTCGAGATTTTGCCATTCCCTCCTATTAATAAAAAAAAGATATATATATACAATGTCAAATTAGTGCATGTTCAACTGAATCTGTTAACTGTTAGAATCTGTTAGTAAAGACTTTTCATGCACAACACAATCATTTTACTAGATAATCACATGCTTCATGCATAATAGCAGAAATTCATGCAGTTTGCAGGTCAAGTGTAATGATTAAGACGTAAGAAAAATATGTAATAAGACATTAGTGTAAATACTGACGCATATCATCTTAATCAATACATGAAGTGTAGATAGATAGATAGATACTTTATTGATCCCCAAGGGGAAATTCAAGTCATTTTCAAGACATTTGCTTGTTTCAAGACATTTGTTTGTACATGACAAATTAACTTTGTTTTTATGAATCGTTGAGCTGAAAGATGAAGGAACTTTTTGATAATTGTGAAGCACAATTCTCAAACCGTTGGATTGTTCACCCACTAATAGGGAACGTGAGCTGGGTTAGGCCGTTGTGAGACAGGTTAGTTTTACCCTGTTGATGTGTTGTGCAATGGTACTGTAATCCTGAGAAGAACCCATGGTTCAGACATGAATATGATACTGAACAAAGACAAGTGAATTTGATAGGATTCATACCACAAATAGACAAAATATCCAATAAACAACTCCCACAGCATTATGCTTTCCTGCTATGAAATTAGTGGAAATGTGCTAAAACTATTTCTTACTGTAGCTTAACTCTTATTTTGACCCACATACAACCCAAAACAGAAAACATACAACCCAAAACAGAAAAAGTTGGGACGTTGTGTAAAATGCAAATAAAAACAGAATGTCAGTAAAGTCTCGTAAACCCATATTCATGTTTCAAAAAATGTTGGGACGGGAGCATGTTTACCACTGTGCTGCTTCACCTCTTCATTTAACACAATTCTGTAAATGTTTAGGAACTGAGGAGACCATTTGCTACAGTTTTGATAATGAAATGTTGTTCCATTACACCCCGATATAGGATTTCAGTTGCTCAACAGTATGGGGTATTCTTAGTCATGCTTTTCATTCCATTATGGACATAATTTTACAAATCTGGACTGCAGACAGGGCATCTTAGCACCTGGACTCTTCCTCTATAGAGAAATACTATTTAAATATGTGCAGAATTAATTTTGCCATTGTTTTCCTGAAATATTCAAGGTCGTCCCTGGAAAAGACATTGCCTGGATGGCAGTATATGTTGCTCAAAACCTGTATACATGTACATCATTCAGAATTGATTGTGCTTTGTCAAATGTGCAAAATGCCCATGCTGTAGGCACTAATGCTCCTCCGCACCGTCATAGATGTTGGGTTTCGAACCAGGGGCGGAGTGGCAATCGGGACGGTCGGGAGTTTTCCCGGTGGGCCGGCCGAGGTGCGGGCCGGCCCATAGAGCTTTTAAAGCAACACCAAAGAGTTTTTTATACCTTAAAATAATGTTTCCAAAATCGTTTCAGTGGTTCATCAACTCGTAACAGGGTGAACGGCAATTCTGCATTCGCCTCGCGGCCCTCTATCGGCTATAACCGCACTATGTAAGTTTGCCAGATCGGGTAGCGGATCTGTAGTTCAATGGAATGAGACATAAGAAACTACAAATTTGACTTGCATCTGAAGTCGCAATACATCATACTTTTATGATACATACTCCAATGCATGGATTCCAGTTGCTGCTACTGGAAGAAACTGGAATCCATGCATTTCCACTGAATTATTTTTGGAATCTGATCCCTTATCATACCTGTTCATTCTTACTTGTCGCTCGACTTATCGTGACTAAATTCAAGATGGCTGCAAACGCTAAACTTCGTGAAGATACTGTCTCCATAAATCGTCTTGTAAGTAAACTACCAGTGCTTTTTCAAAGTTCTCAATGTCTCGTTTTAAATGTCAGGGCCCTCGGAAGTCTACCAATGAAGTGTGGAGATACATTGAGCCTTGTAAATGGTGTAAAACAGTGATTTATTTGCATGGCTAGCCCGATGCCGAAGCACCACCATTGAAAAAGCTGTTGGTAGCATCGGCTAACTAGCGCCAGATTTTGGAGTGCAGGGGACAAGCCGAGATGGGCTATGAGACATACGTTCACACTCGGTATCATGTTTCAACACACTTTAGGTCAATATCACACCGGAATTCTCCTTTAATAGGCCACTCAGGCTGATAAATGGTTTGTGGAACTCGTTGGAACTGTCTAGTAGCCTAAGCCTTTAGGCCTACTTTAATCTACCTATTCAAAGTGCCTGGTTTTTCAATTATTTAATTACCTGTGTTATTAGGTTGACAGGCTAGGCCTTTTTTAAAATTTATACAGGCAACTATTGGAGTGCTATGATACCCAGATATGTCCTTGCATGATGCTTGAAATTTCCATCCACCCACAAAGCTGTTTTTATACTGCACTTAAAGGACAAGTTTGGTATTTTACACTTAAAGTCCTGTTTTCAGATAGTTTATGATTAAATAGAACGTTTAAGATTGAAATTTGGACACATGCTGCTGTCCTGAGAATTTTCGGTTTCTGTGGTAGCGCCCCCCCCTCCTCCACAACACTGCATACAGTAGGTGCACTGGAACAATCCTTCCTAAAATGCATTAAACTTTTGTTTACAAAGACGTGAAACTCACCGAGTGGTCAGGGGTGTTCGCTGATATGCTCACACAAAAATCGCTACAAAAGATGCTTTCCAACAGGTGTTTTACCATGCGTTGTAAAACTGTGGGGCTATTTTTCCAAACGCCTCACACCCGTACATTCTTCCGTTGAGAGCTTGAATAATAGACACTCCAGCCCAGTTGGTGTCGATAATGCACCACACCGTCTTGCCAATTACAAGCAAACCACTGGCATTTCATTGAATACACAGAAGAAGCAGAGGATCGCTGTCTTGGAGTATTTTGCAACAGACAGCTAAAAATGAGGCGATTTTGTGCAGTTCCTAATTGCGGGAAAATTCATAGCAAAAAAAGTTGTCACAGACTTTCAACGATCCAGAAAGGCTAAAGTTGTGGCTGGAATTTCTGGGGTTGGATGTGAGCACACCTGTTGAGAATCTGCAGAAAGCTGATCACCGTGTCTCTGCGGTCTGCATTTTACTGAACTTCGCTGGAGGTCGAAAGAAATCGCCCAAAAAGCTCTTTCGCCTGAGAAATACAGCGGTTCCCACATTACCTCCTGGGACGACAGAGTTAGAAGAACTTGGGGTAAGGTTGACATTTTGTAACGTAACGTTTGTAACAGGCGGAAAATGAGCTTATTTGTTATGTCCATAACCTGTCATGTTCACATCATAAGCCTAACACTAACCCTAGCCTACATGGATAATTTGGCTACATGATTTTGTACGTTTACTATTTTTTTGGCTGTGGAACTTTCATGATGAAAACGTAATGATTCACATAGGCTATCATTCACATCGTGCAAGTTCCAAGACATTTTAGCATTAGCCATGGTTGGATGTGACAATAATTTGGGTAGTAGCCTACGATACCCATAGACTGTAAAAAATAGACGATACCGCGACTGCATAAGACTACAGAAAGAATACAAACAACCCTATATCCGTTTCCGGCAGCGGAGTAATACCGTACCTCACAGCACATCCAAGTCAATAGAGTTGGACAAAAACTACGATAAAACCTGTTGGAAAGAATCTTTTGCAGCGATTTTTGTGTGAGCATATCAGCGAATACCCCTGACTACTCGGTGAATTTCACGTCTTTGTAAACGAAAGTTTAATGCGTTTTAGGAAGGATTGTTCCAGTGCACCTATGCAGCGTTGAGGCCATACCACAGAAACCGAAAATTCTCAGGACAGCAGCATGTGTCCAAATTTCAATCTTAAACGTTCTATTTAATTATAAACGATCTGAAAACAGGGCTTTAAGTGTAAAATACCGAACTTGTCCTTTAAATATCTAGTTCCTTACACATTTATTGAAAGTGCCTGGTTTGTGGTTGATAGGCTTGTTGTATTGCATTAGCACTACAGTCCCTTTCTCCAAATGTAGCCTATTAGTATTTTAAATTGACATATATTTCGTTTGTGCTATTGATGAGTTTGCGTGTTTGGGGAGGGGGGCCGGTGCCGTCAGAATTTTCCCGGTGGATTTTAGTGCCCCACTCCGCCCCGTTTCGAACTGAGCACTAAAACAAGTTGGATAGGTTGGATACTTGGAAAGGCCCTCTCCTCTTTAGCCCAGATGAGTCCATGATTTCCAAAAAGAATGGCAAACTTTGATTGGTCTAACCACAGGACCTTTTTCCACGTTACCTCAGTCCATTTTAAACAAGCTCAGGCCCAGATAAGAGGGTGGTATTTTCTATATCATGTCTCAATACAAATTTAGCTGTTACAATTTTGGCTGCAGTTTTTGAATTGAGTATCAAACTGGGCACAATGGTTATCAGAGGTTTTCCTGAGCCCATACAATGTCAGGTCTGGAAACAGGTCTGATGTTGATGCAGTGCCATCTGAGGTCCAAAAGACCACGGCCATCCAATTTGTTTTTCAGCTATTTCCCCTGTTTGCAAAGATTTCTCTGGATTCTCTGAATGTTTTAATAATATTATGTCCTGTAGCTCCCTAAATATGTCACAATTTCATGTTAAGAAGCATTAAAATTACATTGTTTCATCATTTGTGCACACAGGTTTACACAGAGTGATGAATACCCCTACATCTTTACTTCTAAGAGACCCTGCCTCTCTGGGATGCTCTTTTTCATACCCAATCGTGTTGCCAGTTACCCTAATTAGTTGTGAAACATTCTTCCTTTTGTTTTCTTTATCATTACACAACTTTTCCAGCATTTTGTTACCCCTGTCCCAACTATTTTTGAAACATGTTGCTGGTATCAAATTAAAAATTAACATATATTTTCCATGAAATAGTCAAATTTGTCATTTTCAACATTTGATATGTTGTCTGTGTCCTTTTTGCAACTAAATATGAGTTTAAGAGATTTGCAGATTATTACATTATGTTTTTATTCCCATTTTACACAACGTCCCAACTTTTTCTGTTTTGGGGTTGTAGTTCTTAGAATCCATTTGTAGTTAATTGCAATTAATTGGTCAGTGAATCCAGAAAAAAGTCTTGTCCAGGCCAACTGGTAGCATAATGAGTGGCTCTTTGATTTAAGCATGCAAGCGTGCTACATGAAACCACCTGAAACATTTTTTGGTTCTCAGCCATGTTTCACTTTAAGTCTTCTGGGACTTTTTTTTCAGGTGGAAAAATTAAACAGGAGCACCTTTTTGATGTCTTGTAAGGCATAGCACATTACTGATGACTTTGACCTGGCTTTTGAGGGTGAACTTACAACTCTTCACACATGTAACTTAAGTGAAATCACCTTTAAGACAAACGAAAGCCTGGAGAGTGGCTCATACATCGCAATACGTGCTCCTGCATGACAGCGGCAGCCTCCAACCTTTGCGTGGCCCTTCCATACCCAGCTTGCGGATATATCGGTTTATTTATGCGGGGATACTTTTTCTAGCATTCTCTGCCAGACACAATATTATGCTGGAAATATACAGGTATTAACTGTTAAAGTTACGAATGATAAAATAAACTCCAGCGCCTGCTCCTGGCACTGTTAAACAGAGCAGGGATTGTGTGAGCTACTGGCTAATGAAACTCTGGAGCAGGATCGCTAATGATTACCGCACGCCTGAACTCCAGGTGATTACTGGATGTCATTCATCCTTGTCTCTGCTTAATTTTTGAGTAGACTGTAATTGTCTCATTTTCTGCTAAAGCCACAGTTTCTTCATTGCAATGTAAATGTCATTACACAAGTTAGTTGATTTAGGTTATTGGTAGCCTGGTCTTTTCCACTAAATTGTCCTTGTCGAAGAACACATGAATGACGTCTAGACCCCCACATTTCCTGTGTCTTGGCGGTGTTGTGGAATCTGTTTGCCTTTGGCCCTGTCAGTCATCTTCCTTATTTACAATCAGGGCTTTTGCATCTGTTTTGTTATTCAGCCTGAAATGTGTCCCAATGTTTGCAATTGCTTAGAATAATCAGAAAAACAGATGAAAGCTATTTGCCTTCTGAGTGTTCACAAACGACCCATAGGCCTATCATTTATGAGAGGGAGCGAAATTGAGATGACGTAGGTTTACAATGCCATCTTGTGGATAAAACATGGCTTGGTGTAAATGCCAAAGTCAATGGATGGATGTAAAGCTAAATCCACTAAATACTTGCGATACTTGCGAATCTGTAATACATATTCTAATCAGTTAACCCCTTCATTGATATCATCTTCTGAAAATGGAAGCCCTGTGACAACTGGAAGATTGGTGGTGAAGGTAAGAAAGTCATCTGTGTGATATGATTGACTGGTTATGTCCACTGTCCACTGTCCATTGTCCATTTGGAGTGTTTGCAAATGTCACTTCAAACTTTTGTGTCAGAAAGATTGAGATAATTTCTTTTTCACTCTCTTTTTTTATGTGGTGGTGGTGTTGCAACATTATACAAAATATATACCAGAACCAAATATGTGGTCAAGGACATAAAACGTTTACCAAAATGTATTGTCTAGTCATTAGATAATGCCACTTCAGCCTGGGTTGAACATGTCAGCACATGTTATTACATAACAGGAAATATTTTTTGACCTGCCAAGGGCGTAGTAACCACTTTCGGCCAGCAGAGGACAACAGTTCCATGCATGAAAAATGTCAATGGGTATAGCAAAAATCTCCTCAGTTGTATCAGGTGTCCCATAACAGAAAACAATTCTATTGATCAGCAATTTGATTGTCAAATGAATTTTGGTGTAATAGAATTGTATTAAAATAATCTAGATATATAACGAAGGAGAGCATATAACCTAAAGATAAAACTGTTCCAAAGCACACTGCTCTGGTGAAGGCTATGTTCCATACACTTTCCTATGCTTTATGGTGTTAATAAAGACTTCCATCGTTTTTATCGCTTATCTCAGATGAGTCATTTCCTTGTTTTTGTTCTACAGTCAGAGGCGTTGTGACACAGCCAGCAGTCAGGTATGCAAACAGCCAGGTGCTTATGAGTCCTCCGCTCTCCTCTGGGTTTTTTACTGCAGGGTTCTGTGTTGTCATGCATGGTGGTCATCACACTTCCTTGTCTTCTTTTCAGAGAGCAGAAAGTTCATGATTCAAGGGGAAGAGAGAGAGAGAGAGAGAGAGAGAGAGAGAGAGAGAGAAAAAAAAAAGGGAGGGGGAGATATGCTACGGGAAAAAAAACAACTGTGAATCTATTCATTAAAAAAATCCCAGTTTATCGACCATGGTCTAACCAATTTACCTGGTCTCTGAAACAAAGGTGAACTTCAACTTACTTCCTTATCGAAACACTGGGGTATTCATGTAAGCTAACACCATGGCACTTTGTAAATAGAACCAGGAAATCCCCATTAAAATTTCCCTTTATCATTAACTAAAGCAATGTTGTTTTCACTGCAAATGAGACATGACACCACAATGAATCTTTCTAATCCTTTGAAAAGGAGATAAACCAGGCAAGGTGATATTTTTTATACATTCAGTGGAAATGAATGAACATCTGAAGAATATGAGCCTTGGAGTTATAACCATAATGATGATCACCGCAATGATTTTTCATTTACGTAGCACCTTTACATTTTTCAACTTCTGTAAGTCATTTAAACCCTGCCTAATGGTCTGTATTGTCTGAGATAAGACAGAAAATCACCTTGTGGGACAATGGACTGAATTGAGAGTGCATTTGCTGGTGTATTTTTTAGCCATAAACCGTGTTATACTGCATCATTCAGTGTTTGAGTCGGTGCATCTACTGCATTAACCTCCTTGGTTGCTTTAATAACAATTAAAATAATAATAATATACATATTTAATAATAATATGTTTTATTTATATAGCGCCTTTCTCAAACTCAAGGTCACTTCACAAAGTCAACACAAGCAGAGCACACACAGGGCAAGACAACACAACACCAAAAAGAAAAACTATGCGATGAGTCTACAGTATGCAGTGGCGGAAGACAATGGTCACATAAGTGAAGGCAAATCTTCACAGTGTTTCCAGTGCGGTCTCCTGGTGGCTATGCATACAAAGTGAATAATGTGATGGGAATTTGATGTGGTCCACCAAGAGACTATTCTTCACATCTAAAGGACCAGTCAGCAGGGGGCCTTGACTTTTGGTTTATACAGTATGAGATATCCCCTTGGGGATCAATAAAGTATCTATCTATCTATCTAGATATTGAACCATATGCATATATACACATAGGACAGAATGGCTGGTGTGAGGAGAAGCTGGACTATTCTCAAGTGGCGGCTCTAAAACCAGCAGTGAATTAAATGCACAGTGGAAAACCATCTAAGATCACTCAGACAGCTCAATCCAGTCTGGTCCTGATGCATGGTTCCCCTCCCCAGTTCAGGTGGGGGGAGAGCTAATGACTCGGTGTCCTAGTCCCATTTCCAGCCACAGCCTCCAGCCATATGTTTCTGGAACTCCAAGTGTTGTGAGTGATGCGTCATAGGCTCGGTGTGCTGAAGCACTACAGTGCTACCGGGAGCTGTGTGTCAGAGGAGCCTGCAGGTGACAAGGCATGGCCATTATCCAGAAACATGCTGCTGACAGAAAAACTGTATGACGCTTGTTGCTGAAGGGGGCATGGCAGACTCTTAAATAGTTGGGGATGTGAAAATAATTTTTACTCCTTCTCCGGGATAACTGAACACACAGCATTTAAATGACCATTGTAAATTCTATGTCATTCAATCGTTTTTAAAAAAAAAAAATGTATTTATAGTTATCCTCCTTATGTTGCCCACACGGACCTGCTGATCAGGTTCTCTATATCGAGGTTGAAGTTTGAATGTGTACATTGGTGGAGGAGTCTGAAGGTGGGGCAGGGCTGAACCGGACACTCCTACAGAGTCACACTTGCCACCTGTCTCACTAATATGTGAGGATTCCATAGTGACACACACACATGCACACACACAACCTCAGGAACCAACACATCAGGGATATGACTAGCCTGGCGCAGGTCTTGGCACAAGTGAATATCTGGAGATGGGTGACGGTGTGGATGGGCCCTGTGAGGTATTTTGGGTCTGAGTGGTACCTGACTACAAAGTCATCATGTTAACCATGAAACAAACTGACCTGACAATCACCATATGCGGGACACAAACACACGGCCTATTCCTCACCCCATAGTGAGATATAATGTAAACCCTCTACTCATAGCACGCCATTATGTAACCTGAGCGTTTGTCCTTGTTTCAGACACCTGTGGCTTTGACATATGACAAGTGAGGAGGCTTAAATTACTGCATAGCAATATTGATATTGTCTAGAGTTATTGTGAACGTGGACCGCTCTTCAGCATTACAGTGTCAAAGGTAACAGGTACAGGTAGCAGACAGGGGAGAAGTCTGACTACTGTATGAGTGGGGTGAAGACGTAGCTGTTTAGCGTGGCTACTGCTGGTTAAGACACAGCTCAGGTGCAGAGACAGGCCATGGCACGCTGGCTTTTTGGTCCTTTGTGGATCTTTGCGCACACGTCTCAATACAGGGTGGGGTTATTCCCAAGTTACAGCTAACGCTGATGACCACTTTCATCCATTATTCAGAGTAAAACTAGCTTCCAGAAAACAGGACAAGGTGATATGTTTCTGCAGAAATGTATAATTCATTTAGAAATATTTCAGTAAATCTCCACCATTCAACTTTTACCTGACAGTTTTGTGTATGGTGGCCTACATAAAGTATAGCTGACATTTATAAAATACACAAAATGCAAGTCCAGACATTTTACAGGAGATAGATAGCAACAAGAAAACCAGGATCTGTTCTTTAGAGAGAATGAATAACTGCCATATTGAACAGTTTTGTTTTAAATGCTCTTAGCATAAGCAACACCTCTGTTTTATCCAGATACAAATTCAACATGTTATGCCTTGCATGCCATCAAAATAAATTTTGCTATTCAATTTATTTCGGCAGTGTTTATTTATTTGCATGTTCAAGTTACTTTCAGCAGCAGTAGGCCTAGTAAGGAGTTGTGGTCTAAAACTAGCAAGCCAACTACCTAAAAAGCATGGAAAAATGGAATCTTAACAGCCACACAAGCGCTGGAAAAGTAGGCTAACTGGTGTCTTTAGACCAGGGGATCTTTAACTTTCTGGTGGCAAGGACCACTGTGGGGAAGGATATTTCTGAGGATCCCCCTCATAATCATAACAATTATAAGCATGCTTACTTGCATTGGTATACTTAGATGTCATTCGTATACTGTGAAGTTGTGGCCAGGTTCACTTTTGGATGTTTTCTGGCAGGTATATTGTTTTCTTTTTTTTTTGTCAACTCTGGATTTTGCATCACTTGCCAATGTGGACTGACTAATTTTTAAACATTTCTGCATTTCTTAGGGACAGTTCATCATGACCTGAGTGAAGTGATTCACATCAGAGTTAAATGTCGGTGTAGGTGGGCAACAGACTCAATTTTGTTGTTTTATTGGTGTAAAATGTTATGTCAAGTAGAGATTTGTGTTTTAAAAACAATAAAGCACGACTAAAGCAAATGGTTTTGCAGAAGCTTTGGGTTTGGTGTCACAGACTCCACTTTGAGAACAGAACCACTGCTTTATAAGATAGCTGCATTGTCTGGCTGTGAAAGCATTCCATCCTCTTACATTTTAGGAGGACGTGCTGTCCTAGAGCTACGTAGTGCATAGCTTAGGTGGCTGGTGGCAAAGATGTGCCTTTATCTGTCCTTCACATACCCATATACCATAAAAATACATTTGAAAATGATACCAACTAGTTGCCCATTAAAAACTTACATCAAAAGTGTTAGACATTGTTAAAAAAGAGAGACACTTAAGAGGTTCAACTTGTGTGCATAAAAATAGCTTTATTTCCAAACAGATCAGAATCTGCATGCAGAAATCAATGATTCATTGACTCCTCCACTCGATTGGTGATTCACATCTCTTGTTATGACGAAAAGCAGCAGATTTATTTTTCCCATGCTAATGACACATGGCTCAATCCTCTTCCCCTGAACAATTACATAGCAATCCTTCTACAAAACATAAATATATACCGCTCAAAAATATCTAAAAGGAATAGAAACTCTTACAAAATAAAAAACTGCTTCAAAACTATTTGCTTCAGAAATCTTAAAACTAGTGTAATTATATATATAAAAAAAAAACAAACCAAAAAAAAAAAACAAAAAAAAAACACATATACAACAGCTTAGAGGGGAAAAGCCCCAACCTGAAAGAAGGCAATAAAATATGACAGTTAAATTAATACATAAAAAACCTGAAACATGTTATCTACCAGAACACTGAACGCAGACAAAGAAACGTTAGTACTAGAATTGGTCATTCATTTTGAAAATGTGTCCCACTGAGTTTCGGAAGAAACTAAACATTGTGCAGTTTATTTCTTTATTGTGTCTATATAAGCAGTATTGTTGTGAAACTGGGGAGGGAGGAGGGTCATGGGAGGAAAAAAAACAAAAACAAAAAATCATAAAACATTTGGCATTTAAATATTTGGTTACTAACAGTCTGCCACAAAATGGCCAAGTACCCATTTTTTTTTCTTTCTGACTTTATTTTGATGGCTATTTACAAATCCCTGGAAGTTCAAAGTTCATGTGCAGAGAATGTGAGTCATCAACAGCAAACATGTACCTGTTTAAAATGGCTTTGCTGACAAAGACAGCTGCATCCAGAGAGCCTATGCGATTGGGCATGGCAATCAGCAGATAGAACACCGCTTTAGAGTATATGTGATGTCTTTTTCATGTCACACACACACACACACACACACACACACACACACACTCCCTTGTACCGAGACTGAGGCCGAGCTCCTCCCCCTTAGACCTAAAGCAGCTTTTTCCTTTGAGTCCCTCTGCTACATGATAGCCAGAGCACATAGTACCAATGGATTTTTTCATATTAACGCACTGCATTTTCTTTTTCGAACCACTGATTTTTAACCTTAGCTTAAAAAAGATAAAATTGAGATAATCACATCAGTCATCGTACACCGGGATTCATCCAAAATAAGAAACTTAACAAAAAAAAAGAAAAGAAAGAAAACCCATAAATGCCACAGTAACATCAACTCCTGTAGCACCATGACGGATATGAGGACAGGGGTGGATGATTGGAGGGGAGAAAATAAATAACTTTACCGATGATCTCTGTACCGCATCACAGACCGAGCACCGCATTACAACCTTTAGTGTTATAGCTTAAAAACGAACGAAACAAAAAACACCTCCAGAGGCCAGAGGGGCATGCACGCTGATAGACGTATCGTATTGAATTCCAGTGCAGGTAAGGACATTAAGCATTTCACTTTGGGTGGAGATATTACATATTTAAATTAATTAAAAGGAAACAAAAGAAACATATTTGATGTTTGGCAACACCTCTCCTAACTGCCTTCTCATGATGTTAATAAAAAAAAAAAATGGAACATGGCTCCCTAGTTGCAAGACCCACTGATTGGGGCACATCTCATCACATTCCAATGGCATGACTGAGGAGAGAGTATTTTTTTTATAGTCCATCTTTCTTTCAATTTTCAGAGTTTTACCGCTCCTTCTCTCTCTCTGGCTTTTGTGGTAGTATGGAGGATCAGGTGTGAGGCAGTCCAGGAATAGAGAGAGAGAAATACAAAGAGAGAGAGAGAGCTTAGCGGCTGAGTTTCAGAGGCACTGTGAGGAAAGGGGGGGGGGGCTGCAGAGGCACTCCACTCCCCGACCTTTAGGCGTAGATCTCCATGGTGGCGGCTTTCGTGTAGATGGGCTTCTTGCCCAGGTCGTAGCTGCCCTCATCTTTCTTCTTCATGCGATAGACGAGCAGGAGAATGAGGAGCACAGAGAAGAGCAGACCCACTGCACCGCCAGCAATCAGGGCTGGAACAGAAAGACATCAACATCCATTCAGGCGAGCCAACAGGGAAGTTGTAAACAGTGCACAGGCACGGCATGCAGCTACAATTATGAAAGACATTGGCTAGTGCTAGCACAGCATTCTTACATGGCATGCTTGAGGGATTTACGTAATGGCGCATCGAGTTGTGGTGTTGTTTGTGTGGGGAAGGAGTCTTACCTGCAATCACTTCAATCCTGTGAAAGAATTTATCGTCTTCCGACTGGGACATTAGCACGTTGGGGGGGTGCTCGTCAAACCCTGATGAGCGCACGCCGACTTCGTTCTCGGCGACAATGTCGTTCTCGTTCACGGTGGGCCATGGCTTCTCTGAGTCTCCCTGCTCTGGGATCCTGTTGTCGATGAGGTTTGGCTAGTGGGGAGAAATGAACACGTGTTACACGTGGCTCCAGACACAAGCAGTTCTAATAGTTCATTAAATGAGTGATGGTAAGCAAACGGAATTAGTAATACCTTAGGTGTTGGCACAGTCTCTTTGAAGGACTCTGTAGAAGTCAGGGAGAAAACAACAGTATTAGACACAATGAAAGGTAAACAGTCACATGAGGTATTATCCTATTGCAAAAACTTTAGAAGTATAACATACCTAAATAATGCATTTTAAATTAAATGAAATTAAATAAAATTAAATAAAATGTATTATTATCATTCATAAACTGACCTTCATCGCCAGAGCCTGAAAAGTCGTCATCGTCGAAGTATGAATCTTCATCATCCTCATCATCACTGGTGATCTCGAAGTCGGAACCATTCTGGGAGTCACCCGATGACACCAGGTCCTCATGAGACTGCTTAGCCTTCATGGGCATCCACGTCTCAGTCTCCCTCACCTGCTGAGCGGAAACAAACAGACAAGTGAGAAAAACAACACTTTTAGGGCTGGCACGCTAACAAAGCAAGACAATGAGTTCAGGGCAGACATTTCACAATAGCAAGGTTGCTACATAATAGGGAAACTATTTCCCATGTATTTGGTTTCACATAGGTCTTTTTTAATGAAGCGAGAGCAAAGAGGACAACTGATCCAGCACGCCTACTTCACAAGCATCCTGGCTTTAAAAGACAGTGGTGGTGAGAGACTCAACTCCAGACCAAAAAAAAAAAAAAATCCCAAGAGGGAAGTGTCTTCAAAAGGTCAAACCAGACGAGGAAGCTAGTAACCTTTGGGCCATCTTATCGGACGGGAAAGCAAGACAGGAAGTGGCTGATAGCACAGCCACATGAACAAAGACACACGGCAGCCGCAGCTAATTTCAGAGAAATAGACACATTACACCTCCACTGATCTGGTTTTGTTGACCTTTTACCCTTTACATACCCCTGAAAACAAACATGGAGGAGGTGGTGGTGGTGGAGGGGCATTTAAGTAATGGTTCTCTCCCCATATCCACAGTCATCACAAGGCAGAGCTTAATGTAATCGAAAGACATTACCCTTGCTAATCATATTATCACCATTTAACTTTATTGCCCTTTGCCAAGTAGGCACAGTCAATGAGATTAAACAAAGACAATTTGATGGCCTGATCCAATTATCAACCATCCATTGGCCTGAGGAGGCTGAAACATGCACTCGTATGGACACAGAGTGAGGCCACTAGCCCTGAGGTGTAAAAAGGTAACATTCTCGCAGCAAAGTCGGAGCCAGGCATGTTTGGGTTAAAGTCTCTGGCAGACAAAGCCGCGCCCTGGTCAGATATCATCGTTGTGCTGGGTTTTTACTGATTGCAGAGCCGACACCAGACGTAGGCATGTGCTTAGGTAACACCTGGCTTGGCTGTGGCCTCGTCTACGGTTAAAGAAACAGTCATGCATTATTCATTGTTGAGCTTTGGCTGGACTGCCAAGGGAGTGTGAAGGGGGGAGGTTTTTTTTTTTTTTATATATCAGTTCTGGATGGTTGCTCAAGGCTGGTTCAGGAGAAATGCAACTCAATGCCTTCAAATACCCTCAGCCAGGTGGTCTGCTCCTTACATAAAAAGCCCAATCCTTTTCTTACCAAGTTAAAGAGAACATTAGACAGGGGAACCATTTAAAAAGAAAAAAAAGTCTGTTAATTGTGGTGAACCACGTCCCTATCAAATCTAGTATAAAATTCTATCGTCGGTGTGACCTTTAGAGTAGGCCTACCACATTACTCAAGATCTCATTGTAGTGATTATGCGTAGGCTTCCTTTATCAGGAGCTGGCAACAAAATTCCATGCTGGAGGCAAAGACTTCCACTGATTTAATTGGGCCAAAACGCTTTGTTTCAAATTGGCTAGATGGAAGTTAATCCTCTCTCCGTCTCTTTAGGTTGCATTCGACTTAAGGGAGTGCTCAGAGAATGCCATTGTTCCAGACCAGGAGCTGGAACAGGAGGCCATTTTATTTGCCCTGTTGCCACAGCAGCGAGCTTCCACATACTTTGAACCAAGTGGTGAAAAAACTGCTCCAGAATCAAAACTGCAACCACTCTAGCACAATCAAAAAAAAAAATAAAAATAAAAAAAACACTACAGTTCTGTGGTGCTGTGCTGAAAAATGACTAGGCTATATATCAACATATACAATGCAACATATCAGACACATTTGATGGAGCTCAAGGCTGGGGACTTTCCAAAACTTAACTCAGTACTCCATCTTGCTCCAACAAGTCAAAGCCAGCAGCCATCTCTTTCTCAATGCACACGCACACACACACACCTGGCAATCCCTCCATTTTATTGTGAGCCACTCACTCCTCCATATAGTGGCTGTGCAGGGGAGAGAGCCTGTCGTGACAGGTTTGCTGGCAGCCAGCTGAATGATGAAAGCCCAGGGCTGGGGGAATGATCTTGACATGTACACAGCAGGAGCTCTGAGGTCCACTCTCATGCCAATTGTTAAACACAAGACCGATCAAATTTTACATCAAAGTCAAACATGAACTTACAAGAAGAAGAAAAGGGTAAAAAAAAAAATCTTTACTCAATTTGCTGGCATCAACACCTTAAGCTCACATAGTTAAACTTGTGTGATTTTCCATATTGTTTTGTGATTTAGTATGGGGGGAAAAAAAAAGCTAAACGCTTCAGAGCTATGAGACAACAGCTAAAAGAAACAAGAACGGTTTGAAACCTTTTTCCACACTGCACACAGAAATTTGTGAAGGCAGATGACCGTCATTACAAGAAAACAGCCAACATTCTTAGGCATTTTTCACAACAATATAAACCAAACTCATGCTTGAGCTGATTGAAAAGACACAGGCACACATCTTCACAATGAAAATTGGGTTAAGAGTGGAATGGTCTCCATCCTGGGTAAGACTGTGATTTTCAAGTTGTTTTTCTTTTTTCCTGTGTTCAAACACCCCCTGCACAAAAAGTCCCTTCTGTGGTCAGTTAAACGCTTTCAATTTCAAAATCTTTTTTTTTTCCATTTGTTTTCATTTCATGTAAAAGAACAGGCCTTCTCTCTAAGCCATGTTAGTTAGTGAAACCCTTTGAGGACAGTTCTGCCAGACACTGCCAGCAAAAATAAAACAAGTTACAACCCTAACTATGGGCATCCCTCCCCCAGCTCATTAAATTGAAGTGAGTAGTGGCACTGGCTGCCTGGAGTCCATGCAAATTAAGAGGCTGGCTAAACCCCGGCCATACCCAGGGCTGGCAGACTAGAAGAGCTAAATCCCCCCCATCTGCTTGCAAATGGCCGAGCATCTGTTCCATTGACTCAATCAGTCCATGCATGAGGGTCTACCTCGTGCAATGTTTTAATCATGTGAGGGTCCATCAACCCTACTGTTTCTAAGAATGCTGAGAATTGAAGAACTGTTCAAGTAATTGATGAACACAAAATTATGGCCATGAAATTTTAGCGCAACTTGTGATTGATTTTTAACCACTGTTGGGTCCCCTACAGCCTAAAAAAAAAAAAAAAGAAAAAAAAAAAAAAACCCAAACACATTCCTGATCATAACCCCATGGCAACGGGTAGAAAGTCCTTGCGGTGTGTCGTCCTCTGGCTCAATGAGATTGACCACATCCTTTCTGATCACATGTAATTAATGCCCTGGCTCTTGTTCCGTGTCACTTGAACCAATCGGATTTGCGATGCACAGTCCTGCTTCAGTGTAGGATGCATGTCCTCCTGAGATACATGCTGGCTGACTGGCTGGAGTGAGGCAGCCACACACACACACACACACACACACACACACACACGGTTGAAACCGCTCCAGATTCCATCCACCTTCACCGGGACTTTAAATAGCCAAGGGTTTTCATCTGGCCTTGCCTGAGCGACTCTCACCACCACAGGCCTCCCAAATGGCACGGCATGGTAGGTTGGACTCTCCAGACACAAAAGACTGACGTTTGAAAACAACAATGTCATACGGTTATTTCAGCCTAGCTGACGTGGATATGTTGAAATATGAAAGAGTGGGAGAACTCCTCGAAGGAATGTGTATCAAACCAATGATATGGTAACCAATCCCCCCTTGACCCAGACATACACGTACGCAAGCACACAAATGAGTCATCCAAATGAGACTTCGGACGTCTGTGTGCACAGCCATGCTGTCCCAGAGTACTTCTACATCAGCCATTCCCACTATAGATGACTCAGAGGAATGTGATTTCCCGACGGAAAGATCAGCAACAGAAGACCAACCCCTGCCCACTTCATGGGAAGTTCTTTCATGTCTTTGAGTAGGTCACAGGCTTTCATTAATTAAGCTCCTCACTTCTAAGTGAGGGTATTTCAATACTCAATGGCTCTGATCAACCTGAATGGCCAAGTCATTGTCCCACCATGCCAAACAATTGGTATTGTATAGTACAACTGTGTCACAGAGGTCTCCAACAAAAACAATAATACTGGTTTGAGTATCACATCAGAAGGCCTTTTTTAAAGTCTTTACACTGCTTTTGTTACCTTAATGACTTAGTGAGAGATGAATTTAAGTAAGAAAATCTTAGGGGAAATTTCTGGGGCATGTTTCTTGCAGGAAGCAATGTCGAGCAATAGCACTGGGGAAACCCACCAAGGAAAAAAAAGTCCTTGCTCAGCCATCTTGATTCCTTTCACAAACCACCTCATAATTCACATATGGACTTCACAAAGGGGTTTGAGAGCTCTACATTTGCCTTCAGATCTACCACAACCAGCAGACTGTGAGATTAAGCTTTAAGTGTGTGCGGCATCAGACCTCACACATCAAAAGCCCGTGGTTAACACATATGCAGTTGTTCAAGGCAGTGACAAGTCATTTCTCTACAAGCATGGGGGACGTGGGATTCCCCAACACAAATGTCATTGTATTTCAATGGCAAACATCAACTATGGCCTTCTTGTCTGTAAAGAAGGTTACATGTATTGGAAACTGGTAACAAAAACACAAAACAAGTTTGCAAAGCCCACTTAGGTACCATCTAATAACTTCAGTAGAACAGCTGAAAACTCCAGTTAAGGTAGAGGCATGTCTTCATTATAAAGAGCACAGAAAATAGAACCATAACCTACACAAAGCACATTCTTAACGGAAATACATATACATATATATTATCATATAATACACTGTCAAAAACACCTCATCTTGAAAACCATGTTTGGATTTCATCTCAGAAGTAGTATTCCTAGGCTGATCAAATTGTGTTTTGTAGGATGGAAGATGTTCTCAGAATTAAAGTTTGTACTGTATGCCCACTGATTTTACATAAAGTTCTAGATTCAGAACAAAGTGCAAAAAACAGTGACATTGAGGGGGGTATTACAAAAGTCGTTTTTTGTACACATGGTGTCAATACGTATAGCGCAAATATGCCAATATTTTAGGTTGAGAAAGCTTTAGTATGGCATCAGACCACACACATCAAAAGCTTTTGTTTAACACATGTACAGTTGTTCAAGGAAGTGACTCCATTTCTCTACATGCATTGGGGGCATGGGTTTGCCCCTCCCAAATCACAAAAGTCAAGTTAGCCTACATCTATTGGGAACTAGAAATACAAACTCAAAATAAGTTGGCAATGTACAATGCCTACTTAGACTTTTACCAAAGATCTAACAGCTTCAGCAGAGCAACTGAAAACTAAGTTAAAGCAGGGGCATGTTCACCATGTAATTAAGAGGACCGGAAACTGGGTTGTCATTCCTTGACAATGAACAAAACATTGTCTACAAAAAGCTAATTTTTATTGAAACGTGTGCCATTTCCCTAAAGCTCATCTCTGGGAACTTAAAAAAAGTCTTCTGGAAATCTAAGAAACATTATACTAATCACAAAACAAAACAGCCCATTCAGAAAAAGCTCAAAAAGGTAGACTAACATGCCGCTAATGAGCTTGAGGACAATTCAAAGGAAGACAGAGTAAATGCATTAAATTCTTAACATCTTTTTACCAAAAGCAGATCAAAACCCTCCCTCACACTGCCAACATTCCATCCTCAAAAAGGGATTTTATAGCCCAGTGGACAGCAATGCAGAAACCATTATTACATCCTGGTGAAAGTATTTATCATGTTCTCCCTGTGGCCCTTTCACTGGGCATTCAATTCAGCTCATCAAGAAACAGAAGAAGAAAAAACAGACACAGGCTCATTCTCGTGCAAATGATCTCAAGCCTAATTCAGAAAAAACACATTCCCACAACACAGAGAGACAAGAATTACAAGATTTTTCAGAAGGGGACAAATATTTTCATATTTTCATGTGTGGTCGGTTGGGCGGCTGAAAGTCTCTTCTGGAAACTGTTCCGGCCAAATGACAAGCCCATTTGGTAGATACGCATTGCCTTAGGCCTACGTGTTCAAGTAGTTAGCTCCACTGAACTAAACTATTCCATGTAATATAACGATCCATGTCAGTCAAATAAGGAAGTCTTATCTTTACCATTCCACAAACGTACCTAAAACATTATGGAGTACAACAACACTAAGTCACTTTAACATGTAGAAAGCGTGAATGCATCCTTAATTTGAAAGAGGGTGGCTAAACATTCTGTTCAAAGAGACAAACAAGAGTGTGGGTCATGGTGAATGAATGCAATTCTTCTGTCCAGTGGCCTGGGAGGAGGCTAACGAAAGAACCCTGACCATTTAAATCCGCCCATGTGTGCAAAATCCCAATGAGGGCCGGTCAAGGTCAGCAGGGGTCAAATTCCACAGGAAAACGCAAAAGGAGTAAGGGTGGGGGGCGCGCAGAGAAAAGGAGTTGTTTTTTTAAATGAAAGAACGAGCAGCAGCTTCTGCATGATTTTGAGGAATGTAGCAGTCTCTCTTGCTCTTGGCACGGGATGTGCTTCAGAGTTCAGCGAGCTGTGTGCAGCTTTTGATGTACGCTGGTCAGCCACTGCCACTGGCCCTTCCAAGTTGCTGGGAAAACAGTCGCGCTACCATCTACAAAACTGGCAGATGAATAGAAACACACACAGACAGACAGGCCGACGGACCGAAACGCGGGCACAGCTCGCAGCCAGTGGAGAAGCCGCTCATGTTTTGGCCATCGAATCACGTTGACACACCATTAACCATCCAACAGGTTGCATCTCAATCCATTTGCTCTTGAGCGTTGAGTACTGTGAAAAACGACACAGGGGATTTGACCTGTATGAAGGCCTGTAATAAGATCTGCTGCTTGTGTTGAGCAAAAGATTAGGATCTGAGGGCCACTACAGTGAGGTGGAGTGAGAGGTAGGCCTAACCTACACCTTTTTCCAAGGCCAGGGAGTGGAGTGCTGTAAACTCTCCATGACGTTCATTTGCATTCTGCTCCTGAGTTCGGCTGCTCGACCACCACTCACACTGGGCGGCTGGCATCTGTCTATTACCATTCCATTCTATTTTGACCCACCCCCATATTCAAAGCAGCGCTGACATCTGCACATGGCGATTCTTTCCCATTAGGAAAACAATGCATCAGCAGTGACGGGACATGCCACTCTCAGGTGCTTCTAAGTGAGCACACAGGCCTACTAAACTCTAGATGTACAGCCATGTAGGGCTAAAAAAAAAAAAAAAGTGGTAAACCTCAGTAGTATCACAAATTATTTACTGATAAACAAGTAGCATTTGTGCTAAAATAATAATAATAATAATAGTATATAATAATAATAATAATGTATGGAGATTCTGCAATCTGCAGAGAAACGGATCTTAAAATCATGTTCTCACATTTTGTTTACATAATGACGACAGTGTTGGCTGTACAAATTCTTTACAAGAACGTAATGTGTACTTTCCTCAAAACAAGAGGGGCAGGGCAAAAAAAAATTCCCTGAGATTGCAACTTACACAGGCCTCCATTTCAAACGTAAATGTCGACAACCCTGCACACTACATCATAGCCTATAGCTTCAAATGATAAGCCCAAAATACCCAATTCAATATAAAAAGAAAACATATTTGGCTTGAATTGCTAATCATTTGCAGAGGCCGCGAATACAAGCTATTAAATTAAAATAAAAACAGGTAAACAAATATTTAACAGACACTTTAACATACACTTGAACTAGACTAAACGTGATGCAGTGCCACCATGGTTAAGACTGGAGTGACTACTCAATGGTATTACAAGTCCATCTGTCTGAATTGGATTAACCTTTGCAATAGCTATCTGGCTAGTTACAATGGGTAGTCTTAATATCCCAATACACAGGACAGTAAACGTAAGCCCTGGATAAAGACAAGTACTTCTACGTTGAGTGAGCAAACGAGTGAAACATATAAAAGGATACAATCTATCAAGTGTCAAAGACATTCGGCGTGAAAGGACATTCTCGAATCAACAATATACCAATTTGTTAGTTTACCTTAAGTTAGCTAATTTAATTTAGCGCAGCAGTAGCTAATGTTAACGTTAATGTTATCTAACTTTCATCGCATCCTTCAACACATCATATTGTGCTCAGAAGAGTTACTAACTAGAGGCGAAGAAATCACGTCAAACTCGCTTGCATGAACCCACATAGGAATTCCGTCAGTAACAGAACACCAACTTCAACATAGACAACAAGAGGAATTACTGGTTAAACCAACCTTGTGTAACACACAATACTTTAGTTTTTCAGCTATCGACAGTTAGCCAGAAGCTAACGACTGACTGTTGAATATTAACTTACTCACCGATTCAGAGCAGACTGAAGCGACTAAAACCAACACAAGGAACAGCTTTTGCATCTTTCTTCTCTTAACAACGTCGAAGGCAACTAGTATTGTTCTTGTAATGATATGATGAAGTTTTACAACAGTTTCAACAACGTTACTATCCTCTACAGAAATTCGCTGACAACTTCACAGGTCCTCTTGTCGTCCCCGAATCCACGTACAGAGTCACTGACCAGTCAAGTCGACGTACGCATTGATTTCTAGGACTTTGCACCTCAGACTCCGCCTCCAAATGACGTTAGACCAATGACAGTAATTTTCGAATCGTCATGTTCCGGGAAATTCACCAGCAACAAGCAGCAACTGTCCATCCAGCAACAGGTTGATCCCGAATGGAATTTATAGTATTCAGACCATCGATTTACTAACTTTTACTAACTACACTTTATCTGAAAGTGGAATTAGGTATAGTGTTGATAACAGTTTAAGTGGTCGAGTTATTACAAATGGTAGGCCTAACGCTAAATAAAATGTGTCTAACGAAAGCAGCTAAATTGTGGACCATTGGCTACAATGTGACATGAAATAGGCCTAATACGATATCAATATGTAGGCTACTAGCGAGTAGCTACGTAGGCTAGCTCTTTCTAGACTTCTTTTCATGTTTCCAGGGAATTGTTGTCGCAACCTAAAACATGGATTTTTCCGTTGTCGTAATCTTCCGGGAAATGTTAGGATCCCCCGCCTCCAAAAAAGGGAACAAGGGAATCTGCCATGTCTCTGACGTTTGCATGTAATTTCCCCTTTCCTTTACCACTTTCCACTCTCGATTTCTACTGTAGCTTTCTACCCTATTCTTCTTATCAGTGCTAGACTCACTACTACCAGAGAGGGTTAAAGCGGAGTAATCAAGGATCTTTGCTACTACCCTTTTTCTACTTCCTTAAAAGTTTCGAACGCTGTCTTTGACGTCTCTTGATGTGCTCAGCGTCTGGTGAAATTGCTTTGATCAGCAACGTCTAGCTACCGCTTTCTCTTATAATAAGGACTGTCACATAGCCTAATTCATATCCGGCCACAGACAATAAAAAATCGCACTCTGAAACGCAGGTTAAAGCAAGACTTTGTTTTGATGTTATTTCTTAACGTTGACAATAGGCCTAGGCCTGCAAAGCATTGCACGTTCATCCTTGAATTAGCAGAGCAGTTTGTATTGCAGTGTTATTGATTAATTACTAATGCTTCAACACATATTTTAAATTAAACTAAATGCAGTCATCAATCATCTTGAATGGAGTTTGATTTATAACCTATTGTGAATCAATTCAAATCGCAATATGAGAATTCACAAAGATATTTCTCCCAAGCCCTAAAGAAGCCTAGACTATTTAAGTGGTTGGTTCAACCTAGCCATACTTTTCTAGAAACTGGGATACAACAGGCTAGCCAATGATGTAGGCCTTCATGTCTGTCTGCATTTTACAGTAAATGGCATGATAGTTACTTTTGACACAAGATAAGATTGACCAACAAATAGGCTTATTTAATCATTTTGTTTTTTAAAGGTTGTCTAAATTAGCCTACACAGAAGGCAGTGACCTACTGGTGGTGGGCTACTGTATTAGAGCAAGTGAGAAGTAAATAAGAGATAAAGTTATCTGGAATAATGTGTCTAGCTTGCGTTTTGTTTGGAAGATGCCAGTATAATGGATTGCTGCAGCCTGTGAGTGAACTTAGACCTTCAGAAATGTCATGGACTTATTATCAATAGGCTATCAGAAGAGACGTCAAGTTCCTTACATTTAGTGCATGATCAGTCTACCCCTGCTATTTACAGATAAGAAAACGCTTTAAAAGAATAACAGCAAATTGTTTTTATAGTGGCCGGTATTGTGACTATAACTGACATAGTGGGAATAATAGTGTAGGCCCTACATGTGATATAGCAAAGGTCGTACACTGTTGTTATCAGGGTCACCAGTGTGTCAAGTCTAGACATCAATCTAAATGAGATCCACATGTATGAAATTAGAAAATAGGCTCACTTGTTGTAAACAAGGTGCAACATTGCGTGTTTGGTTTAACAGCAGTCATAGTTGGGCTTTTCACTGAATGCAAATACTAAATTCCACACAACCTCTGACACACATTCAGATACACATTCCTTTGTAGCATACAAAGAAAGTCTTTGTGTGCATAATGCTCTGTGTTTTTTATTTTTTAATTCTTCACATCTTCACATTAAATTTTAGAACAACTATGGACGCTCTCTGGATGGGTTGACTGGCATGTCTAAGCATGAGGCATGTGCTCGTTCTTTACAAATATCCAATGGATAATGGATAACAACAACATACTTGTGTCTCTGTCTGCACTGAATTCAAGCCACCCACCTAAGTGACTGAAACTCTTCAGTTTGGCCATTCCCAGTTTGACCCTGTTTTGGTAAAAATAACTCAGAAGGTGTTGATCAAACAGTCACTAGGCCTATTCGCACAGCTACTATCAACAGCAATTGATTGATGTTTACATCTTTAAGTAGCCTTTATGTAAAGGCCAGGTCGGAGTTGTCTGGTAGGTAGTCTTGTTAAAGTCACTAACTTTTAAATTCTAAGTTGGTCTCTTTTTTTTATAACTAAAGTTGTTATACCTCACTGCTCAACTCCCCTCCCGCCCACACACACATCTTCACTGTCATCACTCGCATACATCATACATACAGTACTCTGCTTGCAATTGTAAGTCCCTTCACCATACTTGCAGTACACTGCCCCCCCCCCCCCCCCCCAATACACAGCACATTGTCTCATGAGGAAGCTTCTCCAACACACATATTGCACACTGCCCTCTCCCCACATACACAGCACACTATCCCATCTCCCTTGTCATCCCCCCAACACACACACCATGACCCCTGGCAGTTGGGTTAGCCCCTTGAGCCGTGGATCTGCCCAAGGTTTCTTCCTTGGTAAGGGAGTTTTTCCTTGCCCCTGTTGCTCTTGGGTGCTCCTTGTTGGTGCCCCGCCAATCCCAATCCTCCCCCACCTTTCTTATGCAGCCCTTGCCACTTAATCTACTAAACCCCTATTCTACTGCACTTTTTACCCCCCATAAATGCACAAATAGGCTGACACCAGACATAATTTCACTGCATTTCTTACTTCCAGTAACTATATGCATGTGACAATAAACTTCCTTGTATCCTTGTATCCTTGTATCAGGCAACTTGATCAAGAAACGTTGATCAAGACATTATCTCTGAGAAAGAAGTAATTGTCTCTAATATCGACTTTAAGCTCCTGAAATATACTTTTATCCTGGCTTAAGCTGTTTCTGTTTTATGAGATCAGACCCTGAGATTGTTCCATCTAACTCAGCACTAAGTTCATACCACTTGGAATTTTCCTGCTATGATCATATCTGTGATACATTGTTTTACTTGTTGTTCAATGGCAGCCTGATTAAAGGAACACAATCCAACTAACTTCTATATTATCTGTACTTATATAGATACTTCTATATTATCTGACTTTTTCATCATGTCGTGGCTGCGCTTGAGGTGATTGTATTTAGCTACTGATAGTGTATTGCCATAATTAGAGTAATTTGGTTCCACCATGAAACTGCCAACCAGGTTGGTCATTATGTGTGTGTTACCAACAGGTATTATGCATTGTCATAGTAATCTTCCATATTCCTTTTTTTTTCCGCAAATAAAGAATCAACTTTGGCTTTAAATAGCAGTTGTATGCCTGGAAATTATGGAATATATTCCCATGTGGAGGTGGAGTTTTCATTTTCCAATTGGTAGTTCTCTCTCCCCCTCAGTTTCTCTCCTTCATTCCTAGTGGTTTCCTCTCCCCTACTCTCACCCATGACTCGATTTTATTGTACATTTCATCTGAATAAGTTCCACCCTCTTAAGGTTGGTCTACTGGACTTTGTACCTGTTAATACATTCAGAGCATCTACTGTACCTCCCTATGTGCCTGCATTGTTTTAAAGAAGGCAAGGCTTCATTTAGAAATATGTTATCGTCTCTCTGTCCAGGCGAAAACATATTGCTCATCGTATAACTTCAGCACTCACAGGGCTTTGGCTAACTGCCAGATACAGTGTTTATACAAAACATTAACAAACTTAACAATAAAAAACAAAAATTTTGAGACTGATAATTATGTGTGTGTATGCATGTGTGTGTGTGTCTAATTGGAGAGGGGTGATTTCAGCTTAAGAGCTTGTAGGGGAGGAGACAGGAAACAACAAGTGGCGACTGCAAAAAACAAAACAAAACAAAAACCGTTGAATGATGATGGGAATTACCCTGGAATTGGTGGAACTTCTGAAACATGAAACCACACTTTGCAATTAGTATGGGAATTCTTTTGATAAGTAAGAAATATGTGCATTGTACCCATAAATTGTAACCAGTGTATTATTTGTTAGCCAGAAAAGCAATGTGGCATGGTTCATATATGAAATATTGTGACATTGAAATGATGTCAAAAGGCCTTTCACACCATGGTGTTGTCATGTCAGTTCAATGGATGTGCTTGAACTTCCTCTATTGACGTCATTTTCTTTTCATTAGTCTCATTTTAGTCTCTCTCCTTTTCTCGTCTGGTTTCAGTCATGTCTTATTCTGTTGCAAATGAGGTCTGCACTTGTGCAGTGTTTTGACACTTTTGGGTGGGGAAAATCAATGGACTTACCTGGCTTTATGGTACCTTATCTGGCTTTATGGATGTTTTAAAGATTATAATAGTGGCAGATCATTTGACCACTGCTTAAAGGAATTATCCGGAGTAAAATGCACTTTAGATCAATTTACGGATGATTGGGAGTACATACGTTGAGTTGACATCAAAATCATGTCATTCGGATGTGTTTTGAGAAAGTTCGTTTTTACGTGAGTAGAGGGTCCCTAAAGCCAAACCGGAGTCGATTGCCGAGTGTGGAGTAACACGCTCTGGAAATTCACAATTTCGTTGCCATTTAAAAAAAAAAAAAAAACATAGTCCAGTATTTCTTTCGAAATTGAAATGAAGTTGTATGGACTGGACTATGTTTTAAAAAAAAAAAAAAAAACGGCAACGAAATTGTGAATTTCCAGAGCATGTTACTCCACACTCAGCAATCGACTCCTACGGACTTTCCCCTAAAGACGCCAGCTGCAGCAGCAACATTTCCGGAAAGGTACTGGCTTGATGAAATTCATTCTGGACTCTCTATCCGACCACATAAAGACCTCGGGATACTTCGGTTTGGCTTTAGGGACCCTCTACTCACTACCACGTAAGTGTAATGTTGTTTGGAACTGTAGAAGAGGTATAAAAATAGCATTTTGTAGCGGCGAAATGACTTGCCCTGGTCACTTCCAGGCTAACGAGTTTTGACTAAAAACGGTAAAATCGAACTTTCTCAAAACACATCCGAATGACATAATTTTGATGTCAACTCAACGTATGTACTCCCAATCATCCGTAAATTGATCTAAAGTGCATTTTACTCCGGATAATTCCTTTAAGTCTCATTTATCTAGAAACAATATAGACACACCTCTCTCAGATGACTTAATGGACCATTGTATGGTGCTCCTTTTCTATACTCTTTTTCTCAAAACTGTCATAGGAATATATAGTCAAATAGTACAGTGGTATCTGCGTGGTGCACTTGGATATTTCTGTATATGTTTGGACATTTTAAACTTAAACATTTTTTCAGGATTAACTGTGTTTGGTGTTTGAATTGAGTTGGAGAGAGAGGGTATAAGTAGGGATCAAGGGAGATGAATTGTAATACCGAAGTCTTTATAGTGGCACGCACTTGGTTGGTTCTTCAAAGAGCCACTGAAAGGGTCTGAAAATATTTTCCCCTCTGGAGAAAATTTCCTAAAGCAAAGGTTTGAGAGGGTTTTTTGTATAAAGGGTACTATTATGGTTTGATTTCAGGAATGTGTCCCCTTCAACAGCTGTTAGCATTTTCCACTTTGATACCCAGAGTGATGTGGTGTTGTAGTCCCCACTTGTAATCTAGTTTCAAGCAGGGTCCTCAACAAGCACACTTATCAAGTGCAGGGAGAACGTCGGTCACTACAAGTTCAAACAATATTTCCCCCCTAGTAAAGTAGTGTGAGACATAACAATTTATAGTGACCATGTTCAATTATTTCTTGAAACTTGTTTTGTTTAAATAGCTCATTGTTGTTTTAAAACCGAAAGTCCTAGGTCACTTAAACCTGGTAGCTATCTTTTTGCTCAGAGGAGAGCATAACAGTGTATGCAGTTTAAACTCAACTTTACTTATTGCATCTGACATTAAAATCTATTGAATAAAGGGCTCAGCTTTGTGTAATTGTTTTAAACTTATAAACTTTTTAAAATTATATTAGAAATTATTATTTCCTTAGAAACACTGACAATATTTCATGTTCATGCTGACAAACATGGTCAGCCCCTTTGGCCTGCTTTTGTCCCTGTGGAGTTTCTTAAAAAAGAGCCCCACATGTGCAACTATTTATTGTTGGGAAAGTGCATTTTGAACAAGAAGCTAAAACACTGTGTTCCACAAAATATATTGATAAACAAAAATCAAATTTTATGCTTGCAACGCATGATTGACCCACGTCTGTTGTCAGTGTCTGCATCTCTTTCCCAGAGCAGTTAGGGAGTGTCATATGGAAGTATTTAAGTTGTGTGGCTCTGAGTAGCCCTGTCGCCAGTCAGCCAAGAACCACCCTCAATGGGGCATGATCCTAGCAACAAAAGGTCAGAGGTCACCGAGCCAGAGTGAGCCCAGATAGACCCCAGACCCTTAGAACAACACTAAGATCCGACCTAACGCAGATGGGCTTTGGGCATGGGGGAACCCAGAGGAAAGACTGAGTTTTTACATTCCCAACCACCATGTATGCAAACAGGTTAGACAGCTACTGCAATTCTATACTGGTTGCCCTCAGGGTGTCCGCCCACACTGCACATGGGACAATGTAATTCTAACATCTATATACATACATATACATATAGATATGTACATATACAGTGTATAACTAGGCCTATACTTTGCCGAGGTCTTAAGAAGACTACCACATTAATCATAAAAATGGCTACATACTGTGTCATCAACAGTGAACCACTCCTGTGACACATGTGCTATATGCAGTGTGGAGTCCCAAAGGAACACTGAAACACTCCCAGTGGGAGATGCATCCAATAGGTCAAGGACAATGGCGCTTCTATTCCAGAATCAGCCATTGAATTTACTGTGAATTCAATCTGCGAGCAAACATTCCATCTGACAAAAGGAGGGAGGGAATCAGTGCAGGTGAGAGAGCAAGTCAGAACATGGCTAACATGATCATATTACACAAACCAGTTTTGATGTTTTCATGACAAGCTTCACTGGCAATCTATAGGCTGCTTTTATTATCCTTAGCTTTATTGTACCTGGAGAAAAGTGCTTCATGTTGATAATATGTAGATTCAAATTAAATAAATCTCTTAAGTCTTAAAAAATGTTTTTTAATATAATAACTAGTTCACTAGTTTGATAGATAGATAGATAGATAGATACTTTATTGATCCCCAAGGGGAAATTCAAGGTCTTACTATAGCATACAAACATCACACACAACATTCACTAACAGCAGAACAAGTAAATAAAAGTATATAATATAAAAAACACAACAAGCAATAAGTACAGTAGAAGATAAAGAATATACTAAAATACAATTTATACTAAATAACACTTAAGTCTAAAACAGTAACCACATAGTGTGATTTAGCATGAGACGCTTGCAATGACTGAGGCAGGGACTGAGCCTGTGATTCTCTGTGCATAGTAAGGTAAGGTGCTCTGTGAGAGTGAGTGTCATGGTGATGGTGCAAATGAGTAAGTCCAACAGTGCAACAGTGCAAGAATAAGTCTAGATACCAGCATAAAATAAATATGGACATATAAAGGTAATATAGAAAAGATGTACAGGATCAAATCTTTTTTTTATTCCCATACAGAAGGGAAATCTGTGGTTGAGAACATAGAGTTTGATAATTAATCTTTCCGTGCTCACAAGTAGCTCCATTAGATTTCCTCCACCACAAAGATGTGATTATTAGGCAAATTGGTTAGCCAAGCAGTCCCTGTCAACTGGCGACATCTAACAGATCCCTTTGTCTGTTTCCATAGCTCTGAACGGTATGCTTTGATGCAGTTGCCCCTTTGTGTGCCCCATACATCTCGGAGAGAGGCAAAGTTGCCAGTGCACGAGCGGCGAAGCAGACAAAAACTTAAACATGGTCGTACAAATTAGAGGATTTCTGGAGAATGACAAAGCTGCCTGACCAGTTGGCACATTCTGTGAGAAAAGTCAGTGGTAGGGAACACTGCCCCTGTTTTGTTGGAGGACGTGGTTATTTTTGTTTCAGTATTCAATATGTCAAATGGGACACTGAATACAGGCAAGTTTATTTCACAGGATGGTTTGAGTGGGTGTGTGGCTATGCGTATGCATTTCTTGTGGGGTTGAATAGATGGTGATTCTGTTTTATGTTTATTCACTGGGGGTATGCAACCATCTTTTTGTAATCAGTGTTTTCAGTCATACTATACTTGACACACTGAAGTTTTCTTTAACATGCATGCTTGAAAACATGTCAGATGACCCCTATAACAAAGGGCCATTACAGCCTGTTTGTCTGCTAAGATCTGGTTCACAGCCCAAGGGCATAGAATGCAAAAAGTCAGCTGACAAGGAGGAGCTGCCTTTCTTCTGATGTAGAAACTTTACAAAGCAAACCAGATCTACTTCAGGAGCATACTCAATATGATTTCTCTTCAGGGTCCCTTCATTCAATAATATGTGGACCAAATATATAGCCTGGGAATATCCATACAACCTTTTTGCAAATTTGGGATTTGCTCTGCAGGTCAGTCTCGCCAAGAGACCATTAAAGCAACACCAAAGAACTTTCCCTCTGTCGCACGCACGCTATTTTATTATTTATTGGCTTTGCAAATAACAATGTCCACAGACAAGGTAGAATATGTTGCATGATTTATGAAAGTACGATGTATTGCGACATCAAACGCAAGTCAAATTTGTAGTTTCTTATGTCTCATTTCATCGAACTACAGATCCGCTACCCGATCTGGCAAACTTACATAGTGCGGTTATAGCCGATAGAGGGCTGCGAAGCGAATGCAGAAGTGCCGTTCACCCTGTTACAAGTTGATGAACCACTGAAACGATTTTGGAAACATTATTTTAAGGTACAAAAAACTCTTTGGTGTTGCTTTAAAGCCCATTTCCAATGTCCTTAACACACGGGCGGTTGTTTCATGTAAGTTTAATTCCACACCCCTGCTGGAAGTCGTAAGTCAATGAAACTTTTCCAGACCCAGGTCTGGGTGTTCCCAGGTTACCAATGTAATAATGAACAATTGGCATTGATAATATATGGCAGGACTGATAAAAAACAAGGTCAAAAGTGTCTATATGCGAACCCTCATCCTCACTGTAACCCCATGCAGTGGACTACAATGCATTATTACACATTTTTGGGTATATCACTGTAGCCTATGTGATAAACTGTGTGTCTGTGTGTGTACAGTATGTGTGAGAGAGAGAAAAAGAGAGAGAGAGTGAGAGAGACAGAGTGTGTGTGTGTGTCTGAGAGAGAGGGAGTTGCAGGAAAGTATAAAATGCAGACTTTGCTATTTTAATGAAAATGAAAAACAATGTTACACATTGTATGTTACATTTCACCCAGTTTCATTTAAATTACAGCTTTTATTTAGTGCTGACAAATTAACCAACTGAAACAATAGCACAACCTCCTTGGTATGCCTGATGATAAAAGAGGTATAGGGATAAATGATCTTTTGAGGGGTCATATGCAGGGCATTATCAGGACTTACTTTGGACGGTTCTTCCCCTCCTCAGTGACTCTCTTTTCAGGATAAACTGCCTGTTTCTCTTATCCTATTGCATTTGTTGATTTCTGATAACAAACGTCTAGATAATACAGACTATTGAGTTATGTTTATTATGAAAACTGTAATCTATCCGTGGTTGTATTTTTAACAGGAAAATGGTTGTTGTACTATCCCGTATTTTCTTCAAATGTTGGATGGTATCTCCTTTTGGCACCAACCCTACTGCAAGGCCAAACCCTTTTTAAACTCAGTTAACCTTTCACTTGCCTGCGACTCGACTCCCTTTACAAAACATAGCAGTTGGGACCAAAAACGTCAGTTATACTGCAATTTTTACTTAAGCACAATGCAGTACCACGTGAAATAAAACGTGAATTCTTAGGTCTAGTTCTCCAATTTCAGGCCAAGCGTCATATGGACCCTTTCAACAAGGTAAACAAAAACAATGCTTGAACGTTCTATTTGGGCTCCAATCTACTTCCTCTGCATTAAGATAACATATGGAATGTTAAAAAGGAAGTCTTGTGGGGCCAACTATGATGCTGATAATGGAACTTTCTTGAAAGGGTCCATAGGAACGCATCCCATATTGTGTAACTATAGCTGCATGACTTCGGTATCCTCAAGGGAAACACTGGCCTGCTGACGACATAAGTAAAGTTGCAGAGTAGACTGTTGTTGACTCACATTTTCCAAATACGGGTAGACCTAACAGCTTTTCTCAAGAAACTGAACAGTTATTTGGCACGCGAGCAGTGAACCTGTCTCAATAGATTGCGCGAGAAACACCCTCTGCAAAAATTCAGCCTGGCTGCCAGTTTGAAAACCAAAAGATTTACAGTACTGGTGCCGTGGAGTAGCCTAAACACATTAACCAACAGCTCTGCACTTGCGCTCTCTTGTGGTAGTCTAAGTGCATGTCACTCGGCAGCAGAATTACGTAATAGTCTCATGCTGTTGCCAAGACAAAACGGAATCACATGTACAGCCCTATGCTACATAGATTGAGTTAAAGGGGGGGCATCACATCTCATTGCGAGCAAATAGGTTTACGTTTAAAAACACACACGCACACAAAGAATGTATGCATATCCAAGACAAAATCTTAAAACACCTTTCAGAGGATTTCAGTGAATAAAATCCCTAATCTTTCCAGCATTTCTGGAATTATTTTGATGGAAACAGCATGCTAGTCTCAAGTCAACTGGTGCATAAAAAAAGAACTGTTTGCTCATGTCATTGCCCTTTATCCTTTGGTTTTTCAGACTATAAGCTTATTTTCATTTTACTTTGTCCAGGGAAAGAATATAAAAAAACCCTGACTTTTATCAAGTGTAATTTTGCTCCTTGTGTTTAGTTATCTTGGTTGACCTACTCTCAATTGTTAAAGAGCTCATAGGATTCCATCAATAGTTGTCCGAGGGCTTGCTAAATTATGAGGTAAGCAAACAGAACACACATTTCTTAAACAAACTCTTTATTGAGACAAATGAAAACTCAAAAAAGCACAATGAACAGCTTTTTTTTTTCTCTGGAAAACATAATCATAGTTGGCATTACAAGTTTGCATATAGCAATAAGTCAAACTTGCAATATTAGCAATAGAGCTTTGGCAACGTGTGTACGTAAATATGAAATTGGAACAATCATAAAAATACCAAGACAAAACAAAAACAAATCTGATGGAAATATATTTGTTAGCTCTAATGCATTTAACTTAGGAGAGGTGGAGAAAACTCATCAAGTGAACAGTTAAGTTCTGACCAGATATAACCTAATCAATGTTATAACCGCTTAACCATTCAACATAGGCGGCAATCAAACCTATAATCTTAAGTGTACATCATTTCAGCCATGTGTGACATTTTCTTGGGGATGTAAAGGTAGTATTCCATATAGCCAGAGAGGTCTTCTATTGTGATGTCGTCAACGTATGCCCGGGCCTGTTCCGAGCAGGAGCGTGGGGAGCCAGAGGTTCCAGTGTTCTGAGTTCTGCGGTGGGCTGCGTTATGACCACTGGCTTCCTCCGGGTTCGGGAGGCCCCTCTCGCACTCGGAGATGACATTCCTTAGGCCGGTGAAGGAGTACACCTCCACACCCTGCCAGCTTGGACACTGGCAGTCACCTTGCCCACAGGGACATGCTCTGGTTTCGTTAAGCCGGGAGAGAGACTGAAAGTCTGAGGTGGACGTAGCAGCGGCAGCTCCAGCGGTGACTGACCCGGGCTCTGCTGCAGGGTCCACCTGCCGCTGTGCCTCTGGGGAACTTGGGCCCCCGGGCGGACAGACAATTGCCTCAGAGCCGCTGTCCTCGTCGGACTGGTTCCTGTGGCAGAGCTGCGGAGAGCCAAGGCTTTCTTGGGACAATGTGACACGGAGGTCGTAACCCGTGGCTCCAAACACAGGCGAGCCGTGGCTGGAGGACAGGAGCTCCTTCTTGGCGGGGATTCCAATGGAGGCACAGGTGTCTTCGGGCTCTGGGAGGGTTTTATGCTTTAAGTGGCCTGGAGGTGAGGACATTTTTGAGCTGCAATAGGTGAACTTAGGAGGGTGGAGGATGGGAGATTTGGAGCGTCGCCTTCTCTGGCTTCTTACCACTCCTCTTGTAGACTTCCGCATACACCTGTTGAAACAGAAGCATTGTAAGCTTGCATTGAAACTTCTATTCATAATTTACATAAGATATTGAGGCATTTACGAATTTACGAGGCATTTACACACCCATGCCAGTTCTCCTTCGGACAGGTTATTTTGGACTTTGCTCCCTCTGAGTTGGCACGAGGAGACATCCTTGTAGACACAGTCTCACTCACAGGAACTGCAGACGCACTGGAGAAACATACACACACCGCAACTACAACAGTCAGTCATTTGATATCGCCAAGCAAACTAAAACTGTAATTTCTAATCTTGTTCAGCTCTAATTCAATCTGCTGCAATGACAGTGTGTTATTTGCAGTAGCCAACATGCACACAGGACAAAAAAATAATCACCTCTCAGCATCCACTCGCAGCTTCTTGAATGCCGTCTGCAGTATCTCTTCTTCACATTCTTTGCCACCGGACTCCATCGTGGCTATAGAGGTGCCTCAAAAGCCTTTTGAGCTGTAAGGATAAACATTGTAGTTTAGACTTAGAGACTGAACTATGGCAATTCTCTGTTATTTCTAACATGATTCAAAGCAAATCACAATTTATCACAACACAATATAGTAAAACCCTCCCTACCGATCTTAAAGACGGACTACATGGACAGAAGGTAGCCCATGTTATTCAAAGTGGCAGTTACTGAGAATAGGCCTACATTTGAGATTAAACTGTTGATATAGCGTACATAGACTTTAACATCATCCAGACAACTACTACTACTAATTCTCATAACCGAGTTAGTCACCTAACACAAAGAAATATAAGGCATTCAGCCACTACAGTATGGTTACTTTAATATCAGGTAACTCTTCGTTATACGTTTAATGTTCTGGGTGCCTGGGATTACAGAAGGAGCCATCATTACAAGAGTAGCACAACATGCTAACTAGCAGTCAACAGGCTAAAATGGTAAATAAGGCTTCACTGAAAGCTAATGTTAACATTATACAACCAATAATGACACCAATTCTGATTATCTAACATAGCGCAGGTAACTGATGCAATAATTAGTGACAAGAAACAATACAGATTTCATAATATTATCACAAATTCTTCTGCTAAATTTAGGCTAGCCAGCTAGTGATGACTAACGCTAACTCTGCTATTTCAGTAGACTTGTAGCATAACAGTCTAGCAAGCTATCTGGCCACAGAACAAACACCTATCGAACAATGCTATAGCTATCTAGCATTACTTGGAGCTATAAAGGACTCAGAACAAATTATTTTGTTGGTTTCATAATCAATTGCCGTACAATTGAAAAAAAAACTTTAAACCTAGAAGCTAACCGTAATAACAGTGGTTAAAACAAAATAACAGAAGCAGAAAATACTCACGGCTCAGGGCTCTAGCCCGTCGTCCTGGCTAGACTGGGCCTAGGCATGCAGGGGCGTTTCAGCCTCTGCACAGCGCTAGCCGAGGCCTTGAATGCGGACAACAGCAGCAGTTAAGTTAGCTGCCTAGCTAGCTGGCAAACTAACTAGCATTAGCCAACTAGCTCAGCGCGTCGCCTCAACGATTATCTTAACATGAAACCCAGTTTAAAACATAATTTCTTGGCACATGGCTAGTTGCATAAACACACAATATATGTTCTTATATATAAAACAACAATCCTAGTTTAACTAATTAGATATAATGGATTATCCAGTTCCAGAGTTTTCCTTTGCCAGTCTCTTGTTTACACTCGAACCACACAGTGACTCTGCAACAACGCAATTTGTGCTGACGTTACACGCACGAAACGTAACGTACATAAAACGTAGGCGGTGGTTCTTGTGTAATCGAAAGTTCTCGACCACTCGCCATTAGGTCACTCGCCGCAGCCAATAAAAAAAATCATATCATGTAAAGAAAAATTCAGCAACATAACTAGGTGCTTGGGAACAACCCAAGTTCATTAAACCTATCTTTGCTTGGCATTTTTGGTTAATAAGTTAGACAGCCACCAGCACCACGTGTAGTGGTGCAGAGCCTGTTGGTCTTTAGGTAGGCTAGTCTAACCGCAAGATTGAAAAAGGAAGAAAAATACATATTTTTGAGGAAAAAAAAGTCCAAGGAGAATACCTATACAATACACAAGCCATTATCAAATATGATAGGATAATGGAACAAAATGACCTATAAGCTGGCACTGGGAAAGTCACTGAATAAGGCCTACTAGGCCTTGTTCCTGTTGAAGAAACATAAAAAAAAAAAGAAATAGTTAGTATTGAAAGTATGGAAGTCTTTTCAATTTTGTTTGTAAAATACGAAAGGAGACATTTTACATTCCCTCATCGAAACCCCATCAGGCCTAACCCTTGGTTCTTAAATTCAGTGAAATGTGATGATAGATCTTGAAGTTCATCACAAAATGGTTTATAATTTCTTATCACAGTTCAGTAAATAGACTATCTGAAGCGCCACATAATAACTTATCTTAGTTTTGGTGACTATTATTTACATTTATATTATGATTAAATTGTAGCAAGATTTTGCATTTAAGATATGCCCAGTTCCCTGTAACCACATACAGTTGTTTTGACATGACTTGTTCCATCTGTCAGATAGTGATGGAACATTTGCTATTTCGAGAGTAGACAGAGAGACGTCTCTTGTAGACAGTCTGTGACCTATCAGGTTGTCTGCATTTACACCATTTAAAAGCAAATGTCACACTTATGTGAGAGATGGTGAGCTGACCGAACATTTCTGACTCTTAAGGGACCAAGACAAATTCTTTGGATAGTTGGAGAGAGGTGTTTAATCCATTTGTTCCGTATCACCATTGAAAACTGTTGGATGTTTTCATTAAGTATCTTTAAATCTAATTGCTAGACCATGTTCTTGGCCACTTTGTTTTCACCAGTCTCTTTCTCATGGGCTGCTCTAACCCAAGGACAAGGAGCCTTCCATAGTTTTTTTGTCTTAGTTGTAATGTGTATAGGTGGTCAGCAGGTGGTGCTAAAGTGTTGACTATGGGTGTAATTCCAACACACAGCAAATTGTTTTTTGAACAGGTGAGCTGGGTAATGAGTGGGGCCATAAATGAATGTCACTTGGATGTTGAGGATAGATTTCTTTGCCTCAGCAGTAATGGTCCATGGTATTTAAGCCCATGTTTACATTCCTCCCTTCATGATATTCCTCTGTTGCATATCCTTATCATTATAGGGATCCAATGCATCTCAGTAGAGTAGGTGGCGTAATAGGCCTAATTTGTCAAATTTCAAATGATTATAAAATAAAACATCAATCACCTTGCTCTTAAAAAGTGTAAGTGAATAGTGAATGCCAAGCACAATACTCCCTGGTATCTTTATCTTGTGGTATGCTGGCAGGTTGTGTAACGTCCTGCATGCTAGCCAGAGACACTTGGTGCATTGTTGGCCCCCAGACTCTGTGGGCTACTGCGTATCTACAGAGTGGAAACTCTTGTGTAAATAAAGACCTGTGCCTCATAGTGAGCCATTACCCAATTTATGGAAACACTGCTGAACTATATACAGTTCTCCATTCATTAACACAATGCCAGCCTTTTCTTCCTATAGCACTCACCTTTCAATTCCTGAAGTAATAGATTGAGAATATACTCATGAATAGACTGGAGACTCTAAAGTAGAAAGGGCATAGTTGTGCTAATGGAAGTTCCACAATTGCAGTACTTGAAGATAATTGTTTGAAGACAATTATCTATTAGTGATAGTTTCAGAATAATATTAGGCAGTTTTCCAGAAAATGCTTAATGATGTTTCATTTTTCCAGGCAGTTGTTTGAGGTTTACTCTTGCACATGACTTCAATGTTCCTTTTGCGACGTGTGTTATATCCTCAGTCAGTTTCTTTTTTGCAATATTTCTTTTTCACACCTGGGGGGGGGGGGGTCATAATTCCAAAGAATACCGATTGTGAAAGGATACAGTTTCTCTATACCGTTTAGCATGGACACTAGACAAAGAAGGTTCATTTAATACAATTTTCCTCTTGCTGTCTCCCATCATTATTCTTAAGGGTTGGGTCTTCATTTCCTCAACAGAAATGTGAGGTCCTTAATAAACAGAGGAAGCTGAAGCCATATCACTGCAAAAGATCGGGACATATACTATTTGCCCAAGTCAAAGTTCAACTGTTGGTATTTCTGCCATGTGTTTTCTATATGCACAGTTCAGTTGGGTTTCCGGTTGTATTTGTCATTAGAATCAATGTGATTTCTAGGTTTGGCAAGTAAAAAACCCTGCAATTTATATTACTTTGATTAATAGAACTCTTAGAATTTAAAGCTCTCTAAAAACCTTGCATAATCATGTGGTTTCCTTTAACTGACTCCATTTTCATTCAGTTCCAGTCCTTGGCACAGCACACCTTGCAGACATGCAATCCACTATATGCAGACGTCAGTCAGTTGAGGGACGGGCCTTACTCATGTCAAGACTTCATATTGGTTTTCTTTGGCAACATACTCTCACCTGGGAACTGGATTGAATGGTAAATGGACAGTAACCTAGGTTCTGCACGAGGCAAAGTTACATGGAAAGGGTATACTGGTTATATGGAATACGTAAAATGTAATACCAGAAAATGTCTACTTGTGAATAGCTTGGAAGTGAGAGATGAATGCAGAGACAGAGAGTCCCTTTGCACCTCTACTTGTGTATAGATGAAGGGCAACCTTAAAATGTCAGATGATCATTTTGTCCTTTGGAAAAGACAGTTCCTCTGATATCAAAAGGCCAAATCTGTAACAGTATAAGGCCAAATACTCACATTAATAATGTTTGAAATTGTTAGTCTTTTTCTGTGTTAAAGGTAAACTATGCAGTATTGGCAATTTCCTTACTGTTTTCTCAGTTTTTGCTTCTTTTTCGCTGGCTCTGTCATGACGAATGTCTGAGAAACTCCATCGCTACCTTTTTCTAGCCGATGCCTGGCATGTATGTGTATTTGAATGCAGTAAAGCAATTCGTTACACACGTTATACTTCCTGACACTGAGGCCGTCGGCCCGCCGGCCCACAGTTGCAAGGGTGGTTTTTCCGCTCACAGGCGCTAGGGGGAAGCGAGACGGCCACCATTCACCCAGAAAAAAGTCATATAACCATTCCAATGACTCTGAAGCTGTTAAATTAAGGTAAATTAAGCTAAAAAACTAGCATATTAAGCTAAAAAACCTGCATAAGAAACCTGCTTTAATAGAGAATTTGTATTATCACCTCATCAATCACCAAAGCGATCATGAGACTGATCTCAAAAACCTAAAATACACTTTCATCTGCTTCAGTTACTCCTGTGTTGGCCCTACCTGAGCGGAATGCTTTCACATTTCTTTGCCTTGATATCTGATTGAACTTAAAAGGTTAAAGGTGCCCTGCCACACACTTTTTTTCTGGAAATTCACAATTTTGTCGCCGTTTTTAAAAAAAAAAAAAACATAGTCCAGTATTTCTTTCGAAATTGAAATGAAGTTGGACTACTGGACTATGTTTAAAAAAAAAAAAAAAAAAAAAAAACGACGACGAAATTGTGAATTTCTAGAGCGTGTCACTCCACAACCGGCAATCGACTCCTACGGACTTTCCCCTAAAGATGCCATTCTGGACTCTCTATCCAACCACATAAAGACCTCGGGATACTTCGGTTTGGCTTTAGGGACCCTCTACTTACTACCACGTAAGTGTTTGGAACTGTAGAAGAGGTATAAAAATAGCGTTTTGTAGCGGCGAAATGACATGCCCGGGTCACTTCCAGGCTAATGAGTTTTGACTAAAAACGGTAAAATCGAACTTTCTCAAAACACATCAGAATGACATGATTTTGATGTCAACTCAACGTATGTACTCCCAATCATCTGTAAATTGATCTAAAGTGCATTTTACTCCGGATAATTCCTTTAATCAGTCAAAAAAGTTAGCACAAGGCCAAAGTGATGGCAAATAATCGTTCCTGCCTCAAAACCCAGATTGCTGCTAAAAAGGTGAGGTCTAAAATCATTGTGCAGACATGGAGAGGCTTGGTAGGTATTATAAGAACCATTTCAAGAGCTTTGATGGTAAATAAAGATGTTTCCATTGATTATTTAAAAAGGGTATGAATAATTTTGGACATGCCATTTTTCATAAAAATGTTAAAAAAATAAAAATAATTTTAAAATCAACATTAGAAAATCACAAGAGAAAATCAACATTACATCAATATTTGCAAGGGGTATGAATAATTTTGTTCTTAACTGTATATTTGTATATATATACCGTATATATCTTTTTTGAAATATGTTAGGTCCATATGTGTTTGTGTTATGTCTTGAATGTGAAAATGAACTGCTACCTCCTCTGTCAGTTCTAGCCACTGAAAAGAAATAAACGGAGAAATCAGGCCAATTACAAAAGCTGCTCAGTCTGATGTGGAATTGAATGAGCTCATTACTATTCATGAGCTCGCCCAGTTGAGACCGTGCCCACAGAATTCGTCTAGCTCAGTGACAGTTTTTGTATGCAAGGATGGCTTAAAGGTTGTATTAGCGATAGCGGGGATATGTCACTTCTGTTGATGTTTAAACAAAACAGAGAACTAGCTCGCTACTCCCTCCCGTACAATTAAAGCTCTCCTAAACGCGCATCTCATCGGTTATTTGAAACACTTTATTTTGCCTTTGAGGGGTTGCCAACCCTTGTTGGTAGCAATTGTTTTTGTGTACAGATCTCGGAGCCTAGGCTACCTACAGAGATGCGTTTTTTTGACAGCCTGCTTATGGGGCAGGCAGCTAGTGGATCGTTAGGAAAGATTAGATGAATGTGATCATTTATGTTTGGGCAAAAAATGTTACAGAGTCCATGGTAGAACTTCAGACATTACCACAAAGTAATGAAATAGGTGTGGCAGGGCACCTTTAAAGGTTAAAGTGTGTATATCTTCTTCCCCTGCGTGGGCATGGTGCAGTAATCTGTATTTACTCATAAACACACGTTGATGTTTTCATGATGGTGAGATTAAGTTCTCCGTCCGTAATGTTGCAGACCCACAGTGCTGCAACGTGACATCTGATGAGAGGAAACATCTGATTCTGTTTCTAATGAATTCTCAAGAGTGTTCAACCTCAAGGTGTGGCTGTTCTTCAGAAACCATTTGAAGCATCCAGACTGGGAGACTTCAAAGCAGTCTTGTGATTGGGCTCAATTCCAGTGGGAATCTTTTGCGATAACAAGAGACGGAGTGGTACCCGAGGGCCTTTTCACTTCAAGGGAGGGATGTATTCACCATACTGCGCTGCACGTCAGGAATAATGAAACACAAATGCTCCTGGGGTGCAGTATAAAGTGACTGCATGGTGTGCTTGACTGTTGGCATTTCTATTAAGCACTGTCTCGTGAGGCAGAAGTAAATTTCCATGCAAAATTTGATTAAGACTGAGCATCACACCTGAGAGTTAGCCATTATAATGGACCAGATCCTAACTCTATTTTCCACTAGGGCAAAACACAACCGTGAGACATGCACTCAGAGTCCAGAACACGATTAAATGAGGTCAAGCGTGGTCACAGTGGTTTGCACGAGAATCATATCAACACCTCCAACTTTCTTCAAAGCTTTAATTTATCACAGGGAAATAAATTGACCTTGACTTGAACTTTTTTGGCTACTTAAAGGATTATCATAAGAGGTGGTCTGATTTTTCAGGAATAGGATAAATATGCCTCAGTGAGTTTGGGATGTCTTAGAGTGTTTTAAAATCTTTATGGGCAATTATGAATACTTTTGAAATAGCTGTATTTAATTTTGCCTGTAAAAATGACTGTAGGTCCTGCTTCAATGCATAATGTCTGGCACTGCTGTCTGTGATTTCTCTTCTTTGTGTACATGGCATCTATTTGCTTCTCCTCCTCATATTGACAGATTTGTTCTCAATGCAATCAAGAGCAGTTGAGTAATAAAACTGCTTTATTTAACAAATACTCTGTGGCCATTTTCACCTGGAAAGCACTTTTTGGAGGCCAACATTCTGCAGTGCCAGCCAGAGAGGGCCTAAAGACAGATGGAGGACAAGAGTGTCGGCTGGAGTCAGAGAGGGAGTGAGGGAGTGAGAGGAAGGCACACAATAAGCTACACACAGCCCGCCGTGTTATTTTTGGCTTCTGCAGGGGACGGAGGCTGAAGCTGGGATTATTTTTCACTAAAATTTCCTGGGCATAAACCTCACTTTTATCACCGTCTCCCTCCTCCCCTCAATGAAAACACAGTCATTGTGCTAACTTTGCAGGAGGGGTAGCATTGCTAGCTCATACCGAGACCTCGCTCACACCCCCTGGCTCCGCAGTCCGCACTCTTTACCTGATGGCGTTTTCTAACAAGCACGTTCTATTTTTTCCTTCTTATTTTATTATTTTTATTATTTTTTTCCTCGGCAAATAAACAGAAAAAGGATAACAACATGACAACATAACAACAACGCTGGCTCTTTGCTGAGTCCATGAGCATCTAGGGCCCACCCAGCGTCCAAAGCAAAGAAGGGTTCTCGGCTGTCTGTCTCAGTATGAACGCTGGCGGCTGAGCTGAGGCCAAAATGCCTCCCCACCCCGCTCTCCCACATGCCTCATCCATGTGCTCTCTACGTTCCCCGAATATTGCAACGTGATGATGATGCTGAGTTATGTAATTTTGACTGGTCTGGACTTTTGGCCCTCTTGGACTCACAGTCGATAGATCAAAGATGCCTTAAATAATTAATTCAAGATAACTTGAAGATCATCACTGAAAGAGTGCATTGTCTGACCTTTCGAGTAGTTTTGCAGCAAATCAGATGAAACTGAGAAGGAAGTCCCTGTGAAACAACTTTGTCCTGAAGAGCAATATCAGATGCTCTGCCCATTTTTCCAGTAAAAGTATCATCTCAATTCTCTTCCTTCCCGACATCACACCATGTGGCCACCCACATCTGAAATAAAAAACACAAAGACACCCTTCAATTCTACAGATCAAAGGCATTGGGGAAAGCAGCTTCCATTATTGTTGACGCAGCTCTGTCAAACAAAATCATTTCATGTAGAAACAGATTACCTGATGATTATTTATAGAACCTTTCAGCTAGAAAAACAAAAACAATGCTTGAACATTATTTTGTTCCCAATCTATCATTAAGATAACATATTGAATGTTAAAACGGAAGCCTTGTGGAAACAACTATGATGCTGATAATGGTACTCTTTTGAAACGGTCAATATTATGTTGTTATTGAGCCAATCTATTCGTTGTTCTGTTAGTGGCTCCCTTGAGCCAGATTCCATCCTGTGGCTGCCAGGTTGCTGTCTCAATCACTGGCTATTTTGCATACCAGGCTTGCTAGCGTATTAGATAGTCTGAGAACAAACCAGGTCTGTGATATCGTAAAATCTTTCTCCTTTGGTCTCAAGCACAGCAGTTACATTACAGTACACAGTGGACTGTTATAGTCTCTGCCAAAGATCCTTGTCCAACTATGTGTCAGTGGGGATAGATCAAAAAGGCTTCTTTTACACTGTTAGACTTGGCCAAACATATTTTTTTAGCATGGCTCACATATTGTCATATCACAACCACAACAGAGGATTCAGAGGCTGGCTGCTAGAGACATTTTCAACCCAGAGACTTCACTGGAACTCTGTCACAGCGTGGACGACTTAAGATGAAGAAGATAAAGTAAAAACTACTTTGTCACCATCGAAACCATATCATCAAAATCTGTCTGTCTCACTGATGACACATGACAGGAAGTATTGAACGTTTGGCTTTTCAATTAAATCAGAGGGCACATATCACGACCTGTTCTGCAACCTAGGAGAGCCCCTTAAGCAGAGAATAATGGAGTACGGTACGGATTATGTCACCAAAATGGTCAACAATGAATGATGTAATTGTACAACACTTGTTTTGTGTGCATGCCAATGAAACCGAATGCGTGATTTATCAACTCAAATGATTGATATGAGGTACCAGTAAGCTCAGATAATAGCCAATTTCAGTGTCCAGGTCTGTATTTGAATTACAATATTACTGTTATTTGAATCTACAAAAACAATCTCTCTCATTGTATATGTGCATTTTTTCCAATATGGAGTGCCTTAATTGTAAACATGAGGACCACAGCATTAGGAGTTTGCAAGGCTGGCAACACAACAAAACCACAAAACAAACAAATTAAACACTGACTCTTTTGTAATGGACTGGAAAACGACCCCCACCATTCTAAATGAGACAAAGTGATGATCTGTTATGACTATCCACAATGCTGATGTATATAGGCTAATCTTGTGGGTCTAGGTAAAGGCTCCTTTACCCTTCACACAAGTACCTCCTAACAGACCTTTCATTCATGGGCTCAGATCAGGCTAACGTGTGTGTGTGTGTGTTAGCATGTGTGTGGGTGACTGTAAACGTATGCAAGTGTGTCTGGATGTGTGTCTCTGTGTGTTTGTACATGTGACTTGGCGTAAAGGGAAGGGTTAGAGAGTGGAGAGGCTTATTGACACTGAAAGGGGACCTACTTCCTGTAAGGAAAGAGAATCCCAGCGGACCACTGCCCTGGTGAGGTGAGCTGGGCTGAAAAAGGAGGGGTACGCCAGCAACGATAACCCCCTCTCTCTCCCCCTCTCTCTCTCTCTCCCCATAAACCACATAATTAATAGACCTGAATCACAGGCTCCCCTACCCACAGCTCTGCCTTTATTTTCTGTTTTAATGAGGCCCTCTAATAATACCCCAAATGCCAGGAATACTCACGTGCTGCCATTTTCCCAACTAGAACCATGACTGTTGCAGACGGCACGGCTCGGCCTCCTATCCCATCTTCTCTGCTCTATAGCCGCCCAGAGCTGAGGAGGAGGACGTGAGGGATTCTCCACAGGCTGGCGGAAGGATGTGAAGGTCAGTGCGTCCATAACAGGTCAGGAATCATTACGGGTACCCTGCAGAGACGAGAGGCTTTTTCACAGGGAAAAAGGTCCTTGTACTCACAAGCTCTGCTAACAAAGAGAAAAGCTGACTGTCTGTGATATATGATATTGCAGATCATGGCATGGAGTTCCAGGAAACGAGAGTAAAATACTGTTTGTCTGTGTCTATTTCCGATATCATTCATACAGACACACATTTTGACACATTTGACAGTGTTTTTGTTCATCACAGGAAGAAGATTAATGTGTGTCTTGCAAGCTGTCTGGTCTACAGCTTTTAGCCCGGCATTTGACAGAGACGTTCTGTGTTCGCTATCCGTCTTGTCTAAAATTTGTTAAATTCTTCAAGTACAAGTGAACAACTGGATTCAGTGGCTGTATTTACACATGTTGAGTGTTTCAAGTGTCCTGTAATGATGGGGTTCTTGTAAAAAACACAGATCTGAGATGTCGGCTGAGTGATATATGAACATAATACAGGCTTTACGTTAAGAAGAGTGCCACTTACATATGTGCATGCATTCTGTTTAACATCTGACCTGGGTCACAAATGTAAGACATTCTGTAAATTTGTTGGAGAAGGAAAATTGGCTTGAAGAGTGCATTAACAAAAGTGAATGTTATTTAACTAAGCAACAGCAGTCTCATAATAGGTTTAGAGTTTGGATAAATGAGAATAATTGTTAGGCTACACCATTGGGCTATGATACTCTCACAGCTTGAGTATTTTTGATTAGCTTTGGCCAAGAGTGACACAGAATCACAAGAGCACTCAGTGCAGACATTTTTCTCTACTCCCAGCTTCCTGTGCGTGTCTGAGCCCAAGCAACCTACGCCGGGGCGGGTGGCGGACCACGTCTGCAACCAGACCCTCAGGCCAGTGCCATCCAGTTTGATATGATGGCACTGATGTATTGGAGAAAGGCCACAGTGATCGGGAGGTGCAGGCTGACAGAGCGCTCTTTATGCTTGGGGTGGAGTGGAGCGCTGGGCTCCAGGCTCTCTCCGCTCTGCATAGGGACGTGACTGTTGACACTGCCAGGAGAGGGCATTCTGTTCCCCTACCCCGCTGACCAGCCGGCCTCTTCCTTCCCTCAGTCCTTCAGCACCAAAGGTAGTCGCATAACTACTTGATATCTGCCATGTGAGGGGACCGGGAAATACAGCTGGCTTCCCTTTGAACGTTTCGTGACCATAACAGAAAAGACGGAGTGAACTGGAGGTAGAAGAATGGGCTCTTTCATGTCCCCCTCATTCCAAAGCAGCTTCCTCTGTGTTCCGGAGTGTAAATTTTGAGGGCCTGTAACTCCCCGACACGTGACAGAGATTAGTATGGGTACAGAGGTGTTGTCCTATCTTGCCAGTGTCACGCGAGCCGGTAAAAAGTGAGAACCTAGGAGGAAGCTGAGCGCCCCACCACACTATTCCCAACAGACAATCCAAATTTCACTCACCAACCCTCCCGGTTATGTAATGAGCACTTTCCTGAATGTGGTGTTTATGTTTGAATTTGAGAAAATGACAAGGTAAGCATTTCAACATTTGGACTAACTTATGTAATAATCACTGGCCACAGTGCTTTGTTTTAAATACCTTGACATTTTCTTGCACATCTTTCACTAAAAGTAATATATTCTCATTATATTAGTTTGGTTAGTTTTTTGGATCTCCCTTGTATTCATGGTTAGCATTTCATCAACTGATCATTAACAAGGTCACCGTCCAAGAGCACTTGGAATGCAGTGAACAATCCAGAATAAAACAACCACCATTCTATGGAATTTATTTCCACATAATTTTATTTAAAATTATTTTTTACATAATCATATTATTTTTTATTATTTGGCGCATACAACTCAAATGTCTGGACACGCAAGATAGATAGACCTTTTTTACTCTCAGATGATTTATTGATGGCAGCAGTGATACTGTAAGTTGTGCTCGTATCCTATCCTATGATGTCCTATCCAATTATATCCATTTGTTCAGGAATTCAGCTAACTGGTATGTGTATCTGAAGTGCAGAAGATATTGCTTTGGGGACATGCCAGGCAGCCTCAGCCAGGGTGATCTGCACTACAAGGCTGCATTGTTCTGGGGTACTGGCCTGCTGGTCTTCCCAGGTCAAGCGATAGCTATCAGAGGCAGCTGGAAGCCAAGAGCAAAACAGCACAGCAGCCCCCTTGGCTGAGGCTCTCTGAGTGTAATTGCCCCTGCCATCCAATACTTTCAATAGGCACACAGATAACAAGGGCAGGTGAAGAATGCCAAACATGCCAAACATGCCAAACATTTGGATTGTACGGAATACACAAAAAATGCAGAATGTGATGGAATGATTTGGTTATTACTCTTTTATGTAATTTTTATCCATACTGATGCCATGATGATGATAAGAATGCATAATCCTTAACTGACAGATTAATGTGTATATGACCATCAATCACATGCAAAGACTTCAAACACATAATAGACACATGGATCCACATAATTTAGGCACCCGTGGTTGTCTTTAAGATTATACAAATCACTGTGTCTAGATGTATGGCTACTGAATAATTATTACATTCATACAACTTACGGTGGAAACTGTTACTCACCCCTGGCATGTAAGTGTCTCACACACTCAAAGGGTCTCACACACTCAAAGCATCACACACACTCAAAGCATCACACACACTCAAAGCGTCACAGACACACTCATAGCCAGATGTCTCTGCATGGCGCTATATTAGCTCTGCATGAACAGGTGGAAGTTGGTGCGGGTGAACTCCTGGTGGATGGTGTCGATGAGCGTGTCGGAGTCGGCGGTGTGCTCGGCGCTGGGCCGGCGCAGCTGTGCCGGGGCGCCATGCTCGGGGGTGTAGGTGAAGGAGAAGGGGCTACGGTAGATGAGACCGTCCAGTCGCAGCAGGGACAGCGGCACGGTGATGGGGCACCGGAGCCACCGCCACTCCCCGCTGAACACGGACACGTCGGGCACCACGCACAACATGGACTTAGGGCTTCTGGTTGGACAGGAGAGGAAGCAGTAAACAGGGAGGGATTAAAACGTGACATATTTTAATCAACCAGGTTCACCCACACCAATTCCACCTATACAGTACGGTGACATACTGTATGAGATAATAAAATGTAGTAGTATTGGGAAAGAGAAGTAGCCTGGCGGGCCATCCTATATCATTGAAATGTATAGTCTGGAATCGACCCATTCACCTCGCTTAATCCAAGGGGCGGGCAGAGAATTGTCTTTCAAACTGCCTAGGCATGCAATAGGCCAGCGCTACGACCATATCCATATCCGGTCGGCAAAACAGCAAATACATCCTTCTTCGAAAGGAATGACTTAAGTGCATTGTGTTGCTCAACTTTCAAAGAAAAGCACAAGTCCAACTCCTCCAAAGTTGATGCCAACGCCGATTCAAACAACCGCTCTTCGTTTGCCATAGCCACCTTCCTTGTTGTTCTCCGTCGCAGGACTGTCGTTATCCTGTTAAGCCCGCCTTAAGACTCTCTAACAAAATAGAGCGCTGTGATTGGATGATGTCCACGGCGTCAGCCAATAGAAATCCCTATGGTTTGATACTAGACGTACAGGCTGAGCAAATTAATTTGCCGCCGCTAGGGTGCGTCTAGATTTCTAGGCTAAAAGAGAAGAGCAATGGTCAAAATTGAGACTTTTTTATTTTTACATGGTCACATCAAATGATCCACTGGCCATAGCTATCAACCATTCAACAGCAGAGTTCCATTTTTATTCTATTCAGACAACTCTGAATGGTTCTAAATGGGTGGCCAAATAGGTCAACGCCTCTCAGAGGTGTCATGAAAGTGTCATGTCCTCATCCTTTACAGTCACTCTCAGTGTAAAACAGATACATTTGAATTTAGGGGCCGTTTATACGAGAACGATTGCGAAGGAAGATGACAAAATATTTTATCATAAGTGCCTTTTGTTTACACGCCGACCCCGCCATCAGGGCTTGAAGACGCAAAAATCTGAAGACTCCTTCCAGAGTGTAGAGTTTTGAAGACGACCCGGGTTGCGTCTCCGTCTAAACGGCTAAACCAAAGATCCTTGATTACCTCTCTGGCTAAACTGTCAAATTAGAATGTCTGCGCGTGACGTACCGGGTTTCTTTCACACCACCACCCAGCGGTCTGGAATGCATATCCAATCGAATATCACATACTCTTGCGTAGAGATTTCCCCCTGAGAATGCTCGTCTAAACGCGAATAAAAAAATGAAGACGAGACGCCACTTCTGCGTCTTCTCTTTTCATCGTCACCGTATAAACGTAGCCTTAGTAATTCAACTGACTCTTTTATCCAAAGCGACTTAACAACAATCAAGATACAATAAAGGTACAATAAATGTACAGTGCCACTAGGATATTGTTAATGCAGCATTTAGTACTACTCACATAGAATAGAATACACCAATAGGTGTCAGTCAACAGATTTATTGTCAGCCTGTTGTGAGCCCTTAAGCACTTGCCTCCCTTGCTTAAGTAATTTTCAACCAGCAAACTTAGGCTAAATCTAGCTAGCTTTTCTACCAAAGTGGTTCTGGCTGTGTTTACGAGCAATCTGGCTGGCATATACCCTCCTGCCTCTGCACCTGATTGCTTCCATGGTGTAGATGCATAGCCCATTTTCCCTGTTAAAGATCTAAACCACAGCAGCCCTGTTAGAATTGCTGTTAGGTTCGCTATCAGGATGGCGCCCTGAGGCTGTAAACTCCCACCCTGCTTACTCGTTGACACTTTGACTCTCCCGTGCGGCTGGCAAAGGTTAAATGACCTGTGAAAAGATTTAAAGAGCTCCCTCCAGACTACTATTCGTCTGGTATTTTTTTTCCCTTTCTTCACCAAATATGGCTAGTCTTTGTTCTGCTTCAACTGCATGGCCAAGGGTTTGTGAGTGTGGCCAAAACAGAGTACTGCCATCCTTCTCGCGTTTCATTCTGATATATTTGAAAAGATTTTGCCTGTAATTCCTGGTATGTGGGCCAACTTAGAAAGAGAAGCACTCATATCCCACACGGTAATTTCTCAAGGGTTCCTGCAGTTTACAAGGAGAAGGGGCGGAAGTGATAAAAATGTGCAACAGACCTCTTTAAGTGCACACGACAAGACTCGAAGTCAGACACCAGAAAAATTCACCTGGGCTGAGTGATAAAAATGTGTTCACTGCTTATGAGAGTCACAGCAACTTGTTGCAGCAAGTTTGCTGTTACTTGTAAATGCATGTAATGTTCTCTGTCTGACTTGAGAGAAATATGCACTTCAGAGAAAATAACCAGCTATTTAACAACAAATGTCTGTAGCCATATTTTGTACCAAACCCAAACTTGTACCAAGTTTTCTCATGACATGAGTTCTCATATTTTTATCTATGGCGATTTCTAACTGTACGTACAGTTATAATACATATCTAATCATATTCCAGTTGTAAGGGATAATGTATTGTCCATGAATCAGAAGCACAAAACCCATTGCTATTGACAGCGGTCATTATTTTTTTGCAATGGTCATTATAGAGATTTATCGGACCTCAGAGCATTGGAAAGGACCATTCATGTTAATGTAACTTCCTGCAACATTCTGAAGAGCCGTATAGAAAGTACTAAATAATTAATGATGAAGTATAAAGTTTCAAAGGAAATATATAAAGGACACATAAAATGTGTATGGATGTCTAACCGAGATCTTACCTGAACATTGTCTCTGCCTCCACATCTCCAAACCAAACCTTTAGGTGAGGGCCAAAATTTTCACCATTCAACTCCAGCATGGCTACATGGCCTCCCCCATTCAACTAGATTAAAACAGATGGACAACAAAAAATAAACAATAGAGAAAGGTATTTTCCATCTCGTACAAAATGACTAAGCACGTTCTGTGATTGTATGGAGGATTGAATTGGAAACAAAACAAAAAATGTCCTGGCGAACATCCATCAGTCATCGCCCTCTGTAATACAGTTTTTTCTCAATTGCTTTGACCTGCTTAAAGAAACTGGGATCCACTTGGTCTTCATTAACACAATGAAGACCAAGTGGATCTAGAAAAACTGTAACGCAATTGAGAGAAACTGTAACATTTGCAGTATAGTACATGAACACGGGTAGCCGTGGCCTACTGGTTAGCGCTTCAGACTTGTAAACAGAGGGTTGCCGGTTCGAACCCCGACTGGTAGGCCACGGCTGAAGTGCCCTTGAGCAAGGCACCTAACCCCTCACTGCTCCCCGAGCGCCGCTGTTGCAGGCAGCTCACTGCGCCGGGATTAGTGTGTGCTTTACCTCACTGTGTGTTCACTGTGTGCAGTGTTTCCCTAATTCATGGATTGGGATAAATGCAGAGACCAAATTTCCCTCACGGGATCAAAAGAGTATATATACTTATACATTCCTTCATGTCTCCACTGTATTTGGATCATGGACTTTGAAGTGTTGTGGTCCGCTCCTAATTTACACATAACGTCCACAATAATATGGTCACAGCCATGACATTTCACAAAATGTGTTAAATTGCATGTTTTTGAGAAAATGGTGAAAATGACAGAGCAGAGTTTGACAAGGCGGCGTTTTTTGTTTTGTGGTATGGAAGAGCACATCACAATGGTGACTGTACATGCTTCAAGTACAGCACATCTACCACCAAAAAAGCTTATAATTAAATGGTGGACAGGTGGCATCTAGTTAGAAAATAGTATTTTCTATCTCATGTAGATTTTAGTTTAACATTTTCAACAAAGATATTTCATACAATGCCATGTAGCATGATGAGAATTCTCCTAGTTAAGGGGCCTTCAAGTGGCCTTGTCATGCTCCATACTAGGCCTTGTCATTACAGGAGCATGCTTTTTGTGTCCCTATAGGCCCCTAATCTCCTCCTCTGTCCTCACCTCCAGCGCCGTGATGACAGGTACAGGGCTGATGGAGCCCTGGCTACAGGTGAGACTCTCACTGAAGGTGTACTCCACCGTCTCCGTCCCGATGATAGTCCAGCAGGAGCCGTCGTTTAATAACTCTCTACTCCGCTCTTTCGGACATGGAGAAGCCTGTGCAAGAGACAGCGAAGAGAAGTAGACATGGATGGATTGATAGATAGATACATAGTTAGACAGATAGATAGATAGATTGATAGATAGATTGCACTCGCACAAAAGAGAGGGATATGGTGAAAGACAAAGCCATCACTCCAAAAGAAACTGCAAGTGAAGCATTTCGTTTGTCTGTGATATTCACCATATTTGTCCCATTGCTCACTCCAAATTGATATTTTGACACTAGGGGTGTAACGATTACCGGTATAATGGTAAACCGCGATAAAAATGTTGACAATAATAATTACCGTTTTCATTTCAAATATCATAATTATCACTGTTGATTACCACGGTGTGTGGAAACCGTGTTTTTAATCCTTCCCAGCTTCATCCGAGCCTGCTTTTGACATACAGTAGGCCTGGTACAATGGAACAAAACTGGTACCCTACTGATTCTGTTGTCTAATTGATGGTTTTAACTACGATTCGGATTAGGCTACACCTGAGGCGGAACTTTTTCACCGCAAAATGTGCACTGTATCATGTACTGTAGCCACTCTGCGTCTTTTTATGTTCGCGTCCACATTAAATCCATTCCACGTCCGCTTACTTTGGTCTCACTCATTGCATCCAAATAACAGAAATAGCAAACTCCCAAGTTATGGTAGGGTAAGTTAAGCTATAAGCACATAGCCAATTAAACATGAAGAAAAAAGTGGGACACTTTTTGAAACTATTTCAGCTTGTGTAGGCCTACAGTATCAGTGCTTTCTGAACATATTGAACACACTTTTAGAAATACCGTGATAATACCGAAAACCGTGATAATTTTGGTCACTATAACCGTGAGGTTAAATTTTCATACCGTTACATTCCTATTTGACACAGGTCCATAAATTCCATGAATGTTTCACTGACACACGTCTCACTATGCCTAATAATAGGTTTCTCTTCTGACCCTTTTCTGTAGCCAGTAATTTCCGCAGTTTATGGAAGACTATGCTTTTAGCTGAAGTTTATACCACCCTAACAAAAGGGACTCAACATGAAATAGGTCCTGTAGAACATGCTAGAATGGTTTACAAAGCCACATAATATTTTAACTAGTTTAGAAAGAACTCTTCTACTCACTAAAAGCATGACTGTGGAGGTAAATGCTGCATCTGTCTTTTTCTTGTGGAACACTGAATCATGGATGGCTTGTAATATTTACCTGGAACTGGATGATTTTCTCGTTGGAGAGACACAAGTACATCTGGTTGTTGTCCTTGAACTGGAACGCACACTTGTGCAGCTGAGAGACTGGCTCGTCCACGTCCAGAATGGCATGCTGCTTATTGACCTTCCGAATGACCTTCATAAAACACAAAAGGGTTATGGGAAACCTCACTTTACGGTTCTTTAGAGATGGGCCATTAAAGGAAATAGAAAAATAGCACATTCTTTACGGGTCATACTTAAAACTTTATTCATATCAATTCAAATGATATGAGAGAAGTTTGTCCAAGATACACTGATGACTTCATAGACAGAGCTATTTTATCACATACGTCGTAATGCCTTTGTTCATGCCAAGAAAATGAAAGATTGTTCGTGTTGTGCACAGACTGATCTTGAAAGCTCTTTTCACAAGGACACTTGTGTGACACTGTTGGAATAAAATTATGCATTACATAGCACAAAATGTGTTCTGTCTATGCAAAAAGGTCTGTTACACTTGGCACCAAATATGGAACATCTGCATGTGTATATACAGGCATACCACTTGCGAGACTTGAAGCAGTCTATTACATGTTAGATGGCCCTGAGACCACACTAACTTGCTACTTCCACAGTTTTCTCAGTGTACACTGTCTAATTAAGAATGGTTGTGCGTAGACCACCAGACACGGGATTGGCCTTGAGGGGTACCTGACTCACAGATGCATGAACTCACTCATATACACCACAGCCTGGCGGGCCTTCTGCTTCTCTGGTTCACTTCTCATGACTTTCAATTGTAATGCAAATACTGTCCACCTGGCCAAGACCATGGTGAACTTTACATACGAAAATACTCTTCTGCTCTGGAAACTGACCCATCAGCAATTTGCTTCACCCAACAAAAAAAAAACACACACACAAAAAAAAAGGTGCACATTACCTAAATCATCCTGTGTTTTATTAGAACACCACTGTGGGATAGATTAAGTGTTATATCAGCAAATATCCAGGTGGGAGAAGGCAAAGGGACCTCCCTAAGAGGTTCCAGCAGGGCAGACGTCTACATAGCTGCAAGCCTTAAGACATCTGTGATACAGGCCAAAATGAACACTAAAAAAAATACTAAAAATCCTTATTTTTATAATAAAGCTTGAAATATTGTACACTTGAGTCAATATTAAGCTAAGAAGCAATTCAATCTGTGTGTACTGAACAAAATCTGTACAGAATATTTGCAAAAGCTTGGCTGGGTGTTATGCAATATTTCAGACATTGGAAACCTTAACTTCAACAACAACCCTGGCACTGTGAGAAGGCAAATAGGAAGAGAAGAGAAGAGGAGAGAAGAGAAGAGGAGAGGAGAGGAGAGGAGAGAAGAGGAGAGAAGAGAAGAGAAGAGAAGAGAAGAGAAGAGGAGAGGAGAGGAGAGGAGAGGAGAGGAGAGAAGAGAAGAGAAGAGAAGAGAAGAGAAGAGAAGAGAAGAGAAGAGGAGAGCAGAGAAGAGCAGAGCAGAGCAGAGCAGAGGAGAGGAGAGGAGAGGAGAGGAGAGAAGAGGAGAGGAGAGGAGAGGAGAGAAGAGGAGAGAAGAGCAGAGGAGAGAAGAGCAGAGGAGAGAAGAGGAGAGGAGAAAAGAGAGGGGAGGAGAGAAGAGCAGAGGAGAGAAGAGAAGAGGAGAGGAGAGGAGAGGAGAGGAGAGAAGAGCAGAGCAGAGGAGAGGAAAAGAGAGGAAAAGAGAAGAGGAGAGAAAAAAAGAAGAGAAGAGAGGAAAAGAGAAAAGTACAGACAGGGCACTACAGTTTTTGTTCACTCAGGGAATGAGAATGTGGCTGCTGTTGTGTGATGTGTAGCCAAACACTACCATCGGAGGCAGAGACACTCCAGAGTCCGTGCAGACTAGCTGTACCACACAGCCATAGCAGATGTAGCCCTCACACACCGAATACTCCCCATGCTCTGACGACTCGTCTCCCACTGCAAATACAGACAGACAATGTTACTGGCATCATGAAAGAGTTGTAGTGTCTTTGGCTATTAATTCAATTTGCAGCCATGCATGGGAGATAACTTGTCACTTGAGTTACTTGACTGTTCCCACCTAAAGTGATGGTGAAGGCAGTCCACTGTCTGGCACTGGCCACAAACGCGCCGTCCTCCACAGCCAGGTACCGTGTGCTAACTGTCTGAGAGCGCAGCCGGTTGAACAGGGAAACACGAGATCCTGAGGAAATGCACACTAAAACAGACAGAGGAGGAATGGCATTGGAATGGAATGGCATTTAAATGTGCTGTACGACATATAAAGTTATTCACTCACACTCACTCACACACACACACACACACACACACACACACAGACTCAAGTGGAAGGCGTAGCATGACAAATACATATGTGCTTCCTGTCCTGTTCCTGAAACTGCGCAATGTCCGATCTTCAGCAGTGCTGTGTGAAATTCGACGTCACCTCACTTGTGATCGCAGCTGTCAAACACTTATGGCACCTCTCTCTTTTACCTCTGCACTGCCGAAGTCAACAGAAAGTATGCCTCTCGACTGTGTTCCGGAGTCAGGAGGTCAAATGACTGGACTTGTTGACAGTGGCAAGCTTGACCTCTGGCTGTGATCCCTTTCCTATCCCCGCCATACAAACAGGCTCTCACACAGACACACACACACATACACACACACATATGCACACACAGAGGCGCACACACAGAGGCGCACACACACACACACACACACACATACACAGAGAGAGAGAGACAGACATGGCTCATTTCTCACAGTCAGCATTCTTCATGGACTGTCTCTTCTGCGACGGCTTGGAGATGACTTTGATCAGCCTGCTGTAGAAAGAGCCCACCTCTAGCCCGTTGCTGAAGAAGAGCTTCAGGACCAGGCGGAAGTGTTTCCGCTTGTCCGTGTCCGATATGTACAGGGTCTTAGCACAGGCAAACATCTAGAGGAAGTAGAAAGAGAGAGTGTGTGTGTGCTTGTGTCTGTACAGTATGTGTGTGTACGTGTGACTAAAACCACGTCTCCCTAGGGTCTGTTGACTCTGTCAATACTGCCCTCAAATAAAAATGCAATTTAATCTAGACTGGGTAAATATATCGCCCCGTCTTGACATTTACTTTCAAACGACGTCGATGTGCGTTTGCCTATAAAAGAGCGTCCCCTTTAACCTTGATCTAGTGCCGTGTCATGTCTCTCACCCTGTTATCAGACTGCTCCTCAAAGTTTAGCTTGAAGGTGTCTGCCTGGGTGCCCTCCGTGCTGTCTAGGCTCATATATCCGCAGAGTCGACAACTGGCCTCCCCGAGTCCGGTAGCTGAGGGGGACACGAGCAGAGCAACCCTGAATGATGTCCGTTCAGTCATTGGTAAGGGAGAGGTGAGAAATGCACTGACTGCAAAAGACTGATGACTTGTCTACTTTTTCCACCTTTGAGTGGCAGAGGTGCTGACCTTTCAGATGCTCCTGTTTGAGTTTCCAGCCTGATCCGCTGAGGTAAACACATGGCGGGGGGCAGAAGAATCTATGGGACAGACGCAGAGTTTATTTACCGCCTTGTTTTGCTCTCTCTCTCTCTCTCTCTCTCTCTCTCTCTCTCTCTCTTTTGCTCCATGACCATCGTAGGAGGCCTTGAGGCATGTGGGTGGACAGTGGTGATGTGTCAGTCCTCATCTCACCTCACCAAAGTGTTGGCCTGATGGTATGGGCCTATAGCGAGATGAGGTGGGCCATGTTTATACAGTGGGGCTTTACCGCCATGGTTTCGGAGTGTGACTAAGGCAAGGTTCACACATTTCTCAAAAAGGATTCCACTGCAGTATTCCCACTTGACTCAGCAACCCAAGGATTATTGACTGGTGTATAGAGTGGTGTAAAAATATATAGCCATGGGAAGACCACACACTCACAGGGGAAGAGAGAGAGAGCGAGAGAGAGTGAGAGACAGAGGTAAAGAGACAGGCAGAGAGAGAGAGAGTACCGTTTCTCATTGCCATATGACTTCTGTGCCACCCGGGCATGGAGTATGCGCACGGTCTGGTCTGGGTGAAACTGCAGGTACTGTCTCACAGAGTCGCGGGTGATCCTGGGCACTGAGGAGAAACTCTGGTCCACCCTGAAAGGAACACTGCATCATTAAACCACCACAACACAGGACATTTGAACTAATATACAATCATAAACTACTGGATGCCTATAATTCCATCGGGATCACAAAACATGTTTCTATCTATCTATCTATCTATCTATCTATCTATCTATCTATCTATCTATCTGTCGATCTATCTATTTATTTATCTATCTAATGAGAGTTATGAATTTGATTATATCTGAAACTTGCTTATATCTGGTGATGAATACTGAGAACAGCAGGTGATGAATACTGAGAACAGCAGTAGAATATTAATTCACTGATTCTGTGCCTCAGGCTGATGAAAATAAATGTAGTAGCTCGGATTTTCATTTCAGGTCTTTGCAATATTCATATAGATATTCTTTTAAAGTAATACATCTGTAAATGCTTTCTGTCTGCCTTTCAGGCACAGAGAGGGGTTTCTATTCACTGGATACCTTCCTTTGAGCCACAGGCACTCTGGGACTCAGGTTGCTATGATGACATTAAACACTCCGCATGGGGTTAGTCATATACAATCAGACGCCTGAAATGGTTTTCCGTGGTTATGCGATGGGCTCAGCTTCTGAGGGGTAAGTAGCACAGCACACGCACCCGATACCATGTCTGTCTGGCCTAGCCTGGCCATCTAGGCTGGCTGAGTGAAATAACACCGTCCCGACCAGACGGTGACAGAGAAGCTACCAGGAAGCCTGGCAGCCTCACATGGCTTACATTTGGCTCTGGCCCTTGCAAACACATTCCATAACGCCAAGCGCAGCTCTCTGTAATGATGCAGCATTGTAAACACACACATCATTTCTTCCACTTCTCTGCCGTTCTGAGCTTTTTTTTAAACGTTGCAAAATGAAAAACAGAGACCAGATAACACCACCGTGCCTGTCTTTTTATGAAATTATCATCAAATCTGTTCTTCAGATCAATAATGTGATCAATAATGTGAAGTTCAGGTGTCACAATATCATGCAAAATGCATATTACTCATTTAAGGGTCTTGTAAATAAACACTGGTAACAAAGACAGTAACTAAGGATCAGAAGACCCACTTCCAAAAGTCACCATATGGTGAACATTACAAGATGAGTCCTACTGTGATCAGAAAAACAGCACTCTCTGAAAGCTGAATGGAGTGTGGAGCCCCCACCCCACCAGAGAATGCAAAAGATTGTGTGAGGACAAACCTCCCCCCACCCCAGAGAAAGCAGAAGATCGTGTGAGGACACACACACACAACCTTTGCCCATCAGACAATGCTGCAGGATGAAAGAGCAGTGGTTGAAGGGTCACTTCAGTTGCTTGACCCTCCAGCTGGCGCAAAACGTGTCAGGCAGCAATTCAGTTTTACAGCAGCCTCTACAGTAATGTAGGCCTATCAACATTATGGTGATGCATGCATGCCACTTAATCCTTTTCATTGCTCCTTCATTACAACTGTGCATGATAAAAAAAAAAGTCAAGTGTATTAAAGTACTGGCTCTGTCCTTGACCAGAAAAAAATGGAACATTTCCTGCCAATGTAAATTTCATAACAAACAGTGACATTTCTAGAAGCAGTTATGGACACCCATGGCAGATGGGGATAGCAGTGAAATTAATTTGTAGAGAGGTTTTCGGAAAAAAAGTAATTACGCAACAAGAATTAATTGAGATATCTGGGAAAACAAATTGTTATCGAAGATCGCACACCCCCTCCTGCTCCCACCCCCACCCCCCTTGGGAATGACAATGGCTTATTGGAGAGTTCCTTTATTCTTTTGTCTCCGCAAAATCACTTAGTTTCCTAAGAAATGGGCTTCAAACTGAGTTAATCTGTTTCTATTTATCGCTAGCATTTTTAGGCTTGGAATATGGTCCGTAATGTTCTACATGTCAAAAACGGGAAAAAGACAAGCAATCACGAACAAAAAGTGGTTAGTGGAAAATGCACTAGTCTGCAGGGTGCCATTTTGCGCATGGAGCAGTCTTAATTGTCTTTGGCACCGCAGTGCTGTGTGTTTCTCTAAGGGCCTGTTGGACGGTGGAGGACTGGTCAATGAAAGGCTGCACCATGCTGCTGCCCAGCTACAGGCGATTCCTTCACAATAGAGGTGAACTAAGGTCTTAGATTTGGGAGAGGATGAACAAGCACTGACGATTCATGATTAACTGAGACTGCGAAATTTGGGTTGTATAACCTTCCCCTTCCCACTGTCACGACATACAGATGCCATGTGCATGCCATTTGGAGAGACTAGAAAGACCATAAAACATCCGTTTAAAAGCATTTCCATACTTCCTTCCTAACCATGGTATTCTCGATGATGTGAAAATGGTTGGCTTATGTGTGGAGTGAGGGCTCAGCCAAAGCACTATGCTTGAGCTGTCTGTCCAAACACAGCTAAGCAAGAGGTTTCATTTGGGATTTCCCTCCAGGGGTCAGAGGGTCAAGAGAGCAGACCTGATGGCATTTCACACTGGGAGCACGTCAGGGCAAAGACGCTGAACCACTATGGTATGTTGGGGGTCTAAAACAAGAACTTGTTCTGAAAGAAAGACAGCATCTTAAATATATGTTCCTCCGTTCTTGTTGATGTTTATGGTGTGCCAGTTGTAGTTGTGGATCAGGTATTAGGCTATATGTAGGACTATAAATTTCTTATGTTGAAATATTTACATATGGTATTTATATTTATTCTCAACATAACATGTATATTATAATAATAATATAGCCTAATATTATAGGAGCAAAAGCCTGTGCTCTCTGAGACTGCATCTTGTTGGATCTCTGTACTGCCCCCCCCCCCCCCCAAAAAAGTCAAAGTCGTCCTGCCCTCACGTTTCACTGGGGGTGGGGTCTAGATTTTTAAACATGGTTCTAGGATTAAATACCTGTCCAAACTCTTTGCCGTTCACTCCACATCTGAGCAGCAACTAAGTTAAAACCGCTCTCTGAGGAGCAACTTTCCAAGTAGGTTATTCACACAGAGAACCACTGAAGATTTGAGTGTGAGCATCAGCATTCACTTGATACATTTGGAGGAGCTGGATACCACCTCTGACTCTCACTGGACTCGTTCTAACGGAGTTTTGCGCGTGGACGACGTCTTGTTACCTGTCCCATTCAGCAGAGCGCAGTTCTGTTCTCTGCAGCGTGCCCAGGTGAGTTAGTGAACTCCCAGGTGTATACAGGTGCGGGACATCAATTGTTTCCAAATGCTGAAGTTCTGCGAAAGAGTCACAAGAAAGTTATGTTAAGCTTTGTTTTAAAAAAAGTATAGCCCTATTATTATGTATACGGAAATGTTTTTCTTGTTGTCAAAGTAAATTACATTTTTATCGCACACTAGCCGATTGTTATACCTTAGCCAGAGAAGAGTTTTTGAAGCCTTTGATGATACAGTCTCAGTTTAATAAGTTGGTCTGAAATTTTTTTTTTATTAAGCGCACCTAGCTAATGTTATCCTTGTCTATCCTGCTACCAACATTTCAAAAGCTTATTTTACTGCTTTCACAACATATTTATTGTGCTAATTGGGGGCATAAAACAATAGGTCAGCTATTCTAGTTATGGGTGTTTGTTCAACTCCGGGCCTGCGAACTTTTAGAAAATTAATTCTATCTAAATTCTGTCTCATTGAACATTATTGATTGACGCATTCATTTGTCTCGTAACAAAGTATGAGAGTAGCCACACTGGCATCACTTGGGAATATTGTTAGTCAGTCAGTTTACGTCCATTTACGTGAAGGTGACTCTAGGTTGAGATATAGCCATGGATATAGCCCAATAATGCTTTTCAAAGCATTGTGTGAAAACGAGAGTGGCATTTCCCCAGTTGTATATACAGTGACATAGGCCTATTTTGGTTTTGCAATTAACTACTACTTGTAGTACAAATGTGTAATTGTAGAAAAAACGTTATACAAACGTTGCAGTATGAAGCGGCTACAATGCAGGCCATATGGGCTTGATTCAGCCTATAATTTAACTCATCAGCAAACATTAATCTCTCCAACATTTAGCGCATGGCGTGAAAACAATGGTTCATTGTGTATTCCACGTTTTCTTCCCGTTCTTGATTCCGTTTCTGTGTTATTGTTTGTTGTTTCTAAGAGAACTCCGTGCTGCTGAGAAGCATGTTTGGGGGGGACATGTGCGGGTGCACAGTGGCAGCCTGGAGTTGTGTGTGTGTGTGTGTGTGTGTGTGTGTTGGGGGGGGGGGGGGGGAAATGCTAGCGGTAGCAAAGCCCACATCTGCTTTCAATCCATCAGTAAAAAGAAGCATGTTTCCTCATGTCAGAGTGGGAAAGCTGTCATTCACATTTTAACCAGAGACATCTCTATCTCTCTCCCTCCTATCTCTTATTTTCTCTCTATTCATGTCATCACTCACATTTTTAATCAATGCTCCATGTCAAACTGTTTAAATGTTTACACTATGATTCTCCCCATGGAGATGATTGGGGTTGAGCTTATTTGAAAATGTTTAAACAGCTTACCACAGGGATACTGTATGGTGTAAGAGTGCTCTCTATACCTCTTCTAGCGTCTTGCCACAAGCCAGTGCTGTTCATGGTCCCCCCTGGTATTCACAGGTGCTGTCATTCACCGACCCAATGTACAGACTCTCTTCTCACTCTCAGTGTCCCTCTGTTCAGCCAGTAGTGTATATGCAGAGCCACTCACCCCTTCTACTGTCCTTGGTAGAATCTGGAACCCTGTGATCCTGCATCACACTGGCAGGAAAATCCACCTCAAAACGTGTTTTTTTTTTTTTTGACGTGTCAGAAGAGCACAAGTTAGAAAATCACCAAATGTCTCTCTCATCTGTCTGCAGTTGAACCTATTCCTGACACAGAGTTTGTGGAGAATAAAGTAAGGGGGGAAAAGGCAAACATCCACCACTTCTCTGAACCAAAAATCTCTTTTACGGCTTCTGTGGTGTGTCTGTGTTCTGGTGTCTCTTGCCATGTGACTACGTCGCACCCTCCAACCCCCCACCTCCTGTGTTTGTTTTCAGAGATTGTCACCTGTTGAGTTCTCACCTATCCACACTCTCTGCAAACACTCTGAAAGATATGACGCGACTAACCACTACTGGCCACACAGGTGGAGAGCGAAGACAGTCGTTGCCTGGCTGGGAGAGTAATTGTGATGGGGCACGTGTTTAAGGGCCTCTTAAGAAGCAAACAAGACCAACACCTGTATTATGTATTAAGTTACCAGCAACAAACTCAGCAAGCTGCACTTCCTGAAAAGTCCCCTTGGCCAGGAATGATAACTGACGGTTTACTGCCTTCTCCCGGCCTCCAGCTTGATGGAGGCATGGAAGTTGCATTACCGTCTATATTCCCAAAGGGGGAGCTCTGCCATTTGGAGCCATCAATTTTAACTTGTCAGCAACATGTGCTCTTTAGTTTCTTAAGGTCTGCAATGGATGAATACAGAAAACATGCTGGTCATGACATACCAGCCACAGGCAAACAATTATTGTCCCACCCACCCACGTACACTGACTATAAATGTGAGCTTTGGTACAAATTATAGGGGCTAGTTACGGGATGAAATAACAGTGAACTATTCAGAGGAAACCCTTGGTGGTTTTGCCTAGTCTTGCTGACTATGTTCACATATTCCTGAGTTATATTGCAGTTTCTCCCTTACCTTCACCAAACACACAGTTCCTTTGGCTAGCCGTCGAGCTAAGCAGTAGGCCTTTCACTAAAATTGAAACATTAAGTAAACATAGTAAATGGCGCTGCATGGGTTCTTCTCAGTGTTTAATTCTAGAGTGTATATATTGTGGTGACCCGTGGTGAAGGAACCTGGGAGCTGAACTGGTGTGTAGGGGCTGGAGCACACTGGGCTTCTTTGTGGTGGAGGGACACATACGGGCATCGAGCCAGGCTCTGGTTACAGGCTGCTTCAGTTGCTTCCTGAGACAGGCCCCCGAGTTATGTGCCGGGGTCTCCACAGAAGGTTGTAGGGGCCACGGCATCAAGGGGGCCACTGCTTTGAGAGAGAGAGAGGCCGATCTGTGCATCTATTTCACCCTGCTGGCTACCGTACTTTCCTTTTTTTCACTCACACATATTCGCTTTTTTAACATGTCAGTGTGGACTGGACATACTCAGTTCACTGTCATTCTAGCATGTTGTCAGGTTAAAACAAATGTGCTCTGTAAAGTGACACGTATGGGGTTGTATATGCAATACATTACATGTATACATTAAATGAATTTATTGTTATTAAAACCAATACATGGTTTAATTATACTGGGAATTTCACCCCAAGTTCTATAAATTATTGAGTTGAGATCAGAATGGAAAGCCTGAGAGCCTACAGTGCTGTCCAGCTCGGACAGAGCCAGTGACAACATCTTTGGGAGTTTTTCAACTCTTACTCACTGAGAGAGAGAGAGAGAGAGAGAGAGAGAGAGAGAGAGAGAGAGAGATAAACTGTCGCAGTCTGACCAAAAGGAGAGAACAGCCTTTTGTTATGGCTGTTAGATCTGACAAGAGGTCTTTATGGAAACACTTCCCAGACATTGTTATTTTCCAGCAATTACCTCACGTAGTGTTTGAACTCTTTTGCCTGCGGTCATATGAGGGCTTCAGGAGCAGTTTATTCCCGCTCCGTGGGCGTCTGACAGGAATGGCTTCTGTGCAGCCTAAGCCATCTGTTTGGCGTCGGACGTTTTTTTTATGGAAGGGCTGGCTAAGGAATGTGCCGGTGCTTTAAGTGCACATTGTGACCTGGAGCTCTTTTTTCCCCCGCGCAGGGCGGTTTGAATCCAGCACAAGACTTCAGCATCCGAACCCAGAGGTCTGAACATGAGAGCCCCGTTGACCTTGGCGACTGTGCTCTTCACCCTGGCAGTGGTGTCAGAGGCCAGACCAAAAAAAGCAGGTCAGCCAGACACAACCACACCACACCACACACTAATGCTTCCACCAGGACCATAAACAGATTAACGCTATTGGATATCATTAGGTCATATGAAAATAATCCAATATCAATGAAACTGTAGTGTACTATGAAACACACATGATACAATGACAACTGCTCTCAGTATTTTAGCATCTTAAAATACCTTATTGTGACTAATACATTTTATTTGTCTGGGATCCAAGCCACAAATTGTCATCTTATCCTTCTGAGCTTATTCATTCCCCCATTGAGTAATGTCTCATGTATAAACCCTCTCACATCTACAGCCGCTAAGGAGAAGTGCAAGTCTGGGCCAGTGGATCTCGTCTTCATCATTGATAGCTCGCGCAGTGTGCGCCCCCACGAGTTCGAGACCATGCGCAAGTTCATGATCGACATCATCCACGAGATGGACATCGGGGCGGCCGCCACACGCGTGGGAGTGGTGCAGTACTCCAGCCAGGTTCAGAACGTCTTCTCGCTGAAGACACACACCCGCCTCCCGGGCATGGTGAAGGCCATCAACGAGATCATCCCGCTGGCGCAGGGCACCATGACTGGCCTGGCCATCCGCTACGCCATGAACGTGGCCTTCTCCGCCGAGGAGGGCGCCCGGCCCGACGTGCCCCACGTGGCCGTCATTGTGACCGACGGGCGTCCTCAGGACCGCGTGGCGGAGGTGGCCGCAGCCGCCCGAGAGTCGGGTATTGAGATTTATGCCGTGGGCGTGGCAAGGGCTGACATGACCTCCCTGCGAGCTATGGCTTCTCCTCCATTTGAGGACCACGTCTTCCTGGTTGAGAGCTTCGACCTCATCCATCAGTTTGGCCTGCAGTTCCAAGACAAACTTTGTGGTAAGAGTGCATTTTCATCCCCTTCCAGTGTCCAGAGATGAACTGACATTGTCCTGTACTATTAGCAGTTTGTGTTGCATGTGACTGCAATATGACTGTAGATGCAAAACAACTGGACATTGTTCAACCTTCATTGTCACAGAAACACTGTTCACAGAAAAGCATTTCAAATGGGATATAAAATGTGTTTATATATGTCAAGGAATGGATCTGTGCTTGGACTCTGACCATGGCTGTGAGCAGATCTGTGAGAGTTCACCAGGCTCCTACCATTGTCTGTGCATGCCAGGCTACACACTGAATGAGGATGACAAGACCTGTACACGTAAGTCGCCTTGCATTATGGGAAATCCATGACGGTCAAATAGGACTTAGCGGTCTATGTCACATGATTGTCAAAAATATTTAAAAAATGGTCAGAACTTTCACCCACCCACAAGTGATATTGTGTCCAATGAACTGCAACTCAAAACACATCTGCATTGTGTTTCAGCAATTGACCTTTGTGCTGAGGGGAAACACGACTGTGAGCAGATCTGCAACCCCACGCCTGGTGAATTCACATGCTCCTGCAACCCTGGATACACTCTGAACAAGGACGAGAAGACGTGCACAAGTTAGTGATGGCAACTAAAGGGAACGACTCATCTTAATATCACCAATTCTACCTAGAAGACACACACACACACACATACACACTGTCCACCAGTGTACACATGGGTACCTTAAACCCATGGTCAGGCTTTTAGCTTGCTAACTAGCTAACATAATGGCAATAACAGTAACGGCTGCATTAATGGCATCAGGCATGCCAGATGTCTCATATTATTTTGTTATAAATATGTGCATGTTTGCTCAATAATATTGAAACTTGTCCACAGGCTCCACTGTGTCAGTTTGGTAGGGTCAGTTATATAAAACAACAAGGGCTCTAGCTCTATTAAAAATTGACATATCCGTGTAAAAAAGTTAACAGCCCCCCCACCCCCACAATTTCACTTTGTTTTGACCTGAAACTGCTTTATTCTTGGACATCACTGGTCTTTAGAAGTTATAAATCTGCAGACACCTTGCTGGACACCTGTTTTGGCACCTGAAATATACCAGTTATCTATACATTTCATTCACTAAACCCTCCAGACATTTGCATTGTGTTCCAGTGATTGACCTTTGTGCTGAGGGCAAACATGATTGTGAGCAGATCTGCAACCCCACGCCTGGTGAATTCACATGTGCCTGCGACAAAGGGTTCACCCTGAATGAGGACGACAAGACTTGCACAAGTTAGTGATGATGTGGCCAAAAAAAAGCCAATTTCCCACTGGCTGAACTAGAGGTGGCACAGGATTAGTTTTTTGGGGTTGGCTCTGGGCTGGTGGTGGTTCTTGGTAGATCTGAGGGGTATAGCTGAAGGAGAAAGGGTTTAGGTTGCATCTGAGTTCAAGGCCAACTTCCCAATACTGTTTCAGGTATTTTAGATCTTTCTAGGAATAATTTATATCTATAACTGGATGTGTTTAATGCAAAGAGAATAGTCCAAATTGATAGAGAACCACTCGCACGATAGTGACATATACAAGGGAACCTAATTGCATGACATTTAACAATATTTTCACAATAAACATACATGATCTATATTATTTTATCTGCCCTGGGAACATATTGACCTCTATTGGCATTTTAAATACAAACTCATTTCTACATTTCACTCACTATACACTTGAGACATTTGCATTATGTTCCAGTGATTGACCTTTGTGCTGAGGGCAAACATGATTGTGAGCAGATCTGCTACCCCACGCCTGGTGAATTCACATGTGCCTGCAACTTTGGATTCACCCTAAATGAGGACGACAAGACTTGCACAAGTTAGTGATGGATGGGCACTAGGGAATTAGTGATTTTGTTTGATGACTTGTCCTCCAATGAAGCCATTGCTACCTTGGACAAATGTACAGGCTTTTAGCTTGCTAGTTGACTAACTAGCTAAGAAACTAGATGCAACAACTGTAATGGCTGCATAATTGGCAGACAGCTTGCCAGAAATCTAATATTTCATTTGATAGAATGCATGTTTTGCTAATGTTTTTTACATGTCCAAAAAGTTTGTAGGTTCAATCAATTGGGCAACTCAAAATTGGCTAATCAGTCCAAAGACTAGTTTCTGAGCGTGAACACAGACTTAAGTAGGTTGTCACGCTTCAAATACATAAATTCCCCAACAAATTCATGCACCTCACACTTTTAGACATTTGCATTATGTTCCAGTGATTGACCTTTGTGCTGAGGGCAAACATGATTGTGAGCAGATCTGCAACCCCACGCCTGGTGAATTCACATGTGCCTGCAACAAAGGGTTCACCCTGAATGAGGACGACAAGACTTGCACAAGTTAGTGATGATAGGGCCTAAAAGAGTTTTCTGATGTTTATCACTAGTAACTCATTCTTTAAACACACACACACACACACACTGTCCACAAATTGGGAAATGGCTACTTTCAACACAAATCTGGGCATTTAGCTTGCTAATTAGCTAACAAGTGGCATGCAATAACTAATGACTGCATTATTGGCCTTAGACATATCTCAATTTGTTATTTCTGTGGAAAACAATTGTATGTTTTACCAAAATATTTGGTAACAAAACACAGGCTTGAACAACAGTTGCTCAGGTTCTGTTTAGTAATGTCAACAAAGAATATGGACACCTCTTTTGACCGGCAAAACAATCTGTAATATATTTTTCCAGTGTAAGAACCAGATTGATATGCCTAGCTACTTTGAATCTAAAATATATCCAGACATTTCATTCACTATACACGTCAGACATTTGCATTATGTTCCAGTGATTGACCTTTGTGCTGAGGGCAAACATGATTGTGAGCAGATCTGCAACCCCACGCCTGGTGAATTCACATGTGCCTGCAACAAAGGGTTCACCCTGAATGAGGACGACAAGACTTGCACAAGTTAGTGATGGCAGGGCACTATAGAATAACTGATGTTTTTCACCAGCCATTACCCCTTGCCACACTCAAAACACACACACACACACACACACACACACACACACACACACACACACACACACACACACACACACACACACATCACCTTTCATTGAGGACATAGATGCATTGGAAACATGTTTGGCCTTTTAGCTTGCTAAATAGATCACAACTAATAAGTGTAGTGGCTTCATTAATTACATTAAGCATGCTAGAAATTGCAAATTCAGTTCACTTGAAAAATATGCAAGTTTTATGTTTATTTTAAGCTTTTCTCGCAGCTGCAAACCTTCAGTCAGGCAATGTCATATCACCAAAGAATAGGACTTACTCAATCAGGCTAAAACCTATTGACTGGGTGGAGAGACCTTAAAAGCATACAGGCTGCTAAACCCCCCTAATTTCATTCACTATACACGTCAGACATTTGCATTGTGTTCCAGTGATTGACCTTTGTGCTGAGGGCAAACATGATTGTGAGCAGATCTGCTACCCCACGCCTGGTGAATTCACATGTGCCTGCAACTTTGGATTCACCCTAAATGAGGACGACAAGACTTGCACAAGTTAGTGGTGATGAGGCAAAAGAAAACAATTCATGTTATTCATCAACTATACCTCAGAACACTCCAGGAACATACCAGTAGTCTAGTGCACTGTAGACACATAGTCTCAACCAGTAAAAACAATGACTACCCAAAACACATAGGCTTTTGGCTTGCTAGCTAATAATGCATCAAATGGCTGTGCAACTGACATAAATTAATCTTTGTTCCCTTGTTGACACACATATCAATGATCTACTGATACTTTTTAAATATTTCAAATGGTGCAGATATATGTAGTCTAATACAGTCTCCACCAAAATTGGCATGTTAATTTAAAACCTAGCTGTAGTTGGTGTTCATAATTCTCACTTTCAGACACAGATTTATTCTGAATTTACTGATGAGTGCTGGCCATTCAGATCTGTGATACATCCAGGCATTTAATTCATTTTACACTTCAGACATTTGCATTGTGTTCCAGTGATTGACCTTTGTGCTGAGGGCAAACATGATTGTGAGCAGATCTGCAACCCCACGCCTGGTGAATTCACATGTGCCTGCGACAAAGGGTTCACCCTGAATGAGGACGACAAGACTTGCACAAGTTAGTGATGCCAGGGCAAGAGAATAACTGATGTTTTTCACCAACAACTCTATGTTATCTTAACCATTGTCTCTGGGGGGAATTCTCCCATTCGCGTGTAAATCGCACATAAGCTTTTTTTTTTTAAGCACTTCAGTTAAGCACCTCTGTATTACGGGTATTCTCCAATTCCCGCTTTTGTCACGCCCACAGCGCGCAAACTCAAAATCAAGGCGGCCTTATGAAAGAGGCGTGATTTATTTAAAATAGAACCAGACTGATCCACTACCTCGTTAATTTAGGTTGATTTGAAAACGTGGAACGTGGACTTTCTCATTGACTTTTGGAATGCCATTTAAATCCAGAAAGAACACAAACCTGTCTTTGATTTTGAAAACGTAAGCACGGTGAACTGAATAGCGAAGGCCTACAGTAAAATGGTGTCATCACATAGCCTAACAAAAAATTGACTTCACGAAATTTCACTTTTGCTTTCAGGTTTGTTTATAAAGAGTCAAGACGTGCTTGAGGTGTGTAGATCCATAATTTAAAAACTCACTGTTGAGAAAGAAAGTTTCAATGGCAGCTGCTTCTCATAATATCAATTAATCTATACTAACCAAGCTGTAGTAGACTGACACCTGCAGTTTTGAATACAGTAGAGAGACTGGCATAACAATACCAACCTACAAACGAATTAAGAGACAGGCGAATATAAACGCTGCTCGACAATAGTGCAGACGTCTGTAGCCTACTGTATCGGTCAAATTGGAAAGAAATGGACAGATTCGAACAAAGTAGGCTCTGGGATTATGACTTCACGTCAAGTTAAAACTGACTGAAGATGCACAGTCGGTAAGCTCCAATATCCAAAGTGGATGATTATAACAGGGTTTTCACTATTTAACAATGTAGCATCATGGAGAAGGTAATGTCGGGAAATATGCCACCGTGTGACACTATAATGGGGGAAAACATGAAGCTGTATGTATCAGCATATTAAGCACCAAATTTGATACTGTAATGTTAATTTGTAACCTTCTGTGTAACCTACATGTATTTAGAACTAGGCCTACTGCCGACATCGAGCAATATGCTGTTTCACCTTGTAGTGGCGCTCAACCTTAACACAGCCCTCCGGAGTGCGTAGCTGGAAAGGTGCTTAAGCCATGGCAGAATGCGCGTAAGAGTTATATACATAAGAAACGCTCAAATTTTGGGGTTGCTCCTCTCAAAACGCGTAACTCCCTTTATTGCACGTAAATGACAGATTTAAGCCAAGGGCAGAATTTGTGCAGAGTGAAATGCACGTACATAGTTACGAGCTTTTTTTTTTACTTACGCACCCTTACACACATAGGAGAATTCCCCCCTCTGTGCATAGCTAGAAACAAATACACACACTGACATTGTCCATCAATGAAGGCATTGCAACCTTGGAACAAATGATCAGGCTTTTAGCTTGCTAGCTGACTAACTAGCTAAGATAGTACATACAATAACTGTAATGGCTGCATAACTGGTATCTAGCATGTCAGAAATCTATTATTTAATTTAATAAAATGCATGTTTTGCCAATGTTTCTAACATGTCCACAAGTTAGTAGGTTCATTCAGTTGGACAACTCAAAATTGGCTAATCAGTCTGAAGTAGATGGTCACACTTCAAAATTCATGCAGTGCACACTTTAGACATTTGCATTATGTTCCAGTGATTGACCTTTGTGCTGAGGGCAAACATGATTGTGAGCAGATCTGCAACCCCACGCCTGGTGAATTCACATGTGCCTGCAACAAAGGGTTTACCCTGAACGAGGACGACAAGACATGCACAAGTTAGTGATGTCAGGGGACTAGAGAATTATTGATGTTGTTTGATGACTTGTTAGTGGCAAGTTTAGCATTTAGCATGCCCCCCACACCCACACACTATCCATCAATGAAGACATAGCTATCTTAGAAAAAATGTTAAGGCTTCTAGCTTGCTAGCTTTCTAACTAGCTGCTACGAAATCATTGCAATAACTGTATAATATAGTTGCATATTTAGCAACAGGCATGGCAGACATTTGACTTTCTTGATAAACATGCATGTTTTGCCTGTATACTGTATACCATCATTTCCCAAATCTTCTAAGGTCCAGCAGGTATTATCTAGCCTGGTTTCAGTAGGGTCTGGTAACGCTCCATTGGGGAATGTTTCCAATCATAGCATCCTAACTTTGAAATCATTGGTCCAGCCTAACCAATTGCATTGATCAGGGATTCTTAATGTTACCTCCTACTTCGTCACTAACCTTTGCAAACTGATAGTGCCTAATAAACACCATCGGCAACAAGGAAACAATGTACAGTATTTACTTTTGCTGTATAAATGTACACATTCGTTCAGCTCCAATTCTTTGAAGTTTGCTGGCGTCGCTACGCTACTACAGTTGCTTTGCTTCATATAGCTCTACTGCTGCAACTTTCCATTTCTAAATTTGTGATGTCATCCCCTCTGGCAAACTGATTGGTTCCCCATCCTGGTGGCTGACGGAAACGTTGATAAGATAAGCGTTTCCAGACTGATATCTCAGTGAGAAAATGAGCTGAGATACCAACAAGCGAAGCCAGGCTAGGCAATATCACCAATGAATAGCAACTTGTCTTTGCAAAAAAGTCTATCATTCCTGGGTGTACAGGTGTATTGGCACTTCAAACACAAAAATGACCCCAAACAATCCATGCACCTCACACTTGAGACATCTGCATTATGTTCCAGTGATTGACCTTTGTGCTGAGGGCAAACATGATTGTGAGCAGATCTGCTACCCCACGCCTGGTGAATTCACATGTGCCTGCGACTTTGGATTCACCCTAAATGAGGACGAAAAGACTTGCACAAGTTAGTGGTGATGAGGCAAAAGAAAACAATTCATGTTATTCATCAACTATACCTCAGAACACTCCAGGAACATACCAGTAGTCTAGTGCACTGTAGACACATAGTCTCAACCAGTAAAAACAATGGCCACCCAAGACACATGTTTAGGTTTTTCAATTGCTAACTAACTAGATAATGCATAAAGTAATCTTTGTGTTCCCTTGACAAACATATCATTGATCTACTGATACCTTTTAAATATTCCTCAATGTGTCAAATGGTGGGGATAAATATGGGCTAATACAGTCACCACAAAAATTAGCATATCAATTTAAAAACTAACTGTAGTTGGTGTTCACCAATTATTGTGGATTTAATCCTAATTCTCACTTTCAGACACAGACTTAATCTGACTTTACTGATAAGTGCTGGCCCTTCAGATCTGTGATACATCCAGGCATTTCATTCACTATACACGTCAGATATTTGCAATATGTTCCAGTGATTGACCTTTGTGCTGAGGGCAAACATGATTGTGAGCAGATCTGCAACCCCACGCCTGGTGAATTCACATGTGCCTGCAACAAAGGGTTCACACTGAATGAGGACGACAAGACTTGCACAAGTTAGTGATGAAAGGGCTCTAAAGAATACATTATGCAACTTACTCATACACACACAAAGTCCACCAGCAAAGACATTGGTACCTTTGAAGATATGATCGACATTTAGCTTGCTAACTAGCTATGCCGCATGGCATGCAAAAATAGTCACGACATGCAAAACAGTGATGGCTGTGTAAGTAACTCTAGGGATGGCCGAAGTCTTACAGTTTAATTACTTCACAAACATGTGCATGTTTTATTGATATTTTTTAACTTGTCCTACAGCTTCACTAATTCAGTCTAGTAATTTCAGTAGCAACAAAGAACACAGGCTGTCTTTCTATTAGGAGCGGTCACATTGGTCTGATAGTTGCATTGCATTATAATTCAGTTCCACAACAACTTGACAAGACTGGTCTTTCATTGTTTGTTTTTATCCACAACACTGTTGACAATGCACTGCACACTTTTAGACATTTACATTATGTTCCAGTGATTGACCTTTGTGCTGAGGGCAAACATGATTGTGAGCAGATCTGCAACCCCACGCCTGGTGAATTCACATGTGCCTGCAACAAAGGGTTCACCCTAAATGAGGACGAGACGACTTGCACAAGTTAGTGATGTCAGGGCTCTAGAGAATAAATTATACAACTCACTCTTACAAAACACCAAGTCCACCAGCAAAGACATAGCTACCTTTAGATCCATGATCAACGCTTAGCTTGCTAACTAGCTATGCAGCATGACATGCAAAAACAGTCACAGGAGATGCCAAATCAGTGATGGCTGTGTAAATAGCACTAGGCATGGCAGAAGTCTTACAGTCTAATTACCTGACAAATATGTGCATGTTTTATTGATATTTGTTTAACTTGTCCTACAGCTTCACTAATTCAGTCTAGTAATTTTGTTAGCACCAAAGAACACAGGCTGTATTTCGATGTGGAGTTGCCACATTGGTCTGATAGATGCCTTGGATTATAATTTGATTCCACGATAGCTTCACAGGACTGGTCTTTTATTGTTTGTTTTTATCCACAACACTGCACACTTTAGACATTTGCATTGTGTTCCAGTGATTGACCTTTGTGCTGAGGGCAAACATGATTGTGAGCAGATCTGCAACCCCACGCCTGGTGAATTCACATGTGCCTGCAACAAAGGGTACAACCTGAATAAGGACGAGAAGACCTGCACAAGTTAGTGACAATCACAAGAAACAAGTTCCTGCTTTTACAGTTTTTCTCAGTCACTTTGGTGCTTTTCTCACATCACTATTAACAGTTGCCCAGCATTTCTCAAAACAAGCACAGTGCATTTCTCAAAGCAATTAGTGCCAACTGCAAAACCTAACCTGCAAAAGCATGTTACTTTCTCAAAATGGAGAGTCCATTCCACAAAAGCAAGTATTCATGTCAATGAAACTGCCAGTGTCATCAAAATGAGAAGTCTTGACACCATCGTTCATGAACAAGATAGTCAAATGGCTTTGTCATGTTTTTCATAGTTTTCCAATGCAAAAAAAGGTCTGAACATGCTCAAGACAGCACTATACAGTACTTGTACAGCCATAAAGTTACACATTGCTGTAGGTAGAGGAGTAAGTGAGTACAAGACACTGAATATGTACGTTTCACATTTTTACTGTATATGCTCTTTGCAATTCTACAACATTGTAACAGAATTTGATAACTAGTTCAACAATTTTGTATGTAATGACTCAAGCAATGAAATGAAGACTATTAACTATTCAGCATCCATAAGTATAGTTAATTTTGACTGACAAGACATAAGCAAATGATAATGTTATAAAACAGCAGAAAATTGTATGAAAGCAACTGATACATGTCCAAAAGCATTTGCAATTTGTTCATAGGAAGGAGAAATTGCTACTTTGATGTGCACAAATGACTAAATGTTGTGGAGGTTGAACTAATAGTTATGAGAATTTTCATTTTGATCTGAGAAAAGCACCAAATCGACTGAGAAAAACTAACTTCAGAAGCTAAAACATTCCATGTGTCCATTACATATCTAGAACACATGCTTAGCCTCATTAGCATGCTAACTCTCCTAACAGATAATGTACAATAACAGAGCACTGGCTGGCTAATTTGACATATTCAAAGCCACCTGACAAGGTTATGTTAAAAAAAGAACACACAGCGTACACGTATCAGACCTTGGTGACCTTGATGTGTACTCCAGATCGAAGGCTATGTTTCCGGTTATGCTGTGTCACTGATCAGTAACTTCTCAGCTGTGTTTCTCTCCCCAGTGATCAACTACTGCTCATTTGGAAATCACAGTTGTCAACATGAGTGTGTCAGTGTGCTCAACGGTTATTTCTGCCGCTGCAATGAAGGATACACTCTGCAGGAGGATGGCAAGACCTGCATCCGTAAGTATAAGCTTCTGGTTAAAACCCAGACAAAGGCTGACAGGCCGAAATGTTGGGATAAAAATAAAAGGAAAAAGAGATAGAGTGTGCGGTGACCAAGTTGTTCTTAGAACCCAGGTATCTACATATTTGTCATTGGTGTATCATTTGTCATTGGCTTGCAAAAAGTCTATTGTTACTAGCCAGCCAGTTTTTTGTCTTATTTTTGGCTGTTGTAATATGTAATTATTATTTTATGAGAACATAACAGCAGACACAAACAAACACTTACTGTGTAAACAAATGAGTCTCAAACAGCTGCAACTAGCAAAGATAAATAAGATAATTGTGTATGGAGGTCAATTTTGCTGTGAGACAAGTATCACATATTGTAGAGACCTAATGGACCATTTTTTACTGTAGGTGTGTTTCAAGTAGAGGAGGAAAAAAAGAAGACAATGGAAGTGTTTTGTTTTAAAGCCTATTCTGTGTGTTCCAAACCAGAAGTGTTTCCAAAAAAAAAATCGTGCTCAGCCCAGAATAACAGTCAACACCGCCCTTGGTGATTGAATATGCTGGGAATGTTAAAAATCAACAAAACTTTGGTGGACTCATCTGAGGTCTTCTGGTGTGATGGTCTTTCCAGACCATCTCACTGGACAACTTTGCTGCCAAGAATAACAAGTGAAGCGTTGTTCATTTATCACTACATCAATGGAGAATTTCTGGTTGCTTTTAAGAACCTGGTGACATTCTGTTCCAACTAGAGTTAGAGTTACACTTTTTTTCTACATGTTTAGGCATTTGCTATGCAACAATCTCTTAACACTTGTCTTAAGTATGGTTTAATTGAGAGGTGTATGGCCACGTTGCTCTATGACATTTTGCTCCTTAGGCAACACAGGTGTAAGTGTAAAGCATTAATTAGATTTAACTGTTCTTCTCTGGTATGTATCCTGATATGTATCCTGATTTTACAGTGGACTGAGTAGGCTCTTATACAGTATAACCATCTACACCTCTCTCAACATGTGCACCGTCTGTTTTGTCCATCAGCTGATAACCTGTGTAACACAGTGGAGCATGGCTGTGAGTTCCAGTGCGTCAGCACACCAGGGTCCTACTTCTGCATCTGCCCTGAGGGCCAGCTTCTGCAAGACGATGGCAAGACCTGTGGAAGTATGCCTCCTTATACCATACTGTACACCTACAGAAGTCTGTAGGAAACACTTGTAATCAGTGAAATATTTGCAGTGCAATTAGTCCTATTTACGAATAGTCAGAATATGCAGTTTCCTTATAATGTGAATTTAGATACAGTGAGGAATGTACAGGCATAATGTACATAACACTGGGCTGCAGGAAGTGATGGCAAACATATCGAAAAATTCCAGCTACAAGAAAATATACTGCTCAAAAAAATTAAGGGAATACTTCAATCATACACTGGATCAGTACTCTGACACTGTTTGGTTCTGAGCACAAGTAAAACTTTTGAGGCGAGTGTTTTATTTAGCAAGAACTGTCAGACATTCTGTGAATGTAGTTTGAGAATGGAGATAAGGGTGGAAGGTTTAAAAAAATGTGTTTTAACAATTGTGGAAAACTGTAAGTGTTTCCTTAATTATTTGAGCAGTTTAGATTAATATACAAACATGAACCATTAGCAATCCAAGAAGACTTGCAGATATTATGTTCTTATATTGATAAATGTTATTGTAGGTTTTGAAATCAATCCTTGTAGGATCATGAACACCATTTTTTGTATGATAATTTGGTGAAAAACAGGCCCACAAACATTGTGTCAGATTAACCGAGTTCAGTATGATGTTGCATTCAGCCTGCAGGTCGGCCATCATTGACTTGGTGCTCCTGATCGATGGGTCTAAGAGCGTACGGCCGCAGAACTTCGAACTGGTGAAGAAGTTTGTCAACCAGGTGGTGGACTCTCTGGATGTGTCGGTGCGTGGCACACGGATCGGCCTGGTGCAGTATTCCAGCCGCGTGCGCACAGAGTTCCCCCTCAACATGTACCAGACGGCTGACGAGATCAAGACTGCAGTCATGAATGTCCAGTACATGGAGAAGGGCACCATGACGGGCCTGGCTCTCAAGCACATGGTGGAGAACAGCTTCTCGGAGGCAGAGGGAGCTCGTGATGCCAGCAGGATCCCTCGCGTCGGACTGGTCTTCACTGACGGACGCTCTCAGGATGACATCACAGAGTGGGCTAAGAAAGCCAAGGACGCAGGTAGGCAGTCAGTAAAGGCCCATCTGTGATTATTTCACTGTCTTTTGTAATTCAATGTATTTAATAAAAGCTGTTAAGACTACAGTTTGGAAAGGGTTTTTTTTCATAGTCTTGTTGTGTATTTCATTAAATCACATTCAGTATTTTATTTCTAACATACATATGTATATGCTTGTTGTTCCTTAGGTATTACCATGTATGCTGTGGGTGTTGGGAAAGCTGTGGAGGATGAGCTCCGTGAGATCGCCTCAGACCCAGTAGACAAGCACTTCTTCTACAGTGCTGACTTCACTGCCATCAATCAGATCGCAGAGAATCTTAAACTCAATGTCTGTGCAGGTAAAGCAATCAATTTCTAATCCAAATTTTACTACAGGGTATACAGAAGTACAATATTTACTTAAATACCTAATTATGTTTAAGTAATTCAAGAAAAACATTCAAGCAAGAGTTAGCTCCATAGATATATATATATATATATATATATATATATATATATATATATATATATATATGTTAGCTCTCATGTTGTTTGTGTAGCACACATTTATTGCCCTTTAGCACCACCTAGTGTAGGCGTTATCAAGGTAGAGAAAATGCATAGACATAATAGAGAAAATGTACAAGGAGGAAAACAGAAAGTAAATGTAAAAAAGAGTGCAATTTTTGGCATTTATTTGTAATGATTGAAAAAAATGTATTGAAAGAAACACATATGACACTTATACAATAGATAAACACTATTTGCTACTGAAACAATGCATACACGGTAAACCACTATCACAAATTAATTTGTGTGAGGCAAAATATCAACCTGTTTATATAATTATGTCTGACCTTACCGGCCTTTTGCAGAGGAGAGCCAAGGAGAGATTGAAGTGAAGGACCCATGTGCTTGTGAAAGCCTTGTTGAGTTCCAGCAGGCCACCATGGCAGCCCTGGACCAGCTGAACCAGAAACATATCCTTTACCAAATCCATGAGTTCACAAACGTATTACACATTCGTATCCCACTGCCAGTCACGTACATCCACAGCACTGTCATCTCTCCACCACACATACAGAAACAACTAATTTACTTGCTTGTGTTCAAAGGACTCATGGAACTACACATAACTTTGAACTGACTTATACTGACAAAGAGGGACATTAATTTCATTTTGGGGAGCCAAAAGAAAGTGTTTTGGCAGAATGCTCTGTCTAGACGATTATTTTTTGAGGGGAGCTCTTTGGAGCCGACTTCTGTCGAGCTCTCGTGTCTACTTGTCCACTCTGGGGAAATAGGGTGGTTGTGTTGCTCAGTCTCTTCACAGGAAGCCTGAACGAGAGGCTCAATGAGTCTTTGTGAAGTCACGCCTGACACACCTAATCTTTCAGTGCCCTTCATTCATCAAAGCGGAGAAGGCCTCCTTGTCCAAGTATCTAGAGTCCAGAAACAGATGTGTGCGAGGAGGGTCTCTGGGAGGACAATTTTGCACTGTTTGGCTCTGCCCTGACTGGGTCTGGCTTTGTTTGTTTTTCCTGTAATTGACAGCGTGAGTGAGCACAATGCCAGCCTTGTCTCAGAAGCTACTTCTCTCTGTCCTAACGGAGTTCTTCTGGGGCAAATAAGTTTTGATGCTTAACAGATCCTGAATTGGCTTTCACAATATACACAATGTATCCTTGAGTGGCATAGTTCCTTAACCAGACCGCACTTTCTACGATGACTGCCCGATTGGAAGACCTGGAGAACCAGCTTCTGACCAGGAAATAAGAAGGCCTTGTCCACCCCCAGACAATCAGGAAAATAGAAAGAAGGAGCTGGAGTTCCGTCATAGTCACAGACATACCCACTGCACTAAGGAGTCAAACTGTATGACAGACGAAATCAGGTTGATCCCAACGTTAGTTCTGACTCCTGTGTTTAGCAGCAAGCTTTTTTGTTTTTCTGTGATATCACTGTCGCTTTCTTCTTTGTATGTTCCTTGCAGACGTTCAGGAAGTGGGGTTGGGAGTGATTGCCTATGAAGGGCACTTCACAGCGAGGAGTGAAAAAGGTTGTTATGGAGTAGTCTCCCTCAACCATATCCTAAGTACCAGTGCATGTTCCCATGCAGACTTACTAAAACAAAAAGACTGGAAGCTCATTTAAAGCAACAGTATCCATGACCTTTGAACATTATTATTTTTTTTAATCCCCCAGAACATTTACACCCATATTTCATGGCACCCTATTTATACTTGATCAAAGTTACAGTTTATAGTTTTAAAAAGGTTTATTTATGTGAAATTGTTCATCGGTGTGAGTCATTTTGTGTGGAGACTAAGACGAGTTTGCATTGTACCGCTCCATGATGTTTCCTCAGCCATTCAAATGTGCTGGAGAACATTCCATAGCCTGATCATCACAACAGTACTGTATCAATCTGTATACCAATATTTTTATTGTTTCTTCAAAAAAAACAATCAATTTAGGGCCTTAAAGAAATTAGAACACTAATGCTTCCAGGGACCAACAGAAGTACACACATACACATACAAAACCTAAAGCGTGTGATGTAAAATCAGACAGAATAATATAGAGTATAGGAAATATATGCAGTTGTTCCCTGTATAGACATAAAAATGTATAAGTCATTTTACTCACATGAGCTCTTGGAAATGGAGGCATTACTAAAGAGAGAGAGAGAGAGAGAGAGAGATAGAGAGAGAGAGAACTAAACCACCTAAATCATGAGGATTGCTAGAACAGAATGTGAAATAGTTTGTGAGTGAGTGTCGAGAATATTAGGAGAGGAAAATGAAGACCACCAGAATGAGCAGCATGCCCAGGTGTCCGTGCAGACCACTCTTTTTTATTAAATAAGGAACACTTTGCCAAAGGAGAAAACTGGCCTGCCTATATTTTTTGAGGCATTGCCATCGTTACGAAGAAGCATTATGTTCTTCTTCTTCTCCTTGTATGAAATGGTCATAGTGTAAAGCAAAAAAAATATCCCTGTTTTTGGTTACTTGTACTTTTGTATATTTTAATATCCATTTTTGTAAGTATGAGGATTCTCTATATTCTTACAACGGATGAAATAAAAATGAAACTTTTAATTATAAGGCCTATGTTGTTTTATTGTGCACAGTAAGCCTTCTTGAATTGTACATCACAGTCAGTTTGAAGTATACCTTACATTAATTTCATATTCAAAAACTGACATTGACATTTGCCAAATCAATGTCACAATATTTGCTTATTTTGCCAAATCAATGTCACAATATTTGCTTATTTCATCATCTAATGTATGTTTTTTTTCCTACAACAGTCACCTGTGGCTTACAAGAACGTTTGCCAATTTCATAACACTTGGATGTGTTTGTTCGGTTGCCTTGCCCTGGGGAGATCTCCAAAGAGACAGTGTTTGTGTAGCAACGGGTTCATTTTGGTGTTCCGCTTGTTTTCCACTTAATGAACTTCACTGTGTCTCTCCTCAGAGGTCTTAATAAATCCCTTAGATGCGGAATGCGCTTTTTAAAAAACAACAGTCCTGAGCTGACCTTTGCCAGGATCCCTTAATGAATGCTAAGGGGATGAATTTGCACTTTCCTTCAGTGTATTTGCGCTCTCGCCTGGCAGGGCTCAGAGGAGACTAAAATGTCAACGAGTCCCCTTAGCCTGCTTATTGGCCCCACTAATGACCCCAGGTGCCATAATAGATTGCTCTAGTCTCAGATTAACCAGGAATGTTAAACCAAACTAGAAAATGTAATTTCGAGGAAATTACCAGTGCATGAAAATATAAACATACTGTATATTAACATAAAATGCCAAACAAACTTTTATTGGGAAACAGTTGGCAGGAGTCATAGTTGATAACAACTGACAGTTGAAATGGCTAAACAGTTAAATAGTTGAGTAGTTTAAATAGTTACATTATTTAATAGTGAATTATTGTAGTGAGGACATGTATTTTGAAACAGTTGTGGGCAGAGGAAATAGTAGTCTTAAGAGAGCCAGATTGTATGCTTAAAGTCTGAGACAGAGTATATAGTTTAAAAGTTGAATGTAGATAGTGTAATGGATGTTGATAGACAGAAAGTTGAATGGATGTTGATAGGCAGATTGTTTAATGGATGTTGATGGGATAGTTTAATGGGTAGATGAGTGAATGGTTTGAAGAGGATGAATGGATAGAAAGTTGGATGGAATGTGCCTCCATCCTTGTAGAATGGAGATACACAGAGAGAGTTGGCCTATTTTGGAGCAGAAAGCAGTTGATACAGGTGCAATCAGTTTAACTAGCTTTTTGATGGGACCTAGTTGAGCAGCTGGAAGTTGATACAGGTGCAAATCAAGTTAATTAGCCCATTATGATGTCATAGTCCCCATACAAAGTCTATGGGGGAAAATAAGCTTGTTACAGTGCATGAAAATGCACTGTTCTGTTATCCGAAGTCTTCTTCTTGTTCTTGTTCTTCCCACCAAATTTCTGCGTCTAATTCAGCTTTAACCGTTTAACGTAGAAACTTCGTTCAAACTTTGTAACGTAGGTCTTGAAAAGGACACGTGGGGAATGTATTTTTCACTTTTGTAAACTTTATACTTTTTGAGATATTAATAAAAAACAAGCTTATTTTTCCCCATAGACTTTGCATTAGACTATGACATCACAATGGACTAATTAACTTGATTTGCACCTGTATCAACTTTCAGCTGCTCACTACTAGGACCCATCAAAGGGCTAGTTAAACTGATTGCACCTGTATCAACTGCTTTCTGCTTAACTAGGCCAACTCTCTCTGTGTCTCTCCATTCTACAAGGATATAAGGCACATTCCATCCAACTTTCTATCCATTCACCCTCTTCAAACCATTTATTAATATCTCAAAAAGTATTAAGTTCACAAAAGTGAAAAATACATTCCTCAAGTCTCCTTTTCAAGACCTACATCACAAAGTTTGAACGAAGTTTCTACGTTAAACGGTTGAAGCTGAATTAGACGCAGAAATTTGGTGGGAAGAAGAAGAAGAAGAAGACTTCGGATAACAGAACAGTGCATTTTCATGCACTGTAATAATAATAATAAGAAGAAGACTTTGGATAACAGAACAGTGCATTTTCATGCACTGTAACAAGTACCTGGCCAACTGTGTACAAAGTATTACAAACTATGCAGACAGTAGTCAAACTAGGAATGGCAACTATTGCCAGGCAGAAAAGACAGCATACAATATTTTTGCTTTATATAACTGTTTTATGGGCAGTTAAGACTGGTTTGTATAATCATGCGGTTCTCTTACCGATACCAGCTTCAATCTCATTGTGATGCTACACTAACTTATGTGAAGTCTCTGACATTGGAAATATGCACCCGTAATGCTATATTGCACTATGTAATGTTAATCAGTGGGATCATCTAACTGGGTACTGTCTTAACGCTAAACGGCGTTGAAAATCGCCACCTACAAGGGGCATAGATATCAAGTCTTCCACATCAAAATTTACAGTTAAAAGTAGCCATATATGGGGGATGCTGTGGCGCAACTGGCTACACACATACAGTACATAGATAGATAGATAGATAGATAGATAGAGAGAGGGAGAGATAGAACTTTATTCATCCCAGGAGGGTATGCAACTGTCTAGTAGCTTAAAAACAACCACACTTCCACTTATCATCAGTCGCACAGGATATTAAAATAGACATACAGTAGAATAAATAGGTTAAGTGCCAATCCATTTCACAGCACAGTCAGTAAAGTTGTGGTTAAGTTGTGGCAGATGTGATGTGTACGTGGGTGTGTGTGTGTGACTGGACTTCAGGAGGTGTTGAACAGTCTTATTGCAGTGGAGACGAAGGATCTCCTAAAAACGCTTTGTTCTACAGTACAGTGAGCGGTGCCGACTGCTGCAGCTACACCTCTGTTGCTCCAGGAGGCTGTGGAGAAGGTGTCTAGTATTGTCCATTACAGCATTCAGTCTGCTCAATGTGTCCCTCTCCAACACAGCTCTCAGTGGTGACCGGAGCACTCAGAGAACTTTTTTATTGTGGTGCACAATCGACTGACGTTTCAACGCACTGTGTCTTCCTCAGAGGACTCAGTACACTGGCCACCACGGTGTTATACAGGTGCTGGTCATATAATTAGAATATCATGAAAAGGTTGATTTATTTCAGTAATTCCGTTCAAAAAGTGAAACTTGTATAATGTATACAGTCATTCCACACAGACTGATATATTTCAAGTGTTTATTTCTTTTAATTTTGATGATTATAACTGGCGAAAACTAATGAAACAAATGAAAATCCCAAATTCAGTATCTCAGAAAATTAGAATATTGTGAAAAGGTTCAATATTAAAGACACCTGGTGCCACACTCTAATCAGCTAATTAACTCAAAAACCTACAAAGGCCTTTAAATGGTGTCTCAGTCTAGTTCTGTAGGCAACACAATCATGGGGAAGACTGCTGACTTGACAGTTGTCCAAAAGACGACCATTGACACCTTGCACAAGGAGGGCAAGACACAAAAAAGGTCATTGTTAAAGATGCTGGCTGTTCACAGAGCTCTGTGTCCAAGCATATTAATAGAGGCCAAGGGAAGGAAAAGATGTGGTAGAAAAAAGTGCACAAGCAACATGGATAACCGCACCCTGGAGAGGATTGTGAAACAAAACCCGTTCAAAAATGTGAAGGAGATTCACAAAGAGTGGACTGCAGCTGGAGTCAGTGCTTCAAGTACCACCACTCTCAGACATTACATTACATTACATTACATTACATTACATTTGGCTGACGCTTTTTAGCCAAAGCGACTAACAACATAGTAAACAGTTTAAGTTTTAGAGCAGTTCTCAACAATTTTAGGACAATTTAAAAACATTAGAGTACAGTAAGAATAAGTGCATCAGTGAGTGCTGTTTTTAACAGTTACTTGTTAGTTTGAGACGGCTGGTGAGTGCTAGGATCAGTAAGACTTGTTGTAAGTGTTGCTATGAGCGGAGATGTTCTCTAAAGAGCTGGGTCTTCAGGAGTTTTCTGAAAATGGAGAAGGATGTCTCTGCCCTTGTAGGAGCTGGCAGTGCGTTCCACCAACAAGGAACAACAGATGAGAAAAGTTTGGATTGGCTTGAGCGTACCGGTGGTAGAGCTAGACGTCGTTCGTCTGAGGAGCGCAGCGGTCTGGAGGTAGCATATGACTGTATGAGGGCATTCAAGTAGGTGGGAGCAGAACCGGAGACTACTTTGTAGGCAAGCGTTAGAGACAGACAGACGTATGCAAGACATGGGTTTCAGCTGTCTCATTCCTTGTGTCTTGAACAAGAGACAGTGTCAGAAGCGTCTCGTCTGGGCTAAAGACAAAATGGACTGGACTGCTGCTGAGTGGTCTCTGATGAAAGTTAATTTTGCATTTCCTTTTGGAAATCAAGGACCCAGAGTCTGGAGGAAGAGAGGAGAGGCACAGAATCCATGTTGCTTGAAGTCCAGTGTAAAGTTTCCACAGTCAGTGATGGTTTGGGGTGCCATGTCATCTGCTGGTGTTGGTCCACTGTGTTTTCTTAGGTCCAGGGTCAACGCAGCCGTCTACCAGGAAGTTTTAGAGCACTTCATGCTTTCTGCTGCTGACTAACTTGATGGAGATGCAGATTTCATTTTCCAACAGGACTTGGCACCTGCACACAGTGCCAAAGCTACCAGTACCTGGTTTAAGGACCATGGTATCTCTGTTCTTAATTGGCCAGCAAACTCGCCTGACCTTAACCCCAAAGAAAATCTATGGGGTATTGTGAAGAGGAAGATGCGATACGCCAGACCCAACAATGCAGAAGAGCTGAAGGCCACTATCAGAGCAACCTGGGCTCTCATAACACCTGGGAAGTGCCACAGACTGATCGACTCCACGCCACGCCGCATTGCAGTAATTGAGGCAAAAGGAGCCCCAACTAAGTATTGAGTGCTGCACATGCTCATACTTTTCATATTCATACTTTTCAGTTGACCAACATTTCTGTCACTCAGCAACTGTAGGATGACATCAGAAAAATGTGCACTGGTCTCTTATTTTTTTCCAGAGCTGTATGTTGTATGACAAATATATCCTTTCACATTGCTGTTACAATTCAGAGCATACAGACCGACACACACACACTCACACAGGCACACAAGTGTCACGTGAGTTTGTCTCTGTGTGTGATAGGCCTGTGTATGCATATGGGAATATTAAGTCTGCTCTTTGGATCAAATTGTATTATATAAGGTCCTGCAGTTATCCATATCTGACTAGAGAAGTTAGGAAATGATCTGATTTTGTACTTCATAGATTTTCACTTACACCATTTAACACCCTGACTGTATATGACTCGGAACACAATGGAGCAATAGTATAGCAATTTGAGAGTATTGTTTACATGTATAGTCACTGAATTATTTTTACATTCACTTGTGTTTATGTGATTATTATACATTTGATATTGATGTGTGCTGAACAGGGCCATATATGAAAGAAATGAACTTCTCAAGCAATGTAACCACCATCAGACTCAGGGACACTTTTGCAACAGCAGTGACCAAAAATGTGGTAGTGGTGGCACTGTGCATCACCATCAACTACATCAACGGGACGCTCGTCCACACCTTCCTCAAGAACCGGATTTTCACAGAGAACCCGCGCTACATCCTCTACATCCACATGGTGTTCAACGACATCATCCAGCTGACCATCGCCGTCCTCCTGCACGTCATAAGCTACATCCTTTTCACCATCAACGTCTCCTTCTGCTGCTTCCTGCTGATGATCGCCATCTTCACCACGCTCAACACGCCTCTGAACCTTGCCAGCATGGCCGTCGAGCGCTACATCGCCATCTGCAACCCGCTGCGCCACGCGCAGATCTGCACGACGCAGCGCACCTACGCCCTCATCGGCCTCATCTGGCTCATGGGCGCCATCCCCATCCTGCCGGACCTCTTCATCCTCCTGGCCACGGAACCTCTGGCCTTCTTCCACTCTAGAATCTTCTGCAGCCGGGACTCTGTGTTCCGCCACCCGTACCTGGTGGAGAAGAAGAACATCTCCCACATGGTGTACCTGTCGCTGGTCTGGCTCACGCTGGTCTTCACCTACTTCAAGATCATGTTTGCGGCGAAGTCGGCCAAATCTGACGCCAAAAAGGCTCGGAACACTATTCTCCTCCACGGTGCACAGCTCTTAATGTGCATGTTCACGTATATCGGTCCTCTGCTTGACAGCTTGCTTATGTATATTTTCCCCATGTTTTTGCTTGAGATGCGTTTCACAAGCTATGTCATTGTTCATATTTTACCAAGGTTATTGAGTCCAATAATCTATGGACTGAGAGATCAGGCATTTTGCATGTACTTAAAAAAATACTACCTGTGCTCTAAGTGTAATGTGGTACAACCCTCTGAAAATATGAGCTCTTTAAAGAAAATCTCCAAATAAGGCCCCTATTTTAGAAGTTTATGAGAAATGTGTGATAATTGTAAAGCAGTGTAAAACTGTAATTTTCAAATGTGTATTTGAATGGCCATTGTGAAAGTCAGTGCAAAGACATATGTGTGATATGAGACAATACAATCTTGAAAGAACAACTCTACACGATGCTGAAAGCGATAGATTCACTGAGTTAAATGATAAGTAAGTATAAGAGTATATATACTCTTTTGATCCCGTGAGGGAAATTTGGTCTCTGCATTTATCCCAATCCGTGAATTAGTGAAACACACTTAGCACACAGTGAGGTGAAGCACACACTAATTCAACAACAACAGCGGTGCTCGGGGAGCAGGGAGGGGTTAGGTGCCTTGCTCAAGGGCACTTCAGCCGTGCCTACTGGTTGGGGTTCGAACCGGCAACCCTCCGGTTACAAGTCCGAAGCGCGAACCAGTAGGCCATGGCTGCCTTACATATACCTTGAAAAAGGATTATTATATACACACACATACATAGCTCTTTGAGAGGTATTAGCTGTGTATGTTTGCTATTGCATGGCCATAGTATGTAAAACTGTTTGCAGATCATATCTGTAATTATTTTCCTTTTTGTTTATGTAAAGTCTGTTTATCATTTACTGTACTTCAATGTTCTCTGTTATTCTGACTGTGTGTGCCTTATTGTGGTTGATTTATTTCCACTAAGCCCTATTTGTCTGTACTGCAACTGCACAATTATGCAGTTGATGTTATTCTGCTTGAGACTAGTTCATCAAATGTTAAGGTGATACACTTTGGAGTGAGGGATTTGGTCCATGATATACTCTACAATTCACAATTATTTAATTTGATGTATGGCAAAATCTATACAAAATGTCTCCACTTTTGCAAAACATTTTGCCAATCTTTCAATATTGTCATGTGGAGTTTTTAGTGTTATGCATCCTTCTAAATAATCGGCAACAATGCAAAGGACAGGAATATTTGGATCATTTACATAATAATAATAACAAAAATGAAGTTGAATTGTTGGGTGACTTTTCACTGACTGGGTCACTCATATGTACATTTCATTGCCCAAAATAGGCAAAATAAACATTACTTTACAAAAGGTTAGAGACACGGCCAGAGTCTTCATACAAGGCCATGTATTCAAAGCCATGGGTTACACGATAACACTGAGGTTATGCATGCAGCGGAGCTGACCTCTGGAGGTCCTTCAGAATCTTACGTCTTATGGAGAAATGTCAACATGGCACAAAATGAGTCTGTCAACACTAAGCATCTCTGCAGAAAAGGCAAACACTTGCAAATTATCTATGTGTGTAGAGGTGGCTGTGGAGTTTCTGCTGCCGTGGTCATAAGAACAGTGAACTTCAGACTAAAAACTAAATCCAAAAACTACTGGTATGCATAATAACTCATAAAACTGACAAATAAAACAAGAAAACATGAAATATTGGATAGAGCTAATAAGCAGCAGTGTAGAGTTTTGGCCTGAAATAAATGTGTTAACAATGTAAAAGGCGTGCATGCAAAAAAACCTTACTGACACAAAAGCCAAGACTACCTAAAGCACATGAAACACTTTCACAAGCACCATAAAGAGTGCGGTGGAGCACTGTTAAGCTTGCTAACATGATAACTCTTGTCTCTTTGTATACAGTATGTATTTGGCAATATCATGCAAAAGCTTTTCATCCCTGCTGAAAATTCAGCCTGACCAGCTTAAGGTGGTTTGCTGGTTGACCAGCATGTTAACCAGCTTGTTTCACCACTCTATGATGATTGACCAGCTAGACCAGCAAAAGTTGTGGAAACATACTTTCAGCTGGTTTACCCAGCTTGCGATGGCAATTCAGCTGGTTTTGCTTGTTGTACCACCTCAAGCTGGTCATTTTAGCTGGTGTTGCTGGTCTTACTTTGCTGGTTCAACTGGCCATGCCATCTTATGTTGGTCATTCTAGCAAACTAACATGACCATCTTACTACAACAATATCAAGCTTGGCAGACTGGTCACCAGCATGACCATCTTACACCAGCTGTATTCCACATGACAGACTGGTCACACCAGCATGACCAGCTTCCTCAAATGGTCACGCCAGCATGTCCACCTGGTGGCCCAACCAGCTAAACCCGCAAAGACCAGCAAGAGCTGGAAAAAAAACAGCAAAGACCAGCTAAAACCAGCTTAAACCAGCTACCAGTATAAACTGGTTTCTAGCTGTTTTCAGCAGGGGTATTTTCCTTGACTGTTCTGACCCAGCAGCACAGAACTAGAATCTATCTTGCATATCCTTGATGGCTAGTAGGAACAGCACATATTTATCTGGCCTTCATCAGCACACACCATCAAAATGATTTTGAAAATTTAACACAAGAATGCCTATAAAGACATACATTAGTGTTGCTTTAAGAGCACAACTCTGAGAGGCCCTAAGTAGCTAACCTGTGTAGATAGCCTCATATATGGTTCTCTTGATAGCCACTGACCTGTGCTCGGAATCTCTCCAACCCAGTGGATTATTATTATGATATTTAATAATATAAATTTAGGCTATAAATAATAAGTAATTGTATTGTGAAGAAGAGGCTGAAGACCTGTAATTCTCATGGACAGTAAAATATTTTTCTTCTTTGAATGAGTGCCTTGGTTTTATGTGCTGATAGGCCTTTTGGTATTATTCTTTTTGTGCAAGTCTGCTACTCTGGATCGATCCCAAGAGCCCCAGACCATCACACTTCCTCCCCTGTGTTTGACAGCTGGTGTCACACATAAAAGAACCATCCTTTCTCATCTCAAAGGCGCACAAAAAAAACGAGCATTTAAATTATTGATTCATTGGTGTAACACCTTCTTCTAGTCATCCTTTCTCATTAAAAAAGGCGTTCTGAATCGAGCATTTCACATATTGATTGATTGGTGCATCACACCTTCTTCTAGTCTTCAGTAGTCCACTGTTGCTGCCTCAAGGCCAGGCAAGATTTGATCAACACATAACATTAACCTACTGTACTGTATATAGTTGAAGTGTTGGATGAAAACCCACCCATACAGTACACACACAGAGACAGACGTACACGCACACAGAGGACCAAATAGTATTTGGTGTATCAACTTCAGTACAACAGAATACGAACTTTGAAGCTGCCTTCCGTTTCACTCCAGATCACTCATTACATTATTTTACATTTGTAATGTTGTATAGACATACGGTTAAATGCAGTGATCATTGAGACCTGGATATTGGCTGAAGAACCAACGATAAAGCACCATAGTTTGTCTCAAGATACTTTACAGAGCCCAGGTTGATTACGTGTGGATTTTTTTACTCTTGGGATACCATGTAATCTAATCCTGTGTAGCTGTTTGCTAACACAATTCAGCAGGTTGGCAAAATATTTATAAAGAGACACCAGCTTCTCCTTCACTCTGCTGTGGGCCGGCTGACCTGAGGTGAGTCTCTGCTGGGCTTGAATGTAATACAGTAATACACACATACAGTATACATTGGTAACATATATGTATTTCAACCATACACTGTATCACTGATGCTTTTTGTTATACATGTCAGTTAATGTTCTATCAGATGACCCCTACTTTTCATGTTGATATTATACTATGCCAGTTATTTTAAGACATACAATGCATGAATAAGCAGTGTTAGGGAGAAATGAAATTTAACCTTGTGCTTTTGCTTTGACACTTGTGTTTCTGTGAGATCTTAAACATTTTGAATTGATTCTTCTGTGAGAGCTTAACCTAGTTCATAATATTCTTATTTGATACTTCTGTTTCTGTAACTTGTGTGCCGATGACAAATCATGTGCTGTGTGACAATAGAAAAGTTATTAACCTAGTTAATAAATATCCTTAGTTCCTAAACCTAATGTTCCAACTTACTGGACTGAGTGTGTGTGTGTGTGTGTGTGCAAAGAGGTGTAATGATACAATGATACAATGTGTAGTATAAACGTCTGTGTGAGAAACAACTGCACAGCATGCTACTGTGGTTGTTTATCTTTTTGAATTCTGCTGTGGTCATTTATTCATTTTGAATATGCCAATGATGGGATAAAATACAGATTTAAAGTTCCATTTTGGATTGCTTAATAATGTAAAGTACGATACTAGACATTATTTGAAAACGTGGATATTTGATCAAAGTGTGTACAACCCTAATTCTAGAGTATGTGGCTTTTTGTACAATAAAATGTTTCCACTGTAACTGACAAACTAGGTCTAGTCTGGGACTTATCTAAGTGTTTCCTCTGTTTTCTCTGATAGTGATAATAATGAACTCCTCGATGCCACAGTTTCTTGTGAGAGATACCTTCACCACAGCCTTTGTGAAAAACTTAATTGTGGTGCTCCTGCTGGTCACCCTGAACTACGTCAATGGCTGCCTGGTGGCCACCTTCTTACGGAACCAGGTCTTCTACGAGGACCCTCGCTACATCCTGTTCATCCACATGGTCATCAACGACGGCGTGCAGCTCACGGTCACCATCACACTGTTCGTACTGAGTTACATCTTCTACACCATCAACGTCTCCTTCTGCTGCTTCTTCATCCTGGTGGCTGTCTTCACCACCCGCAACACGCCGGTCAACCTAGCCGGCATGGCCATCGAGCGCTACATCGCCATCTGCGACCCGCTGCGCCACGCGCAGATCTGCACCGCCCGCCGCACCTACGCCCTCATCGGCCTCATCTGGCTGGTGTCCGTGGTGCCGGACATCACGGACCTCTTCGTCACGCTGGCCATCGAGCCCATCAGCTTCTTCCACACGGCCGTCTTCTGCATCCGGCCCAACGTGTTCAAGGACCCCGTGCTGCTGTACAAGCGGCAGGCCTTCGACGCGCTCTACTTCTCCCTCGTCTTCTTCACACTCGTCTACACCTACCTGCGCATCCTGTTTGCGGCGCGGGCCATGTCCACAAACAGCCACTCGGCGCAGCGGGCGCGCAACACCATCCTCCTGCACGGCGCCCAGCTGTTGATGTGCATGCTCTCCTACATCTCGCCCAGCGTGGACGTGCTCATGACCCAGGTGTTCCCCACCAGGATCCTGGAGATCCGCTACGCCAACTACCTGATCGTCTACTTCTTCCCACGCTTCCTGAGCCCCATCATATACGGGGTCAGAGACAAGAAGTTCCGGAAGTATCTGAAAAGGTACTTTTTGTGCAAGCAGTGCAGCGTGGAAGTCCATCATGAGGGAGAAGAAGACAAAGTGGCTTAGAAGTTTTTCTCATCGTTTTATATTTTTTTGAGGTTGAGGTTGTAAAGTCATACATTTGATGTTGGTGTGTATCTGTGTCTGTGCCATCATCAAAAGATCCTGTTATGTGCTTTGTACATGAAACCCATACTTAATACATGATCAGAAGACATATTTTTGACAAATGTTCAATGTTACGAGAAATGTAAATAAAGTTATAGATGTACTTACGATATAAAACTTTGTATTCCTACAACACTGTAATATATTAGAAATGTCATCATTCTATTGTCATCATATTGTATAGCTAGATTTTTTTATTATCTAAATATATGCACTTTTTGTAGATGTAATATATAGAAAGATGTCACATTTAATAATGCGTATGTATAAACAATTGGACATACAGTACAGGTGCTGCAGCTAGTGTCCATTTGAAATGACTTTACCATTACTTGTATATTCTGTATTACAAGATCTTTGTATATTCTGTATTACAAGATCTTTGTACTGAACATGAACTCAACATGTTAGTTTTCGCTCCCATTTCCCAGAGTTGAAGTAAAATACTTGTTCTATGCCCATAAAAGGTTTATTGATTTACAAACTGTATTACTGAAAACACCATGCATTCAGTTCATGGGCAACAGTTCTAGTGGATATACCTGCAGTCAACATGCCATTTGCATGCTTCCTCAAGACATTGTGGCATTGTGTACAACTGCACATATTAAAATGTCCTTTTACTGTGACTAGTCCAACAGACATCTGTGCAATAATCATGCTCTTTCATCAGCATCTTTTCATATGTCATATGTCGGGTAATGAACAACCTTCAAATTCCTTCCTAAAGGTAACACAAAAACGCTTTTGCTCAGTAGCATGCCACACTGTAAGTCATAATATGCACAAGGCAATGAGCAGGTATTGTGTTGGACATATTGACCAGCCGAAGCCTATTATGCTCACGTCATGCAACAAGCAGATATGAATATGGTGTAATAATACAACTTTTAATCATTAGCATTATTTGTGTCTATGTGTGACATCAACACTACTTGGGGATAGTTTATTCTGAACTAAGATGTTAATGTTTTTTTTTATGTTTCAGTCATGTAGATCCTATAAAGTTCAAAGGTCACCATAATATTACCAAAGTAGGGAATACTTCAGCACTGTTTATGTGGACAGTGTCCCTTTAGCAAAACTTGAGCAAACTCAAAAGTATTGTATTGATCTAAAATATATGTTAAAAAATGCTGCTCTTAAAAAAAAAACAAACAAAAAAAAAAACTACCTGTTTTTGGATGATGAGGGTATGAGTGTAAACTATCGTTGGGGACCAAAATTATGTTAATTGGAGTAGTTTTGAGTAAGATCTGATTATGCATTTGCAAGGAAATAACATAATAGACTCGAGGCAAGCTATCCTCCACCATCTTGCTAGGACTCCACACAAGATGACGGTGACTGGAGGAATGATAAGGCAATACTCTGAAGGCGTTTTTCCACTGACAGCAAACCCATTCTTGAACCGGTTCCATTCAGAATTCTTTGTACCCTGGTGCTATCTCGTGAACCAGCCCACATTTCCACCAGTTTTGAATCGAGAGATCGAAATTAAATAATACAAACTCAAACTCAAAAAGAAGTCCGCACACCGTGGATGTATACTGCAGATGATGGCTTTAATGCACTCCAGAGCATTGGTTTGTGAAGCAATCTACAAGCATCCTGTCTTTACACAGCTTATATACCCCTTTTTCAGTAACATCATTTGTTTCTGTTAACTCAGAATAGAACTGCTCCTAAGTCCTTCTTACCATTCTAGGTAATGCATCTAGGTCCGGCCTGCGACGTATGTCAAAATAATAATGTAATCCGGCCCTTGAGGGTATTTTTAATAGCGACAAACAACGACACTGATTAAAACAGACAATAGATCCAGGTACGGTGACAAATCTCATTTGTAGGCTACTCTCCTCCACTATTTGATAGACATCCAGAGCTTGATTCAAACCCAAAATCGCTGCACAAAGTTTTCAGGAAATACTTACACGCGAGAAACACGAAGACGTGCATTTGTAATGACGCGATGCAGGCCATAGTTTTGCACAAATTGAAGCAGAAATAGGCCTACACCAAATGTTGAAAAACGTTCACGTGTGATGAAGTCTTAGGTAGGCTATGTTATTCACCTATTCTGATTCTGAAGGAGAATATCCTTTTGGAGATTATGATCGATCGTCTATTGACAGTGATAGTCACGGTGCGACTGTGAATGGAGGTGTGTCTTTGCATGTAACTTATACGACGGTGTCCATACCATGCTTATTTCGACCCTCTGCCCAACATAGCTCGGAGGTTGCAGTGCTAATCGTGATGATAGTGTCCGTAATGGACATGGTACAGACAGCAGGGCTTGTAGAAATAGGGCTCTGAAGAACTACAAAGTCACCCTCGATAGGAACTGATTTGACCAGGTTTATTGTAGGCCTTGTGGTTATAGGCCAGTAATAGTTTACTATTGTTGGTATAGGCCTACATCTTAGGTGTTTTCCTGTTAATTTGTTATGTGGGTAATATGACAAAAAATAAAATAAACCTGCTCAAATATGTGCATCCAGTATTTACTGAAAGGTGCATAATTTGAGGTGCTTGCCATCCAGTGGCAAATTAGATGGGTAAATGTACCCCCTTCATAAACTTGTGTTTATACTCAAAGATTTTTACATTTACAGTAGGACTTTATCTCTGACCACTTTCAAGCCATGGCCTTTTGAAATTTTGATATAAAAATCCAATGGTGTTTGTTGCTTTCTTAACCCTGACGCCTATTGCCAGGTTTAAAAAAGTTATGAGAGGAAAATATTTTTATTTGGTGTGAAACACACACACACCTACCTGTTTTTATGCTTTTTGTTTGTTTTTATAATTTGTATTAATATTTATTTTATCATTATTTTATTTATAAGCTGCAAGGTTGCTAGCACAGGTGTCTAAACATAGATACAAATACTTGCACTTTCTGTTTGTAGTTTTGTGTTTGAAAATACAGTATTTGAAAAAAAACATTGCATTTTAGGAAATAGCCGTTCTTTTTTGTATTATTCTTTAACACTGATGTGGCCCTCCAATCAGATGACATTGGCAGTGGCTCCCAGCTCATTTGAGTTTGAGACCCCTGGCCTAGATACTCATTGTATATTTCTGCAAGTGACCTCTGACCCTGCTTGAGCAAGCGCTTGAGGTTTACCAATTTCCCTAGGTCTCTATGCCTTTTATAGGTAAACGTCTAGCTACATGCCCTTGTATGTGAGCTCCCAGCCTGTATGTATACATTAGCTATATTCACCCCCTGCTGTTTCACCACATGGACCTCAGACAGTTTTCCCAATGTACAGAATATCTTTTCATACAACTACATAATAATAAGAAGAATATATTTTCATAAAGCTACATAACTAAATAAAATCACAACAGCATGTAAAACAAAAGTTAATGCATAAACGGGAGAATGATATGAAAAGTTGCCCAGTAAAAACAGCAGAAATTAGCTGTTTAAAATGCTAGTCAACGTCTGCAGTGTAATGCTAGTTGACTAGTTTTGCTTACTCGTGGCAACAGTTGATATGGACGGAAAACTCATGCTTTTAGCCTTCTCCCCTCTGAAAGGTAAAGTGACACACCCACTCTGGTTTGCAGGCTCCGAACCGAAGCTCCGAACCAAAGTGCCACGTTCTGAACCATGTTTTGTTTGGTGGAAATGCTCCGACCGGTTCAAATGTTGGTTCACGAGCGGGAACGGAGCCGGTTTTCTGTCTGTGGAAAAGGCCTATGACTATTCTTCCGGGCACCACCATCTTGAGAGATTCCTATAGCAATATGGTGGTGAATAGGAAACGTACTGACCACACAAACAGTCCTTTATAAACCTTATTTACACACTTTACACAAAGGTAAAACTACTTCATTCTGTGCTCAGGGATCATCCCCACAATAGCATAGAAGTATAATGATATATTGAGCCTACAGTAGTCAAAGACTTAACAACAATTCACTTTGACATAGGGAGCTTACCCTCAAGACTACGCTATATGCTATTTCCTTGCAAATGCAATTTTCCAATCTTACTCAAAACTACTCTGATTAACATCATTTTTGTCCCCAAGGAAAGTTTACACTTGGTACATTTACATTTAGTCCATGGGTTGTTTTTAGACCGGAGTCTTACTTTAACATTTTTTTTTTAAAGTTGACATATACACCTTCACTGACGCATGCTTCAGTTTGATAAAAAACAAAATTGGTATCCATTCACACAATTCCAAACACACTATAATTAAAAATATTTTAATTGAAATTATATTTTAATAGACTATTGTATATAGAAACCTATTACATACATATGCAAAAAGAGAAAACATACATGTTCATTTTGAATATAGAGCACATAGATATCACAGTTAAGTATTCTTATTTTTCATCACTCCAAATATTCTTGCAATCTCTGTAAAGGAGTACATAAATAAAGAAGCATTCAAAAAGAGTATGATCAATTCAACTGAGACCTAACTGTTTTGATTTTAGTCTTCAGGTCTCATGACACCTGGTTAATCCCACTCACCTAACTGGTGAAACACAGCCTATAAAAGAGCAGGTAACAACTTCTGAAGCTCAGTCAGGTAACTCTGACTGAGGTAAGCTGTGTTATGTCAGCCATGTGGTGTGTTCACCATGCTATCCATATATACTGCTTTGGTGTGAACTCTGAATGCAAAAAAGTAATACTAGTTGAGCAAAATCATCTAACATGTTGTTATAATTGATGTATTTACAATACATTCCCCCAAGTAAAAGTTGTTGTGAAATAGCAAAAATATGTGACTTCATAGATATAAAATAGACTGCACAATCCTAAACTGACTGCTAAATATGACTTTATTTATTTATGTATTTGTATTTGTACATGTCCATCAAGGTTCTTCTTCCACAAATATATTGTTTAATGTGTATATTTCCACTTTACTGCATTTCAGGAAGCTAAACTGGGAGGCTTGTTGTGCAAACATGAATTCCACCTTGGTCTCCCTGTCAGGTAACTTCACTGTTCCAAACAAGTCTTTCCCAAAAGACAGCTTCAGTGCGGCACTGACCAAAAACATTGTGTCCATGTTGGTGTGGCTGGCCCTTAGCGTCATCAATGGCAGCATGGTCACGACCTTCCTGCGCCACAACTTCTTCTACGAGGACCCACGCTACATCATGTTTATCTTCATGGTGCTGAACGACGCGGTGCAGCTGAGCCTGGTGACGGCGCTTTACGTGGTGAGCTACGCCTTCTCGCGCATCCACGCCTCCGTGTGCAGCGTGCTCATCATCGCCGCCACCACCACCACCCGCGCCACGCCTCTCATCCTGGCCGGCATGGCCATCGAGCGCTACATATCCATTTGCTTCCCGTTGCACTATGGCCACATTTGCACGCTCAGCCGCACGCTGCGGCTCATCCTGGCCATTTTGGCGCTGACCACCGCGGTGCCCTTTACCGACCTCTTCATCACACTGGCCAACAAGCCGCTGGCCCATTTCTACGCCTACATCTTCTGTGACCATGCCATACTGTTTGGGGACTACTCCATCTATGTAAAAAACTGCATAGTGGACACTGTCTATTTCTCGTTTGTCTTCCTCACGCTGTTTTATACCTACTGCAAGATCATGCTGACCGCCAGGGCTGCCTCCACTGACTACATCTCGGTGAAGAGGGCCCGTAACACTGTACTGCTGCACGGCGTTCAGCTGCTGCTGTGCATGCTGGCCTTTGTAGTTCCCTCCATGCAGACCCCTCTCATCCGCCTCTTCCCCATGCACCACCTGGAGATCCGCTACGTCAACTATCTGCTGGTCTACATTATCCCACGCTTCCTCAGTCCCATGATCTACGGCTTCAGGGATGAGAAGTTCCGCAAGTACTGGCTGCGCTACCTGACATGCAGGACGAAAAAAGTCAGGCCCTCTATTAAAGTCAATGTAAAAGTGGGGTGAACATGTCAGAGGTCAAAACGCAACAGCACAGGTATTACTTTACAGTGTTATACACTAATGAACAGGCCCTGAGAGAGTATGGAAGTGATTTCATAAAGCAAGTCATCACATCATGAGAAGAGGGGTGAAAGGGCAAAGCATCCAGCTGTTTATATGAATCTACTGTGTAGCAGCCTTTTAACTGTAATGTATGTAAAACTATTTTTTGACAACTGAGCTTATGATTTATTTGAGGTACATGAAACTCTCTGTCTACTGTCTTCATTTGACATTAATATAGCTTTTGTAATATAACTATTGCCATAGAAACTGTCTTGTCAATTGTGCTTGCATTAGAAGTGTATTCTGACAATTAAAATACACATGGTTTTAATGACTATCATTTCATTATGATTTTGAAACTAAATTCGACAATGACAATATTGCAACAGTTTTAAGAGATGTATTTCCTCTTTTTAGCCCATAAACCCCAGACTGTTGATCTACAAAATGGATTGATAATTGTTAAATTGACTATAAAAATGTATCATATTTGAAATGTACATTCTTGAATCCTACTAACAGCAAATTCTGCCAATAGTCTTATGTTCCATTCATCTGAGTGCAATGTGTCTTGTAAGCACACATCACATTATGCCAATGTATCAAGAGCATCCTATGCTGTTTTTAAGCTATCACTGTGGTACATTTATCACAGTGGTAAACAGACTAAGACAATTGAGACAATATTTGTTAGTTTATAGGTAGAGAACAGAACACTTACTTACTGCTTTATATCATTTGATATTGTGATAGGTCACTGTTAACTGCACCACACCAAACAGCTTTGATATTGCCTAAATATTATGTGCATCTTGTTTTTCCTCAGAGCATTTTTATGCTATCAATATATTTCACTTTTCAGCAGACAAGGCCCTATCCTCTAGACTGCCACAAATGAAAAGACATGTATAGCTGTAACAAGAGTAGATGTCAAGCTGATACACTAGGTAAGAGTTTGCCAACATAAAATTGACAAACTATTGTATAATTCAGTAATCACAAACTTAATCCCTGTGATTGTATTGGAACATATTGAAAACCAAGCCCCTAGTCTAAAATATTGTACAAAACTGTTCCTGGAGTGTGAATTAAATACTTTTGTTGACTGGGATCAAAATAACATGTAAAGACAGGATTCCACCCAATGTTTGATAATATGTAGAAGCAAAATATGTAAATGGAAAATAGCCTATGCGTAAAAACTTGATAAATAGCCCAGTCTTTTATTTGCTTCATTCGTCGAACTCAAGCTGCTTATATTTGGGTCAGGCATCTATAACGGCCAGGGTTTACTTCTTTTCAAATAAAACTTTTGCTTAGCAAAGATGAGAAATACTATTTATACTACATATTGATTATGGTATAAGTATGGAGCTGTTACGGCCAGTAGGCCAGAGGTACTGGTTGGACCCCGAAGTAGGACACAAGCAAAAATGGTAACGGGTTAAACTGTGATTTAATGTTCAGTGAAAAACCGCTTCAAGCAAACAGCAGGCAATGGCAGAGCACAATTGAAAGTCAAAGAGTGAGCACAACACACAAGGTCCAGGGCAAACAATCCAAAAACAGTAATCCAAAATCGTGGTCAGAGATCAGTCCAAAGTTCAGTAACAAAGTTCAGTCCAAAAAGGTCAAAACGTAATTCCACAGGGAGAGGAGGGAGAGGAGGGAGAGGAGGGAGAGGAGGGAGAGGAGGGAGAGGCGCCGTTACATCCAGATGACATAGCACGATAACTCCGCACTGAAGGATTCCAAGAGCCCAGCCTAAATACTGTGCCTGATTAAGTAATCAGACACAGGTGTGCTGAGCAGCAGAGCAGGGGGACAGGTGATGCAGTAGGTCAGCAGCAAAACATGGCATGGAGTTGACCACCTGGGAATGGAGCACCTAAAAGTGCCGCCAGCCAGGTAGGTACAGGAAAACCCGGCTCAGGATCTGAAAGGTCCTGGATGATTCATGACAGGAGACCTATTTGAGTTTTATGGCCACCAAAGGTAGGGAGTCACCTCTTTCACCTTTCTTTATCATGCTGGTAAATTTTTGGCTCAAGGGCCACATTGGGTTAATAAAGAAATTGGCCTACAATAGAGATTTTAATCGCAATATGCATGTTGATGATGCAACTGTCCAAAAAAGACAGCCACCCTCACTATCACTATTTGACAAAGTAATTTTGTTTTCAAATATTAATTGCTTAAAAAATACTGCTAATTTGGTGCTGTTTAACTATTTATAAATGATGAACTGTCACTTGTCAACAATGTCAAGCCAGCTGGAACCTGCCGCTCGCTCTCTCTCTCTCGTGCGCGCTCAGAGCGTTCCCAATTAAATGGAGTAGCATAACGTTCAAGTTAGATCTGCTGCAATTGAGATTACAAAGAGTGTCATCTCTATAACATGATGTTTTGATATTGACATTGTAAATGTTCTCTAAGAGTGAAAAGCAGTTTGCAGTAGGCTAAAGCTACTTCTTTTCTTATTCAACATCTTTCACGTAAGGGATAATGTATAGAACGCCGGTCATTATTGGGAAAATAAGTCCCGACAGAGCGAACCAGACTGTTTTTCCGCCCTGAAGGGACTTCATTTTCCCAATAATGACCGGCGTTCTATACATTATCCAGCTTATTACACGGCTACTTGCCAAAACAAAATAATAACCTCCCCACGATATGACTTTAGCCTACATAGCCTAGCCTATTTGTTACCGTTCATCGTGGCATTTGCTGAGAAACAAATACTGTTGTTCGCAACAACACACTCTGAAATTGAAACATTCTTAAGAACACAGCTGATCAACCGTCTGCTTTCACTTTTGAATGAAGTTCCAGTCCTTGCGTAGTGATATGAAAGACCTGAATTAGAAGCACAAACTCCGTTGCCATTGACAACGGTCATAATTTTTTTCAGAGGTCCTTTCCTTGAAAATAATGACCGCTAGAACTTTTGGAAATCCCATTCAAGTCAATGGACCGTTCTACTTGCATTGTGAAGAGCCGTGTAATGATATAAAATACAAACCTTTAACTGCCTGATATTTTTCTGGCGTTAGAGGAGGTTTGGCCACAGCAGGATTTCATCCTGTTGCAGATCTTCCCCTCAGTGGACCGTAGTCTAAGAACCATGGACACCCCCAGACTGCAACACACAGGTTCTTGCAGAATCTGGAGTCGTTTTTGGACCCCTGAATCCATGCCCATGACCGAGAGGACACATATGCTCCACCACCAAGATGTATCTAAGAGGGAAAAAGAGTAAAGATCCAATTCCAACTAATTAAGTTCCAAACATTTAATTGTGTTTTTTACTCCTCTTAATTAGTCATGGGTATGTTTTGGGCTTAATTAGTCATGGGTATGTTCCAATGACTTGAATGGGATTTCCTGATGTTCTGCAGGAAAAAGTAATTACCGCTGAAACACATAATTCCCACTGTCAATGGTGTGATATCTGCTAGTTATTTTTTACCCTATTCACCTGTAGTGTCTCGTCTTATATTCACCACATTGGACAAGAAAGTTTTAATATCGAAAATTGCCCAAGGGATATCACCGGGCACCATCTCTAAAAAAAACAAACAAACAAAAAAAACGGTTCACCTAGGCTATATTATGGCATTTGGCTGCCGGACTATCAGCTGTGTTCTAAAGAATGTTTGATTCAGTTTCAGCTAGGGGTGCACCGATCCGATATTTGGATCGGATATCGGCCCCGATATTGACAAAATTGCTGGATCGGGGATCCAAAAAATTAGGAGATCCATGGGCCGATCTGAATTTACTTCAACTTCAAAGACTGAGCCTTGACACGCAACCAGCCTGCCACTAAATAGTCAAGATTTCTTCTGGTGTTTGTCATTAGGCTACATCATTGTCTTTACAGTCTGCCCGTCATTATATGTCTGATTTACTATTCATTATTTTATTAACCCTTTAGGCGCCAGAGGTTTTTTTCTCGAAACGTTCGATTTTGACATCTTCATTTCAAAAGGCTATATCTTTCTGTAAATTAGAGAAATATTAAGGATGACCCAAAGTTTATGTAGGGATTAAATGTTTATATCTAATTTGCATATTATGACGTCATATGGTGGCGGCCATCTTGGATTATAGAATTTTTATGAAAAGTCGCATGTTTGAATGATAAAATGCACCACTTCTTTCCCCCCAAAATGTCCCTCACCTTCTGTATGCTATATTGCACAATACTGAATGCTCAGGTAAATACTAAGTAGTAAACAAACTGTGTAAATCATTACTAATAAATGGCAGAAACAAACCAAATGCATGTAGCGGTAGGCTGGCCTTTTGCTGTAGAGATTTTCCATTTACTACATACAGTAGGCACTCTGATTCCATGTATGGGGCACATATATATTATTCAGATGACACACAAACACAAGTAGACAAGACCTGTTTAGTTCAAAAGCTCACTTGCCACGGCAAGGCACAGATCAGGAGTGAGATAACGAGACAAGACAAGAGACAATGTTAGTATTTGTTTTCTTTTTGTTGTTTTTTTCTTAGCTGACAAAGACACACACATCACAAGGACATGAACACACAAAAAAGAACACATATGTCCTAAATGGTCAGGGAAATAGATAATCAACAGTGTAAATCATTACTAATAAATGGCTGACCATTTTTTTTTTTATGTAGCAGGCCTTTTGCTGTAGAGATGATGACTATCCATATCCTATCCATACAGGGCCGGCATTCCCATCATCTTGTGAAAGACTATGCATGGCCTAATGGCTCCCCTGCCCCGTGTCACCACCTCTGCTCCTGCTGCGAGCAGCCTATGCGAGCAGCATGGCCAGATCTGCCTCGCGCTCGCGTCAAGAATTTGCGCAGCTCGGACTAGGCCTACTGTCATTCTCATTGTGACTCCCCACACTGCCTCTACGTTCCCCCCTAACTGTCCTATAAGCATTTCGACCTCGTCTAACATACCCAGTGGCATTAGACAAAGGCTCCACCACGTTACTGTCGCCGCGATTGCGAAGAGGCACACGTTCAGAAGACAGAAGCTAGCGCTACATGGACATTAGGCTACCTCAGCCTCGTTCGCCACACCACTAACACCCTGCTAATTTCCCGATGAACACTCCGAACCCGTGAAACATTATTCCCACCAGTGACATTGGGCAAACGATTCAACTTTTGTGCTTGGTGTAAGCTAAACTATGGAGTAAACTCTCACTTTGTCCAGCTGCATCATTGCAAGGCACGGACGCATCTGAAGCCTCACTAAACGAATCACCGTCATTTTCTGAAGGCAGATATTCCCCTTCAGAATCAGGGTCCGCAAATAGAAGACCCAACACTTCATTTCGGGTAAACTTTTTTGATGCCATTAGACGAAAATCTAATGCAAATACTCGCTGACGTTGACAATATCGCTCTGATAAAGTGGCTCACACGCACACTAGCTCCGGTATTGCACGCACTGATTCAATGCGCTGTAGCGCGAAGGTTTTGTTTCTTTTTTGGACTCAGGGATGACGTATGACATGTCTGCCATCTAGTGGAGTGGAGGTCGAACAAAATATGACACCCTATTTGACTAAATCGGCCGTTTTATTCAGTACCGCATCTTGTCGACAAAAGTCGACCGTGGCGCCTAGAGGGTTAACCATTTGTCATTGATTAATGACGTTTGATTGATTCATGCATTTTTGTTGCATTTTTAAGCAAAACACATTCAATGCGTGACGGTCAACAAATACTCAAACCAAACACATTATCATTTTCATCTCTTATCTGTATAGATGGATTTCTATGCAACGTCACAAAAACATGCGTGCGCAACCAAGAGGCAGAATGCACCATAGAACAGCATAGAGCAATGCAAAAGTAGCCTAGAAATCTAGACGCACCCTAGCGGCAGCAAATTACATTTGCTTCCAGGGCTAGTCTAGCAACTCTCCGTTGACTTAATTGTGAGCTCGAAAAAATAAACTTCTATCAGGCCAATCAAATCGTGTATAGAGTCGTTAGGCGGGCTTAACATAATGATTGATGGCAGAGTTGCAACGGTTTGGCTTGAATTCCCTGCTACTTGAAAACAAAGAAGATGGATGTTGCTGTTGGCCAACAGTGTGACACGAGTTAAGCTTGTTTTAAGATGGCAAAAGATTGAACTAGCCAACTAGCTCCGCTGGTGGGAAACGCATGGGACTCGCTGTCCTATTGCGTGCAGAGGTAATTTGAAAGACAACCAATTATCCCGCCCCTTGGACTGAGCACTTCGAACGGTGAGTGCCCAGACCCTACATTTTAATGTGGGTCTGGCTCGTCAGGCTAATGCAAAAGAGCAAAAGTTTTTGTACTGAAAACTGCACCAATTCGAAATCACGATGGTTAGAGAATGTTAAATATGTTCAATATCCCTAACGGAATGCATGTCTTCGCCAAAAATGACAAATATATTTTTAAATATATTAATAATGCAAATAAACGGCAAACTTTGAAATATAGTCTGAAATGAGATGTTATTATCATTGAGACAACAGGGGTATACAAAAAAATTTGATTGTAGCTTACAGCAGCCGACTATTTAGGTTAAGTTTATAACGTTGTGGACGGCCACCAAGCGTCTTCTGCCCCACGGCTGCACGCGCATCTAGTTTTGTTGGTAAACGGGAAACCCGTGTATAAACTGTTCCGGGGGCCTATTGCCCACTGCCCATACACATTGTTATCACATATAACTAGACCCACTGTCATTATTTAAACGTATGTGATCATTAATTAACTTTTACATAAAAAACATCTGTAGGTGGCGAAGTAGAAAAAAAATGGTGGGCCGATTGGCCTACACACTTCTGCCATCTAGTTTCCACTGGATTTTTTGATTTGAAAGAGACATATTACCATATTGGTAAAATAAGGCCTTTCAGGGCGAAGCAAGAACCCTCCGCTGGTACGTTGGGGTCCGGTACGCCTGTTGGGACTTATTTTCCCAATAATGACCACCATTCCATACATTATCCCTTACAAAAACATCTGTTATTGTTATCTGTATTGTTATCTGTGACATCTGTTATTCTCTTTAAAAGCAAGGAGCCCAACATCAAACAGGGTGTTGGTATTTTGTCGACAAGTGAGCGCTTCTTTGCAGAAGGAATCTGCTTGCACACAAAACTGTATATGCAAACCCAGGATTCCACTAAACCTTGTGCCGGGTATAAGATAGGGCCCTATATGTGCACAATAACTGTTGTATAATGTAATTTAACAAACAACTTCATACTCAACACTTCCTGCAGCCAATGGCACCGAGGGAAAAGAACGGAATAGTCTAGAATTATGAAATGTACCTTTCCGTCTGGGCAGGGAGGTCTTGGCTCCTCTGCAGTGCTTGTTGCCCCTGTGTCCGGTCCCTGACGAGGTGTGCAGGATACTGCAAAAAGAAACAGGTTCATTATACTATCTTGTAATTGTCAAATCTCTATTATTGTCAGAAGTGTCTTTTTAGGTAGCAGCAGCTTCAAAATTTACCCTTAAAGGGAACTTGGCAGGATTATCTATATTTCCCGCCTCTGCTGGAGAAATTGTGCATTATGCTATTTCAAACTGTGGAAAAAGGTAACGATAAAGCACATGGATTTGTTTAGAAGCTAGCGAAACGGTTAGCATAAGTTCGGAAGAACAATGTGGATGTTAAAAGGTAAGAAACACGATTTAAAACGAGTTTCTTGTTTCTCACTTCCCTTTCCGGGACGGTAGTCTCAATGTTGCAAGTAACATTAACTTATAAATGCTAATGGCAACTGATGTCAACGTTAACGCTAGCTAGCTAGCTGGCATTTATCTTTTAAGTTTTTAGCCCACAAACTGATTTTTTTGTTGTAATATCTTAAGACTCTATTGGGGTTAAGGTATGCAGTTAATGACAGCTTTAGAGTAATTTACTTACCAGAAATGAGCAATACTTGGCCTTGGTAGTAGGCACCGTCGCCCGCCCATAAAATCCAGTATATATATATATTTTTAAGTCTGTATCTTCAGATGGTTTAAAGTTTTTCACTTATGAAGTGGGCACAATAGCCCTATGATTGTCGGCCAAATATCTCAATAATGCAAACATTGTCGACAATTTAACTTAACTTTCAGCAATAAACTCTCGCATTCAACTGACAACTAGCTTCTAGCCTGACTGTCTGAAAAGACGTTAGAGGCTACCTCATAAACGGAACGCTGGCACATGCGCAGTTGGTACCAACAAAGGTTCCAGAGCGCTACGCTCTAGAATCTTTGGTCTCTATGGTGCAAACATGCAACGCAGACCAGCAGCTGGTGGCAGAAACCTTGATTCTGGCCGTAGACAAATAAACCTTGATTCTGGCCGTAGACAAATGGTTCTGGCCTATTAATATCCGGGTGTGGTCCATACAATGATCACTGTAGAGATTATGATTATTGTTTGGTTACTTATCAAATGCTTTTATTCCAATCCACTAGGGTCTATTATAATAACATAAGGATTTATGTGTCACATGTATTAGATACTTTATAAAACATAGTGAATTGGCATATACTATACCACAATAACAATAACTAGATGTACCGCATAGCGGTACAAAATATGACCGCCGCTCAGTCCTGTACATCCGTTCCGCGAAAATAAATCACACTTCAATTTGTCTCCATATTTTACTCCATCCCCCACTCTTGAAACTTTTGTGTATGCTTGTTTGGCATGCCTGAGTGTGTGTGTGCGGCTGCACAGAAAGTACCCTACTGGTGCTGAAAAGGTGAATAGATTGTAGAATAGCCAAAGAAGATGTAGAATTGTTATAAAACCTTTAAAATCTCTAAACAATCACAAGTAGGGCAGTTCATCACAGTTCATCCATTGCAACTGGATTGATGAAAGGTCACTTACACCTGTAGGCTACATTGTATTTGGGAAAAGCAAAAGGTATCAGCATAATGTTATTTATTTATTTATTTTTTATGTATTTTTAAACAAAAACATCTCTGTCAGTTCCATGCCGTTTTCAACAGCTATCAAAAACAAAGGTCATTTTTGGATGGATGGATTTTTTGTGAATGTTTCTTCTTCTACATAAGATTTTAGTCATCTTTAGTTCATGTAATACTTTATTGTCAATGCACAAATTAAGTAACAGTAGTCTGAAACGTTATTGTTAATGCACAAATTAAGTAACAGTAGCCTAGTCTGAAACGAAATGCTGTTTTACATCTAACCAGTGGTGCAAATAACTGACATGTCCAAATGGGCCTTGATGAAATGCGTCGCTAGACTGTTCATACACATTTTAACGGGCCAAAGTTGAAGAGCTTTTGTCCGTTATTGTTAGTGCAAATATAGGCCGATTCATGTTCCCTTGCATTGTTTAACTGAGGTCCATGGCTAGTCTGGCTTTCATCAGACCAAGCTCAATCTTTTAAGAAATCAAAAAATAAATAGCGGGCAGATCAGGCTGGGTTCACCCAGCCTAGTCCATAGGCACCCGATATTGTTTAATTTTCCGATTGAGATATACACGCTCTGGCTATTCTAAATGCAAAAATGCATCAGGGAGTTATGACAAAACGGTAACTAACAAACTAGATCCTAATAGAAAGCTGTTAGCTTCCCAAAGCTACAGGTAGGATTATAAGGTAGGCCTATTGACAACATAAATTGTCAATAGGCTATGCTGGCGACACAAATAAAATCTCCTTTGGAAACCAATGGCTTACGCCTTACAGTATCAAGCGGACTGTCATATCGTGGCGAAAAGTTGTAATAACATTCACGCAGCTCCATGAGTCAAGGAAAGCGCGAATGAAGTAGCCACTTCTAAATGGGACCCACTACACAGTAGCTTAAAGTGTTTTGCTAAAGCAGCCATAATGAAATGAAGGTGTCATTGTTTGGATACTTCACACACACACGTGCTTTTTAATTTCACAGACTACAACTACCAAGCTGTAATCAAAGCACATCGATTCCCCTCTCACACCCTGCACGCACTTAAAACAAAATAAACAGGCGTCTCAGTCTCACGCATGTATAGGCAAAACTGTATCAGACCGGTGTAACGTTGGTAAATCTTCCATTGCACAGAATGATTTTGTAGCACGTGCAATAAATGACAGTCGAAAGATACAAACAGTGCTGCTATACATTTGCTTGGTATAACCGCATTTATAGTTTTCTACAAATGCAATAAATCAAATGCCTCCATCACTCAACCAACGCTAACGGTAACATTACCTAGGTCCTTATTGATATTACAAGATTAACGTACCTGCAGTAAAAACCAATCATGTCCGATAAACATCCTCAGATTTATTTCGGCTTCAAGAAGAAATGGGAATTACACTTCATGTGAACATCGTCCTATCCTTATTAGATGTTCGCTGCGGTAAATTACAGTCCTTGTATGAAGCGTCCATTGTTTTTTCCCAACCCACTTTTAACTTCCAACAAAATTACGTCTCACTGCAACGATGCGCCATCTAGTGGACAAACGACTACTTCTCGCCAATACTGAAAATGCAGCCATGATGATGATGATGTATATTTATTTTGGCTTTCTTTTAATCCTACTGATTTTCATTTTTTACCGGGGGGGGGGGGCAAATCACAAATGAGTGATTATGAGCCAGGTTGATGTGGGCCCTTGAGACCAACATACCATAAAAGATTCACAGAGAACTGTGTCTGCCCTACCCTCCTTTCGGGGGGTCCAGTCCAGCGGGGGGGCTGCAGATGAAAACGAAAAATGACGGTTCCATGCTATCCATGTGGGGGTACATGCCCACCAAGTTTTGTGTACCCCGGTCTTTCAGTGTCCCGGGAATCCTTGTTGGTGTACGTCACTAAATGTACACATAAATTATTTTATTCTAAGGCCCCCCATGAACGAAAGTACACAAAGCTTGGCATGCATTCAGAGGGTGTCATAATGATCCTACACTTTTAATTTCGTGCAGTTTTGACCTTGTCAGCCAGAGATATTGAGATGAAAACACCTAATTTTTTGCTTTTTAATTTTTAACTAGGTGGCGCTATACATGAAATAAGTGGTAATGGGATGGGTTGACATGCCCCCTTAAGACCAACATACAAAAAAAAGGTGGACCTCCTAGGCCCTACGGTTCTCGAGATATTCACAGAAAACTGTCTCCGGCCACCTACAGGCCAGTTGGTGTATAGTAACATAAATTAATTTATTGTGTGGCCCCCCATGAACGGAATTCCACAAAACTTGGCGTGCATACAGAGGGTATCATAATGATCCTACACTTCCAATTTCGTGCAGTTTTGACTATGTTAGGTCACAGATACCTTCAATTACACCACCTCATTTTTACTTTTTTGTGTAACTAGGTGGCGCTATACATGAAATGAGTGGTTATGGAATGGGTTGACATGGCCCCTTGAGATCAACATACAAAAAAAAAATGGTCCTCCTAAACCCTACGGTTTTCGAGATATTCACAGAAAACTGTGTCTGCCCTACCCTCCTTTCGGGGGGTCCAATTCAGCGGGGGGGCTACAGATCAAAACGAAAAACGATGGTTCCATGCTATCCATGTGGGGTTACATGTCCACCAAGTTTCGTGTACCCCGGTCTTTCAGTGTCCCGGGAATCATTGACGGAAATTTGGGCATGCGAAAAAGAAAAAAAAAAAAAAAAAAAAAAAAAATCTGACTAAACCTATATGACCGCCGCTTCGCTGCGCGGCGGTCATAATAAGTAGGCTAAGTGAAATAGACTATAGGCCCTACCCTACAGGGCTTTTGATGTGAACGTGTTTCATTCTGTGACTTCTCAATGGACATTTGTGTCATTAGCAGGGCTTGAAAATGAAATTATTTTTAAAACGTTCCGTTCCGAACGGTTCAGGTAGGCCTATGTTTAACGTTTTCGTTCTTGCATGCGTTCCGCCACCAACATATCGGTCCTGAACCGGTTCGGAACGCAAAATATCGTTTGTTCTTAAAGTTCCGGCAGTGTTTGGCGGGCCTATTTTGTGGACTTTACCTTAGAATAGACGTACTCATTATTTCCCCTTGATTTAGCCTATACCGTAGCTATGCCCAAAAATAATAAATCACAGGCAGCATCCAAAAACATTGAGATGGGCTATCCATCCCATAGCCTACGGACTTACTGTAGGCCTAACCTATGCCTATAAATAATTTCTTATCAAAAATATTTCTGGATACGTGCTAAACTCCTTATCTGGTTGTAGCCTAAGTTTTATCCATATGGAGATCTTCAAAGGCTTGCGCTATAATTCCAACCCTGTTTATAAACGAACCTGTCTGTTGCTGACAAGGCCTATCTCAAACACAGGCAAAATAGGCTATTAGGCATAGGCTACAAACAATTTCCAAATCAGTTTCAGTAGCCTACGCTACGAGCTGGCCTAAGATCCGAAGTGGCAGACGGATAGGTTACATTACAACAGCAAGACAAAATATACACATTTGGACCAAAGGTCCATTTATTCGTTTTTTTTTTTTTTTCAAACAGCAGAAATCAAATTATTAGGCTGTTATATAGAGAACGGAAAAAAAAAACGTTATTAACCGGTTTTGTGGATTTCAGAATAACGTTTCTGTTCCTGAACAGTTGAAGACCATTTTGTTTTCGTTTCCGCTCCTAGTAAAATTCCGTTTGTTTTCGGTTTTCGTTTTCGTTCCTTGAACCGGTTCGTAGCCCTGGTCATTAGTCCACATTCATTAATTTTATAATGTATTTATTATTACAGTTTAGCTATGGCAACAAGGAGAAGACAGCTAATTAATGTTTTGTTTGGTATGGATGTCCTGGGGAGTTCCAAACATTTATTCCAAAAGGTGTTTGGTAAAACTTCAGAGACACTTAAATTCCATTTCTATTGTAGTTTTTGAGAGTCATACATAGTATGCAAAGCTCTAGTGATGTGATGGAGAAGGAATGCCCTCAGTGCCACGGGATATGTAAGACACAAGAGCTTAAACAAAACAATTTCTTTATTGCAATTCCCCTTGCTCCGCAAGTCCAGTTGTCATGACTCAACACACTCAGCGTGCCCTCCAGAACAGCAGAGAGCACTAAGGAGTCGGCGCAAGGCCGGCTCAGCCAAGCCAGGGAGGAAGTGAGCAGCCATGCTTAAAAGGAACCCTGAATTGTTTGTCAATGCTCATTCATGTTCGCATGCAACGGAAGCTACTCTTTAGGAACCTTATTCGAGACAAAAACTATTTGTGCTTGATCCTGTTTGCCTTTGGACTTGTCTCCCCACTTGTCTCTGAACTTTCCTATTGTCTTGCCCTATCTGGAAACCTTTGCCTCACTGACTGCTTTCTGTGCTTTGACCGTGGACTGTGCTTTGACCTTGAATTGGATTACCCTGTACAAACCGTTGTTTGATTAACTTTGAGTTTGCCTTTTGTTCTCTGTTGAAATTGATCCAGTGTTTGTGGTCCTACTTGATAACTGCTGAGTTTACTTTGTCTATTGACCACTTTCTAATTTATTGAAATTATTAAGAACTATTAAAAACCTGAACTGCTGCGTCTGTGCTCTTCACTCCAACCTGACACCAGTGCATCCTTTAGAAATTAGATGATACATATATTTTCAACTACAGAAAAAACAAACGCCAATGATTCTATTTCAGACATTTTAGATCAGGGGTCTCAAACTCAAATGAGCTGGGGGCCAATTCTGCCAACGTCATCTGATTGGAGGGCCGGCTATTTCTGAAAATGTAATGTTCTTTTTTTCAAATACCACACAAAACTGCAAACAGAAAGTGCAAGTGTTTTTATCTAGTTTTAGACACCTGTGCTAGCAACCTTAGCTTATAAATAAAATAATGATAAAATAAATATTAATACAAATTATAAAATAAATGAAAAACATAAAAACAGGTATGTGTGTGTGTGTTTCACACCAAATAAAAATATTTCCTCTCATAACTTTTTTAAACCTGGGAAACTAGGCATCAGGGTTAAGAAAGCAACACCATTGGATTTTTATATCAAATTTTGGCTTGAAAGTGGTCAGACTGTAAATGTAAAAATCCTACTGTAAATGTAAAAATCTTTGAGTAAAACAAAAGTTTATGAAGGGGGTAAATTTACCCATCTAATTTGTCACTGGATGGCAAGCACCTCAAATTATGCACCTTTCAGTAAATACTGGATGAACATATTTAAGCAGGTTTACTTTCCTTTTTTCATATTACCCACATAACAAATTAACATGAAAACACCTAAGATGTATACCAACACCTAAGATGTTGTGGTTTAGTAATAGATTACTACAATATAGGCCTACAATAAAGTATTCTGGTCAAACAGTTCCTATCGCGGGTAATCTGCAGTACCCAGAAGTTCGCATCATATTGCGGGTGACTGTAGTTCTTTAGAGCCCTATTTCTACTAGCCCTGCTGTCTGTACCACATCCATTACGGACACTATCATCACGATTACCACTGCAACCTCCAAGCTATGTTGGGCAGAGGGTCGAAACAAGCATGGTATACTTAGTGGACACCGTTGTATACACGCACCTCCATTCACAGACGCACCGTGATCACTGTCATAGATGATCGATCATAATCTCCAAAAGGATATTCTCCTTCAGAATAAGAATAGGTGAATAACATAGCTTACCTAAGACTTCATCACACGTGAACGTTTTTCAACATTTGGTGTAGGCCTATTTCTGCTTAATTTCTGCAACACTATGGCGTGCATCGGTTCCGCGTCATTACAAATGCACGTCTTTGTGTTTCTCGCGTGTAATACAAGTATTTCCTGAAAACTTTGCGCAGCGATTTTGGGTTTGAATCAAGCTCTGGATGTCTTGCACATAGTGGAGCAGAGTAGGCGTACAAATGAGATTTGTCACCGTACCTGGATCTATCGTCTATTTTAATCAGTATCGTTGTTTGTCGCAATTAATAGCCTCAAGGGCCGGATTACATTATTATTTTGTCATCCGTCGCGGGCCGGAATTGGGCAGGACGCGGGCCGGGTGTTTGAGACCCCTGGTTCAGAGGCTATGTGGCTTGAATGAATACAATGTCTATTTGATTGTTACAAATAAAACTCCAGCAGTTCATAACTAGCCTATTGTAGCTTATTTTAAAATGAAAACATGGGTAAATCATCATGAATTTGTATGATTTGGCTATGACTTGACTTGCTTGACTGTCACAAAAAATGACTTGGACTTGCTTGAGACTTGAAGGTTAAGACTTGAGACTTGCTTGTGACTTGCACATGTGTGACTTACTCCCACCTCTGGCGTGCAGTAACTCAGTCTGAAGCACCCACAGTTCATTGAGGAGGCCAACTAGCCTATAGCACCCAAAAATGATAAAAGAACTCCAACATTTTTCCTGAATGTTCTCATTCAGGAAAAGCACTGCTACTTTGGCAGAGTGATTTTCACGCAGCACCTGAAAAGCTGCATTAGCAGTGCTTCGCCTGAATGAGAATGTAGTTCCAAGCTAATAATGTTTCTATTTTGTGCCTAGGTTGAAACATTATTGAGTGTGTGTGATGTGATTTGCCCTATACACTGTGCACATGTGTATACAATCGTCAATGTCTCATGTTCCATTTTAGTCCATGTGTTATGTGTAATTGGCTGTGTGTAGTATCCTGACTGTGTGTCCTAATCTCCTACTCAATATTTCAACCACACCCCTAAACATGACCCTCTCTCACATCTTATAAGTCCCACTGTCATCGAAGCTCCTCGCAATGTGTGTCAAGGTAGAGCTCCTTGTTATGTTGTGAGATGTTCTTAGCTAACACCACAAAATGTACTTGATATTGCCATGTAAACATGTATGGTATTATGGTATGCAGTATATCATGACAATCACATGTCATAGTCATCCTGTTTTCAGCATCATTATGACATTATGAACTGATGATCTTAATCTTAAAAAAATTCAGCATATTGATGCATACTGGCAGAGATGATGAATTACACTGTCAGAGATGACTTTCAGGAGGCTTTGGCGAAAAATCTTGTCATTGTTGTCCTGGGAGTTTTGATCAACAGCATCAATTGGATCATAGTTATGACTTACTTGAATAACTCTGTTTTTCACACTGACACAAGATATATCCTTTACATACATTTAGTGATAAATGATATGATCATGGTATCTATATCTGTAACACTGTATGTTTTGACTTATGCCTATCCAATTTTTAACATATCCATCTGTTGCACTTTGACTGTGATTGCTTCAACAACCCACAAGATTACACCGCTTAATCTGGCTGGTATGGCTATTGAGCGTTACATTGCCATATGCAAACCTCTTCATCATGGTCAGATCTGCACGGTGCACAGGACATATATTCTCATTGGCCTCATCTGGTGGGTCGGCTTCATACCTGGACTAGCTGATATTGTCATTCTCCTCATAACCGAGCCTATGAGCTTTTTTTCCACTACAATCTTCTGTTATCCCCTAATTTTATACAAGTCAGAATATTACCAGGTTAAGACAAAGGTTCTCCAAGCTCTTTACTTGTCATTTGTGTGGTTGATACTGATCTGCACTTACTTTAGGATATTTGCTGTCGCAAAAAAAGCTAAAGGAGATTCTTCAGCCAAAAAAGCCCATAACACGATTATGTTGCACGGTGTACAGCTTTTTCTGTGTATGTTGTCCTATGTTAGTCCTGTTCTTGATATGATATTAGTTCCTTTTTTCCCCAACGATAGGTCAAAGATAACATTCTTTAGCTATTTGATTACGAGTATAGTCCCAAGACTGTTAAGCTCTCTGATATATGGAATTAGGGATCAAACATTTTCCAAGCGTATGTCAATTTACTGTTCTTGCAAGCTGAGCATTGTTAAAGTGAAGCCTCAGAGAAAACTGTATCCTGGATTATCTACTCAATAATAAAGAGCAAGAACAATATACTTTATCTGTCTGCAACTATTTTCTTTAAGTAACTGTTTGTTATTGTTATTGTCACCCAACTTTTTTTTGTCTAGGGGGGGGGGGGGGGGGGTCACCCAACTTTTGTATTCATGAAAACAGCAAAAAATCAAAGTGGCTTGTTTGACTGTTGATTTCTGTCGCCATATATAATGTTCTCTTTCGTTCCATAGCTGTCAACATTGAACATTGAAAATAGCCTAAGGGAGATTTCCCGGGTTTCTCACCCAAAATACGGGAAAATGTCAACCGTTCGTCCCCGTTAACGTTGGAAGGGTTGGAGCAACAAAGTAGCCTACTTTATTCACGCCTATAGTCTATATTCATTTAGTCAACTTTATACAGCCCTAAAAAGGCTAAATTTACCTTTGGTTTACTTTTAGTTTACCGTGTAGCCTAACTTTTAACAGTATGCATGCTTAAAATAGTAAAGCATACTTGTGCTTCAATCATCCACACATCCAGCTCCTAACGTTTTGACAAGCATTTCTACCAATTGACCTTGTTCCTGCCCATCTCTAGCTTTACTGTCTCCATCCTGTTTTTGTTGTTTGCAAAAAATATATAGTATTTATTGGTAACCAGCAACAAGTGCAATTTGTTAATCGCTGTCATTCTCTCTCCTGCGCAAACAAAAATGCGTTCCAAGTAGCAGTGCGTAATTCTGCTTCATAAAGTTGAACAAATACATTTGGTTATTTCACATAAATTGCCAGTTTATGGTCTACAGTGTAGAGTTGGTAAGTTATGGTAGGCCAACTTGGAGTGAATATAAAACAGGGGAAATTCTTTGTCTACTCGTAGCTGAGTAGCCTGATGGTAGGCAGGTGCGCACGTAGACATACGGCCGAACACTGCAAGCGCCAATGAATCGTGCTCTCACGACAACCACGCCGTTAACTTAAATAGGTTAAAGCAACACCAAAGAAGTTTTTATGTTGCATGATTTTATGAAAGTACAATGTATTGCGACATCATGCAAGTCAAATTTGTAGTTTCTTATGTCTCATTCCATCGAGCTACAGATCCGCTACCCGATCTGGCAAACTTACATAGTGCGGTTATAGCCGATAGAGGGCCGCGAAGTGAATGCAGAAGTGCCGTTCACCCTGTTACGAGTTGATGAACCACTGAAACAATTTTGGAAACATTATTTTAAGGTACAAAATACTCTTTGGTGTTGCTTTAACATCACTCTAAGTTCGCATTCAAGCAATTAAAACGATGATTTGAAGACTTCTGTTTCGCTGGAAGGGCAAGGGGGTAACAACAGGACAACACAGAGACAGCCTACATGGCAGGACTAATGTTATGAGAGTATTAATATGGGATATTCTACAGAAAAATATTAAAACGGCAAGACAGCGGGGTAAAGTTAAAATATGTGATAAATCCGGAAAAAGTTGGCATGTTAGGTATGTTTCGGTCCCTGTGATTATTTGTGAAATTGTGCAAATGGCCTTTTCAAGTCATTTGAGAAGGAAGGAGTGGCATGCACGCTCCCAAATTGATGCTCGTCTGAGAAATGGAGTTTTGGATAATGTTCAGCTTCGGCAGCTTTACAATGACTGAGGAAGCCTAGAGACGAGTCCATAGCAACCAGTTCATGTGTTGAATTTGTTATTACCCGGTGTGCTTTGTTGAATGGTCTCAATGTTTTATTGTTTTATTTCATGTGAATACTATTTACTAGAGGAGTAAAGTATTTCAAGTAGGCGAATGCAGATATGCAGGAAGTGTGCATTTAGTTTCCATGCGTATTGTGTTTCCACAACAATGTTAGTGAGTAAATCTACTGAAATGGCCACCATCTTGGTGGAGTGTGATATGTAAGACCAGAAAGCAGAGGTTGATTTAAGAACGTTAGCTCATGTCAATGGGTTTTCATAGCACAAAGGAGCGCCTGCGGAAGACATCGACAGTTGGCCGGGGAGGGTCATGTCTTTTTTGGAAATTCTGTTGGAGGGTCATTGAAAAATTTCTTGCAGGCAAGGAAGGGTCATGCAACTTTTGACTGAAGCACTCAAAATCCCTCCGGTGGCCCCTTTTATAAACTAGATGTCCCGCAGAGCGGTACAAAATATGACCGCCGCCCAGTCCAGCACATTTTTTCCACAAAAAGAAATCACGCTGAAAGGCCTATATGATTCTGTCTCACTAAATTGCATTATCCACACTCAATTCTCACTGGTATCTGCTAGACAACAAGTACCAAAACATGATTAGTTCATAGATTTCACATGTAAAATTCATTTTATACAACCCCACCTCCATCTTGCCTGTTCATAATTCTGAGAAATTCTTGATTGTTTGTGTTATGTTTATGTTATGTGTGTGGGTGTGTGTGTGTGAGTGTGTGTGTGCGTGCTTGTGTGTGTGCCTGCGTATGTGCCTGTGCATGCAAGCGTACATATGTCTACTGTGTGAGTATGTGTCATACGTATGATTACTGTGAATGTATGTGTGTGTGTGTGTATCTGTTTGTGCATATGTGTGCACATGAAATGGGTTAACATGACCCCTGGAGGCAAACATACGGAAAAAAATGGTCATCCTAGGCCCTACAGTTCTCAACATATTCACAGAGAACTGTGTCTGCCCTACCCTCCTTTCGGGGGGTCCAGTCTAGCGGGGGGGCTACAGATCAAAACGAAAAATGACGGTTCCATGCTATCCATGTGGGGGTACATGCCCACCAAGTTTTGTGTTATTATGACCGCTTCGCTGCGCGGCGGTCATAATAACGAACAGTCCCTAAGTCTTAATGATGCTTTTTGAAAATTGTTGTTTAACAATGGCACTGTTGTTTACTACCAAAAAGAGGGAAATATAGGCTGACTCAGCACATTTCAATTGTACCAGGCTCTGAAACCAGAAAAACGTCAGAAAGTGTTCTTCAAATGATTCACTGTTTAAAGGCCGGCGATGCGACAGTCGAACGCGATGGTGTAATTATGTTAATCCCTTTATTATATGGCGACGTGATCACCCATCGATTCAGTGAGATACACTGAAGGTGTGAGGTGGGCGAAATATATCGTCTGCGATAATATCGTGATTGTTGTTTTAACGATGTGCAAATTGACATTATCGAGCATTTAAATTACTTAAAAACACTCAAAATCACGCATTGAAGACTCATACATTCCCAGGAGGTGTATGCGGGAGAAGCCCCTGGCTGCAGCAGAGCAAGTGTCACGTGATCACTAGTGGGTCACAACAACATTGTCACATGCATGCCAAATGTTTATTTTGTGCAACGAGAGTAGCCTACTTGGGATTTTATGTGGCTACTTTTGTTCAAGTAGCATTGATGAGACAGTCATGTTTTTTCCCACACGGTATTATATGGAGAGAAAACATTAGCCTTTGAGTATTTTAATAGTCAGTTGTAAACAAAGAACTATTCTCATGTAACTCTTTTGTAAATGGACTGAAGTTTGCTCTAAGTATCTACGTTTACCGATTATGCTAACCGTTAGCATCTCTATGGGATTTCTCATATACATTAGCCATAAGCTAACACATTAGTTTCTATTCTGTAACTTGGAATGCTAGCCTACATGATTGCTCTTAAACTGCTCTTGAGCTTCAGTTTCAGACTTTTTCTTGGGAAACTGTTAGCCCTATTCATCTTCTCTAATGTAACTGGCTAGACCATGTCATTGCCACACACACAAGTGGGGGCAGAATTGGAAATGTGTCATAGAGTGACAAGCATTGGTTGATTTGGTTAAAAAGTCACAGGTTAGGATATTGGTTATTATTGTAATGATGCTATTCATAAATAATGAGCTATAAAGTAACTCAGATTTTAACAAAAACAATGTTTTAAAGGATATCGACTAATTATCGTTATCGTCAAAATCACAAAAAATATCGAGATATTATTTTTTGTCCATATCGCCCACCCCTACTGCAGACAGCTGTTTTCTATTATGACGTATCAAAATTGCCCTGAAAAATAGAAAGGGGACGATTAGAGCGATGCGATGGCGATGGCCGCCCTGTCATCCACTTGACGTGTCACTTCAATAGATTCTATTTAATTTTACTGGTCGCCTGCCATAAACCGCCGTCACGTTGCAAGCTGTGCGTGTAGGCCTCAATGCTTTGCTCTCAGTGAGTGAGTAGTAACAGGTTTATTCAGATATCTTAAATGATGATTGCTCCATCCGTTTTTTAATACTAGATAGTGCGGTAGGAATTCTCAGATAGTCTATAGCACAAGATTGAATTATCATGTGACATTTACAACTTGAGAAACACCCTCAAATATGTGAACAAATATACAACTACTGGTTTTAAGACTAAGACTAAGCATCCACAATTTTTGTTGCTTTCTGTTTTTCAAGAGTGCTTGAGATTTGAAGATTGAAGATTCAGCAGTTGTGTTTTGTGTAACAGTACTGATGAAGATTAGCCTGGCTAGCGCCACCACTTCTCAATGAGACGTGGTCTGGGAACCAAACGTTAATTTTCTCGTATTTGAAAAAAATGCCCAGATCCGTTTATTGGGTGCCACGGATGTCTATCAAATGCGTCTGTGCATAGCTCATCATCGTCTTGCTTTCCCCCTTGTTCTGTGATTGGTCCCCTATCTCAGGCGAAAATTTGCTCCATGGTCTCCAGGCTGCCTTAGCAGCGTGAATCAAATCGCGTGCAAGGCAGCATGGGAACACCCAGGCTAGATGAAGATTTTAAAGAAACCTTTTTGTTCTTTGGCCGTGACTACTTCTTAAAACCTCACACTGTTCCAGTGAGTGGAAAGGTATTATAATTCTGAGATCCAATGAATTAATACATTTCAAAATCGTATGCCTGTTGACCTGTCAAGGAACGTCCTGGTGTAACCTTGCAACCTAGAACACGTGATGTCAGTTGATATCACCATGTTTGTGCTTGTTGTTCTAAGGGACCGTATAAAACTAACCTTACTTAAGGCCCTGAGCGTACCACTTAATAGCCTATCCCAGTACAGTCTACTTAGGCAACTGTAGGTGATGTCTAAACTCTAGAGTACTCTTTCAAATAACTAAAGGTTACATTTGTAAATAGCATTCAGTCAAAGCACTTCCATGTCACCTAGTGGGATAATGTACTTCTTGGACGGTTTTCCGGTCACCACCATCTTTAAAAAAAAAAAAAATTAAACATGTTTCTATTCAGGAAAGAAAAGACAATTTAGACAAAGTGTTTTGTTTTCTAATTTGTGAACCAATCCAATCCCACCCGCACCACCCACATACTGCCATTAAAATCAAACACCAACAAAAAAGAGGATGAGGTTGGGGGGTGAGCAGTTCACACTGGGCGCCGCCATCTTGACTTGTTGCCCTTAAGGGGGTCATCCCTATGTTCCCGGGTCCTATGTTCCCCGCTCTGACCTTTTCAGAAAAAGGGCTATGATCCCCGTTTTTCCCCAAAAGGGTCCTATATTCCCAAGTCGCAATACATACCGGGGAACATGGGACCCTTTTTCAGAAAAAGGGTTCTATGTTCCACACTGTGAGAAACTGACCTGTACCATTCTCACTGTCTCATTCACGTTGAACTGCAAGCGCAGGCAAGAGAGAAAGAGACTCATTCATTCGTACACGCGCACACATTCCCCCACTGCGTCCCTCTTTGATTGTAAATTGTTTTGTGCGTGCTAGACTCTCCTGTTGTAAGGCAGAGTAAGTGAGTATTTACTTTGACTGTGCATTGTTTGTGCTATTTTTGTTTGTTTTTGTTTATTTATTATTATTATTATTGAATATGTTGAAAAATAAATCATTTGAGTTATTAGAACCAACATCCACCTCTCCTGCAAGTGTCTTTTTTCCATTACCACCTAAACTCACAACCCAACACGTGGGTTGACCGCCCGTATTTAGTGTGTATTTATTATCATTTATTATTATTGGGCAGCCGTGGCCCACTGGTTAGCACTCTGGACTTGTAACCGGAGGGTTGCCGGTTCGAGCCCTGACCAGTAGGCACGGCTGAAGTGCCCTTGAGCAAGGCACCTAACCCCTTACTGCTCCCCGAGCGCCACCGTTGTAGCAGGCAGCTCACTGCGCTGGGATTAGTGTGTGCTTCACCTCACTGTGTGTTCACTGTGTTCACGGGATCAAAAAAGTATATATACTTATACTTATCAGTATTAACCTCTTAAGCGCTGCCTCGTTTAGAACTACGATAGCCGTCTCATATCAAAAACTGGTACTAGTTCCGGACTCCTAGGTGCGTCAAAACATAAACTTTTCTCTGAATAAGCAATAACAAAATATTAATATAATTTTGTGTACTATTTTATTGCCATTGATTGTGTGTGATGCCAATGAAACACTCTATTGGACACAAAATAAATAGTTTAATTTTGCCTGTTAAATGTGCTCTAAGATAATCTCTAATCTAAGATGCCACACGTTTTTCAGGCTAAAACATTTTGTCACTTACTGCAAACATCACCTAACCAACCGTTAGCTGTCTGTGTCCTGAATACACTGTAAAAAAAAAGCAATCTCTGTGGACAGCCCAGGCTCCAAAAACGGCAACAAAAACAACCTGGCAAACAGCCCATAAAAACATAACAAACTGTTCCAGCAAATCACAGACGAGATGCGCATTTAGGAGTTTCAATATCACGGGAGCAACACGGGTGGGAGGGGGAGGAAGTAGCGAGCTAGCTCTGTTTTGTTTGAAAGTCAACAGAAGTGACGTTACCCAGCATCACTTAGAGCCCCACTTATAGGCTACTGCACATTACAAGATCTGTACGAGATGATCCGCAGCACTGAAGTGAGAAATGATTTAACTCTTTGTGTAGCGCATGTGAGCGCTTTTCCCCCCATTTCAACCTGAATATTGGTGGCGACATTTCAGTCGTAATTTGACATTGGTGTGGATACATCCTTCGGTCCCCACGCAAATCTACGCCCCTGGTATCCACCGTAGCTCAAAACTACTCTGATTAAAGGGAAAATTGGCAACTAATAAACCCGTTTAGAAATCATTTGAATGATTAAATGACCTGTTCCGGGGTAAATGGTGACTTTCTCCGATCCCCCTAGTGTCCCCTGGCGGAAAACCAACCTTACAACATTGGGACTACCGACCCAGTAAGAGAAGTGAGAAACAAGTTAAATCGTGTTTCTTACCTAAAATCCACATTGTTCTGCCAAGATTATGCTAGCCGTTTCGCTAGCTTGTAAACAAATCCATGTGCTTTATCGTTACCTTTTTCCAGTTTGAAGTCGGATATGTCAGTCATTATGCCATACCACATCAGTGTTTCCCCTACAATGTATTCATCAGCGGCGCAGCGCCGCTGCTGGAATTCAAGCGCCACTGCAAAAAGAGTTGCCTAAATAAAAAAAAAAATAGACGCAAGTGAACTTCAGGAACAGCTGCCATTCGTTCAGGTTTCATGTCAACAAATAATAGTAGGCTAACGTTGAAGGCGCAGTCAGGGATTCCACAGGAGATCACGCTTGTTTGTGTTTATGTTTAAGTTTTTTAGCAGACACAATTTTGTGCAAAAAAAAACGTAGCCTACATTATGTTAACCAAGGAACCAAATTAAACACGCCAGCGAGATAGCTCGCCCCTACCTTCAGTAGCCTATTCCCAGTTTTTGTTTGTGATACAGGCAATGCTTTCAAGCCCTGTGTTGCTAACATACCTAGGCTGTGAAACTAAGGTCTAGCTAGCTAGCCTACTGGTGGGTTTAATTGAATTTGAGTAATAGGATACGCAAGCATTTACATCTGAGATAGTTTGTAATTCCTGTAGAGCTCATCAAAATTATAGATATGATACAAGACACTTATCTGCTATAATCCAAGTGAATTTTCTTCGAATTTTTGACCATTTATTTTACCAAATGACATGGGAAACATAATTAATTTCATCCACATATTCTTATGCACCATGCACAACAACCCTAGTAAGTTAGCTTAAAACCGTGAGAATCAAGCCAGCGTCACGGGCCGTCACGGCATTAAAGTGACAGGCACTCAATTCGACTTGCACAGCACCAATACAGTGTAATGGCATGAAAGAGAAGTCTATATAGTTTATAGTGCTGTGCAAAAGTTAAGACACCCATGCTGAAATTGACTAAAGGGAGGAATAAAAACATATTTTGCCTTTTGTCTTAATGCCTTAATTAAAAAAAAATAGGACATCAATTATTTTTAATGCATCATGTATCGTAAATAAATACATTATATATAAATGTCTTAACTTATGCACAGCACTGTATATTCTAAATAGTAATAGTTTGTACAGTGGCCTACAGTGTACAGTGGCTAATACTAATAATGTAAATTAAAAAGGTGAAAGAAAAACATGAATAATCCTGTTCAAGTACTGCAATAATCATGCTTGTGTTGATGGTTATGTCATAATTTGTAACTCAATCTGTACATTTCTTTCACAAAATCCACCAGAAGTCACAATTTAAGGATTTTTTTAGTCATTTTTTCAAATGTTTCTCTTCCGCTGCTGGAAAAAATTCTAGGGGAAACACTGCATCACCTCCTGCCGTGTAATGAGCTGCATTGAACACATGAAGATCTATTGAGAACACCAAATCCATATTTCCTGTTATTTTGGTGAAAGTAATGTAAACGTAGTGTAATGCCTTACAATTCAAAGACAGTAATATTGTAATGTAACAAATTACTTTGAGATGACAGTAACAAGTAATAAATAATGCATTATGCTTTTGAAGTAACTTGCCCAACACTGGTGGTTAGTCTCCGTCCGTACTACATGCCGAGGGAGTTCTCGCACACAATTGCTGTCTGTGTTTACGTTCCACCTCGAGCTCTCCCGGATACAGCGTGTGACATCATCCACTCCACGATCGCAAGGCTTCAAACCCAACACACTGATGCCTTTTTTGTGATCTCTGGTGACTTCAATCACATAACACTGGATTCCACACTCACAAATTTCTACCAGTTTGTTGACTGCCCTACAAGGAAAAACAGGACAATAGACCTCATGTATGCAAACGTGAGGGATGCATACAGTGCAACCCCCCTTCCCCCACTGGGAAAGTCAGACCACAACCTTATTCATCTCCAGCCAATGTACAAGCCCAAAGTACAGAGGCTACTAGTTGCCACACGCACCTTCAGAAGTGGACACCTGAAGCGGATGAGGCTCTGAGAGACTGCTTCGAGTGCACTGACTGGAGTGTGATACAGAATGGAGAGGAGGTCACACAGTGCACAACTGACTACCTGAACTTCTGTATGGACATTGTTGTTCCCACCATAACTGTACGCTGCTTTCCCAACAACAAGCCTTGGATAACCAGCAATGTCAAGACCCTTCTTAATAGGAAAAAGAAGGTGGAACAGAAGTCGCAGGAAAATGAAGGAGGCATTGGAAGGCATGAAGGCTATCACTGGCCTGAAGAAGAGCAGCAGCTCTGTGGAGGGGGACCTGGACAGGGCGAACCAGTTGAACCACTTCTACAACAGGTTTGACTGCCCTGCTCCAGCTCCAATGGCGGTGGTCTGTCCACCACCCCCGGCTGACTCAGACACTGCTCTTGTTTGCGTGCCTGCCCTACCCCCACCTCCCAGCCTCCTAGTCTCTCCAGCTCTGCATCCCGGTGACACCCAACGACCTAAGCCACCATCACCTCACGCCCTGCCCCCGCCTGATGCCTCCTTTCCTGTGCCTGTTGAGGTGTCCACGACTCTGGCAGCCTTGATAGGGACATCAAGGAGGTGGTCATCCACCAGCCCCCACCCCCACACCCCCTCAATACCAGTGCAACACTCAGCGTACCCCCACCATCACTGGATATTGCACCCCCACATGGCGATCACGAACAATGAGGTGACAACGACCTCAGTCAACAGCCATCAGACACACAGATCTCAGATGCACCCCTCCCCCTCCCCTCACACCCCCCCATCATCACAGCAGATCAAGTAAGAGCTCAACTAAAGAAACTTCACACCAATAAGGCAGCGGGGCCTGACAGACTGTGTCCAAGGCTACTCAAGGCCTGTGCTGCTGAACTGGGGGAGCAACTGAAGCACATCTTCAATTTGAGTCTACGCCTCAGACAAGTTCCAACACTGTGGAAGACATCATCAAAGATAATGAATGCGTAGCAAGATGGGTCGTCCGAGTTCATGTCTATGAGGGCAAAGTGGAGTTCAGTCAGAGACGGGCTCTGGTTCAGTTCTCGCCTGCACAGGAGCGTGTCACTGACATATGACTTACGTTTGAACGCCTCGGTTCCACACCAGACAAGCCGGAGTACGAAATAAACTTGGTGTACACCTTCATTAATGTAGATTTTCTCCCGACTGGAGGGTCATACTATCACGACATTCTACTGAAATAGGGAGGAGGGTTTGGAGATCATGATACCATGTCCGAAATGTGTATCCATTGCTCAGAAAAATAAGACTTTGACAAATTCTGGGAAATTCTTGGATTCTGCCATAGACCTCAATGTTAAAAAGAGAGCCCGATCACTGCATAAATGTGCGGGGGCGTGTACTGCTACCCTATTTGCATAAATTTCCAGGGACAGGAAATGGCCTCTCATGAAGTATCTTCGTAATCAACCATCTTTGACATCATGTCTCACACCCTAGTGAGCTTAATGACTACAGACCTGTCGCTCTAACATCACATGTGATAAAGACAATGGATCGACTGGTCTTAGGTATGCTCAGACCCCAGGTACGCCATGCACTAGACCTGCTACAGTTTGCATACCAGGAGAAAGTGGACGTGGATGATGCCATCACTTATCTTCTACACAGGACACATTCTCACCTAGACAAGGGGTCGTTATTATCATATACAGAAACAAATTCTAAATCCCACCCACCCACCCCACTCTATTGCCCTACACGAGACTACAGGACACAAAGAAGACACCAAAGTAGATTCTTCAATAAATAAATAAATAATAATAATAATAAAACAGACAAAAAAAAGTGTGTTTTAGGAGGAGGGGAGGGGGGTGTTGCTCTCTGCTATATCATGGGGGATATAACTTAATCTGCATCAAGGGGTTCTTGTAGTGAGTCATAGAAATCCATAAAGGGCCTACAAACCTTAACAAAGGCCTGTGCAGACCCTTTAAGTGTATATTTGATTTTCTCCAATTTTAAGAAATATAAAACATCTTTGATCCATTTGGAGAACGATGGTGGTGTGCGTTGTTTCCAAATTAAAAGGATCAGACTCCTTGCAAGGAGTGTGGTAAAAGCAATGACTACATAAGCTTTGTTTGGTAGGCTATCACAGGATTCCACAGGAATTAAACCAAAAAGAGCGCAAATAGGGTTAGGGTCAAATCGCGTTCCAAACATTTCACCAAAAGCATTAAAGATATTCACCCAAAAGCATGAAAGGTTTGGGCAAAGCCAAAACATGTGTATTAAGTCTGCAGGTTGGCCCCTGCATCGTGGACATAACGGTTCGATACTGGGATACATCTTTGCCAATCTGGCATTGGATAAATGTACTCGGTGAACCACTTTCATCTACATTAAACCATGCAGAGCAGATGTGGATGATGTGTGTATCAAGTCTAAGAGTCCCATTGGTCCTCTGTCCCTAAATCTGTGTCCCAGGCTCGTTTGAAATGTGCAGTTGTGTGTGGGTTAACGTTACCAATACAATTATAGATCTGAGATATTAGCCCTTTACGGTCTGAATTGAGCTCAAGGATACAATCATAGTGTCCCTTTGTGGGTTTATCTGGAAATGAGCTAAAGGTTTTTTGTACAAAGCTCCTGATCTGCAGATAGCGGAAGAAATGAGTCTTGGGTAGGTCATAGGTTTGTGAAAGTTGAAGGAAAGAAGCAAATACATCTTCAATGAACAAGTCTTGAATTGTCCTGATCCCTTTGTTCGACCATGCGGTAAATGTTGCATCTATGTAGGAGGGAATGAACATATGATTCGACTGGACCGGGGAAAGGATGGAAGCTCTCTGAAGCCCAAAATGTCTTCTAAACTGAGCCCATATTCTTATGGAGTTATCAACGATAACATTTGGATTAACTTTGCTGCTAAGCAGAGATAGGCCTGCACAGACTATTGAGGTCAGATTGTTTGGGCTTGACGCGATCTCCAGAGGTACCCAATCAGGCTTTTTTCCAATAGGTATGTCTTCCACCCAGTGAATTAACTTCTGAATATTGCATGACCAGTAATAGAAGAGAAAATTAGGCAAAGCCATTCCTCCAGAACTTTTAGGTCTCTGGAGTTGGGCCTTGCCAATCCGACTTGATTTGTTTCCCCATATAAAAAGGTATAATATTTTGGTCTAGTTTTTTAAAGAAAGATTTTTTAATTAAAATGGGTATGTTTTGAAAAAGATATAAAAACTTTGGTAGTACTATCACTTTAATCAGGCTGATTCGTCCTGCTAATGACAACAGTAAAGAGGCCCAACGGTACATGTCTTGTTTACACTTATTTAGCAGACCAGTGAAATTCTTTGTGAAGGTAGTTGAGAGATTGAGAGTGACCTCAATGCCCAAATATCTGAAGCCTTCTTGGACCTGTCGTGGAAAATGAACCAAAGAGTAAGTTTGAAGTCCGCACATCCAAATGTCTGACCTGGGAGCAGGACAAACAAACGACCAGACAAAAAAGAGAAAAAAAGTCTGCTTCAACCAGGGTTTTCTGCTCCCACTTGTTTTTATTTTTTATTTTTCCGTGACGTTTCGGGTAATCACCCTTCTTCAGACGTGAAAACACATACAAAACACACCCCATATATACAATTTCCGGGTGATCACATGACCCTCATTGCAGGTGTAAACAGTTGTTCTCAATAATCCGGCTCACAACCCAGACCATAGTCATTATTAGTTACAAAGCTGATGACCTTAAGCACAAAAAACATTGAGAGTGACACCCCCTATATACAAGTGACACTGTACACTCACGGACCCCAACAGACAACCAAGAAATAAAAAAGAAATAAGAAACAAATAAAAAACAGAAAACATGACAAGAGACAACAATAATGGCAATACTGTGCATACCCCATCCCCAATATGTACAAACTGGCAATAGCCAGTATTCAAGTCTGATAACAGCAACAATGGGTAAAAAATAGGTATCAATAAATTGTTGTAAGCCATTCATGTGGTCACAATATATCTTCACTGGTAGCCTACATGCAATTTTAAGTCCATGAAGCAAGGCATGTAAGGGCACCGCAGAGTTTGTAGCAAAACGAGTAACACGAGTCACCAAGGAGCAAGAGAATCACAGCAAGAGTCACAGGAGAGCTCTAGAAGAGCAGATAGACAGTCTTCAGGAGCTAGTACAGTTCACAGGAAAGGCCTCAGGTCAAAATCTTCATTCATTCCTCTGGGAGACATTGTCCCCAGAGTGTATATCCAGTATGCTTCTCTCCTTAGTAATAAGGAATTGACATCCCCCCTCGACTCGGGCACTTGACATGTTCACCTGATGAGAACTTTGTGAATTGTGAATTTGTATGAACATTTAAACGAGTGAATAAAAAATAGAAATAATTATCCCAGAAAGTCCCAGAAATATGACTTGAATAGAAGTTAGTTAGTTATTAACAATTCATTGATAAACTTTTAGAATACTTTGAGCACTGATGCAGTCAGCGCCTCTTACCTTTTGCAGGTAGGCCTACATTTCATTCCGTTTTCGATGGCAAACGTGAAACAGTGCCAAAACAACCACCAGTGGACAAAAAGAGTATTACATGTGTACTGTTAAAGGGGTGGTTCAGGATTTTGGACATAGGACCTCATTTCCAAGTAAGCAAGTGTGATATTTATCAGTGGAGACCGTTTTCAACACGTTTCATCCAGTCCTTCTAATTGCAGAGTTCGCAGGTGCTAGGCTAGCGCAAGTCAACGGTATGTGCTAGCCTGCCACTAAAGACAGTCTTACCCACTCCAAAGTACACCCGAGGCAAATAAATTATAACGCCAGACTATCGATGTAAATGTCTGTATTGACAGTGTTATTTCTAACGTTATTCTATCCTTGCATTTCAACGATCGCATTACATTTTGAGGGACTAGTTTCTTAGCAGCGGCGGAATTATACTTGCTCCGGTTAGTAGTACTGCGCCGAAAAGTAAACAGTAAAGCGCACTCCAATGGGGATACCTAGTAGTAGCCTTGGTAATATCAGTCCGCCGCTGAGTTGCAAAATGACTACTAACAACTTTAGGGACCAACGTATAACTATTGCAACGCGATGCAAGGGTAGTTGTATTTCTTACACTATTCTATCAACACAGACATTTACATCGATTGTCTGGAATTTGCCTCAGGTGTACTTTGGAGTGGGTAAGACTGTCTTTAGTGGCAGGCTAGCACATACCGTTGACTTGCGCTAGCCTAGCACCTGCGAACTCTGCAATTAGAAGGACTGGATGAAACGTGCTGAAAACGGTCTCCACTGATAAATATCACACTTGCTTACTTGGAAATAAGGTCTTATGTCCAAAATCCTGAACCACCCCTTTAAGACTCACCATAGAGAATGAATGGGGGAAATTACGGAGGTTATAGTTTGACGATGTCGTAGTCCCATGTGGACCAGATGCTATATACCACGGACATGTTTTGGGGGGCCACCCAAAATGAGGTGGCGGGCCGTAGTTTGGGGACCACTGATTTAGAGGGATTTTGGGAGTTATTAGAGGACCTATCCAGAGTAACATCTAGTACTAGATTAAAATCTCCTCCTATTAAAAGAAAACTATTGTTTAAATGAGGAATAGTGGGAAATAATTTCTGAAAGAAATTACTGTCATCAGAGTTGGGAGCGTATATATTGACTAAAATCACAGGATTGGCAAAGAGTTGTCCAACTACAATGATGTATTAGGATCACTAATTATCTCTTTGGATTTAAAAGAGATATTCTTGTTTATCAGAATGGCAGTGCCTCTTGCTTTTGCATTGAATTTGGAGTGGAACACTTTGTGGCGGTAGTGGGGTAGCGTAACGGTTGGGCGCCAGGTGGATTTATCCACCACCACTCAGACAGAGTGAAGATAAACGAAAGTTAAGAAATAATAACTAAATGGCTTTATAAAGCACCACAAACATTAAATGATTTTAACTCTAACTAAAAGACTTCAAGAAATGCAAACAGGTGTGTTCAAAAGTGGAATATATTGTTCAGGACACACATGAACACCACACAAGCAAACAAATCACAACAGCAGCAGCAGTCCATTCAGCCTATTTTTAGGTCAGGCCACGAGGAGGCGGTAGGCGGTAGCCTCGACAAAAATGCAAAAAGGCAAGACGCAAAAAGGTCCAAAAACGAAAAGTATCTTCGGTCAAAAAAGACCTCTTCGGCCTAAGGCCACAATAAATTCAAACAGGTTAAACAGGCTATAACTAATTGGCTACTACAACATAGCCGACTGCTTCAAAGCTCCCAGTGTGGATAAACCAATAAACAAAATAACATTAAATAGCAAAATCACTTAACAAAAGAAGAGCTCTCCAAAACTAGAGCACAAACGTGATTGCTTTCAGTTTACAGTTTAGATTAGATTACAATAAAGGCAGGCCGGCGCCGGAGGAAAGGAAAATGTAGAAATAAAAATATCCCCAAAAGACAAAATAATAATCCCCAGGAAAACCCCTAAGGAAACCCTCCCCAGTAGCCTATGTAATCTATATTCAACTTAAAGTCGCGCCGCTCACGACTAAACAACAAGAGCGCTTTTAAAGAGCACAGGACAACACAGAGAAGTGGGTCAGCTGCTACAACCTCGCTACTGTCGCGTGTCTCCTGCAAACAATGGTAAAACAGTTCTAATGCAAGGAGATCACGGAGCGAATGGAGTGCACACCAAAGGACCAAACAACTCGCACAAAACTACTAGCTTACCCACGTTGCGTGACTCCTGCAAACAATGATAAGACAGTTACAGCGCAAGGAGATCACGGAACGAATGGGGCAAGACAGGCCGACAGGCCAGGAACAACAACTTTGCTGCCGTGATCGCTTGCTGAACAATGATAAAACAGTTCGTTCGCAAAGTGATCACGGAGCTCGGTTTGGACTAGACCAAACACGCACAAAACTCTGAACAACTCGGTGGAGTTATCAACCTGCCGAACAATGGAAAGACAGTTCTTTGAGGCTAGGCAATACTCACGGAGCGTCCGAGACAAGGACCAACCAGGCCACTCTCACAAGGCAAAACACTCTACCTGTCGTCACGTTCAGCCTACGCAGGGCAACACCAGCGAACCAAACACACAGCAGACGAAACACCGGTAGAGGGAAACGAGAGAGGCGGAGACAGCGCCACCTGGGCTGCTATCCATAGACGCCGACCATCCCCCGCATGTAGCTGCCATGCTTTCACTACATTACTCTACCATAGGGGGTCAGGCCTGATCGCCACAACTTGACCGACCCAATGATGCTTAAGGCCCGCAACCCTTTCAGTACAAAGATGGGTTTCTTGCAAAAATGCAATGTCTACCTTCAGCTGTTCAAGATGCGACATGACTCTTCTTCTTTTGATTGTATTGTTAATCCCTTTCACATTCCATGATATAAACTTGGTGGGATTATCCATCAACGCACTAATTCTACTTGCCATGGTGATCTACAAGGGGAAGTATGACGAGTAGAGAGCAGAGTCGGGGTGGGGTGTGGTGGGGAAGGGTTGGGCAACAATAGGAGGCACAAAAAAACAAAACAAAAAACATGTATTCCTGTAGGACTAGAGCAATCCCTTTTTCCACTGTGTGTTTGTGCTTACTTTTACTTTGAACTGTCTTTTATATAAAAAATGAATCATGAAAAAAAAAGCAAATATATATAATTTTTAAGCTTATTAGTCTACAATGAATGATAAACCAAACCCTTCAGGGGCCGTATTCACAAAGAATTTTAAGGCTAAAAGAAGCTCTTAAGTGTGGAATTTAGGAGCAACTCCTAAAAATAATGGGCGTGTCACTCCTAACTTTAGGACTCCTAATTTTTTTTCACTAAAAGTAATTCACGAAGCATTTTAGACCTAAAAGTAGCACCTAAGTCTGGGACAGCTTAAAAGAAGTCGAGAGGACTCCTAACTCACTAAGACCTATTCACAAACAGCTTTTTGTGGCATTTCACGTTGCGATGTTTTGAAATGCGTATGCGGCAACAGGAGCTTCCAATAGCAAGGGAACAATTTTGCATTGTAGGCATAAAAGGGATGCAATAACGCCACCAACAACAACCAAAACTACTCATTGTCAACATGTAAATTAAATGTAACGTGAATCAAATTCAAATGTTCTCTTTGCAAACGTAGGCATATTGTGACAGATTAATTTAATAATGTTGCAAAGATACTGCATCAATCCGTAGGCCTATGTTTCATTAGGCTAGGCTATTTGTTTTGCCTTACTCTATTAATTTAGGCTAGGCCTTTTTATTCAGTTATTCATCATCTTATGTCCTTCGCACTACTTGTGTAGCGCACGCATTCTCAGACCTGTCACCTGTCACTCATCATCGTAAGGGAGGTGTTTGGAATCATTCCCGCGTTACAATCATCAGCCAATCAAGGTGGTCACTTCAGTCAAGCTTGTGCATGAGTAATGACGTCATCCATAGCAACGAAGACTCACTCTTAGTTTAGGACAGGGGTGGGCAAACTGCGGCCCGCGAGTCGGATCCGGCCCGCCAAGCACTTTCATCCGGCCCGCCGAGCATTTCATTTAGTTATCAGGCTGCTCGCTATTTTTTTCCTGCGATAGAGACGACGTTGGTTAGCTTTACTGCAAACTGCTTTTCACTCTCCTTAGATAACATTTACAATGTCAATGTCAAAACATCATGTTAAACTAAGTTAACTCTTAGTTATCTCCTTTGCAGCAGATCTAACGTGAACATTATGCAATCCATTTAATTTGGAACGCGTCTGCACTCACGAGAGGGAGAGAGAGCCGCAGGTTCCAGCTGGCTTGTGATTGTTGATAATTGATATCTCCTTCTTATAAGAAAGTTTTAAAAGGAAATCATGAAGAAAGTTTTAAAAGGAAATCATGAAGGCAACAGTAGTTCCCACTACTGACCATTTAAAAACTGTGAGAGGGCCCAGCCGTAGGTACAGCACTAGCCATAGCGGAGCAGGCAGAAGATCATTGAGAAATAAACGTGAATTAAAGCGACTGTCTTAAAGCGACAGTGCACAATTTATACATTTGTTAAACAGCATAAAATTAGCAGTATTTTTAAGCAATTAATATTTTAAAACAAATACTTTTCATACTAAATTAGGCTATAATTTTTTTATTTTTTTATGCGTGTGCCGTGGGGGCGAGGGGGGTGGGGGGGGGTGTTGTTGTGCGGCCCGCTGGCCAATTTTCAAAACCCAATGTGGCCCTTGAGCCAAAAAGTTTGCCCACCCCTGGTTTAGGAGGTGTCATTTTTCCTTACTAAGAGTAGGTCTGAAAGGCTTTGTGAATAACTTTTAAGAGAAAACTCCTAGCTAAAATCTTTTAGTGTGATTTAGGAGTACTCCTAGTGGTAAGATAAAAGGCTTTGTAAATACGGCCCCTGGTCTCAGAACGGTAATGCAACAAGCGTTAGCATTAAAGTAGGCCAAGTAAGAAAATATTAAATGCCCAGCTGAATTATAGCCTTCTTGAACTCTTGACTATGAAAGAGGCAGTGTTAGAAAAAAAAAGGAGTGGGTTATATGGCAGTCATCTAGGACAGCCAGGTTTCAGCAACTTAAAATGCAATATGTTATTCACTAAAAAAATGGCACTCAAATGTTGACTGATTATTTCCATCCTTAAAAAATACATAATTACCAGTAGGCTAAACTAGCAGCCTGTGTCAGGTTGGGTTCAGAGGGTAGCCTATCATAATAAGCTAACTGGGCTAACTAGGCCCATCAGTTTGAAAGCGGTAGAGAACCCTCCCGTCAGCAGCAGAAAAACTCTTAAAATTATCGCACAGTAGCCTACATACAAAATAAATGTCTGAATAAAGTGAAACTGACGGCAATATTAATACACAAAAAAAAGCACCATCCAGTCCTGCGGCTAACTTGGCAAACTAATTACACAAACTCACCCAAAAGTTAATGAGACCTGTATAGCCTAGGGAGATAAAGTCTTATTCTGGTCATTTTGCTGCAGATGTCTGTTTTCCAAAAAGGCTGCCACTTCAGCCGGCGTGTTGAACTTGTGCTTGTTACCACTGACGGTCACTCGGAGCTTAGCAGGGAACAGCAGACTGAATCGCAATCCCTCTTTTTTGAGCTGGGCTTTGATGGGGGCAAACGCGGTTCTCCTTCTGGCCACCTCAGCGCTGTAGTCGGCGTAGATGTGGATCTCCGACCCCTTGTAGATCAGGGAGCCTCTTTCACGCGCTAGCTGCATTATATGTTGCTTCATCTGGAAGTGGTGGATACACGCTATGAACGGACGTGGTGTACCGACTGGCCTATGCGCTCTATCAACGGCCACAGGGCGGGGGAAAGCCTCAGCTCCGAAAAATTCTTGCAGGAAGGATTCAATGAAAGAGGTTGGTTGATTGCCTTCTTCTTCCTCTGGTATGCCGGTTATTCGTATATATATTGCATCTTCTGGATCTGTTCTCAAGGTCGTCAGCCTTCAGTTTAAGCAGTTTGTGGCCATTCTCTCATCAAAGTCATTCATCGACGTTTAATTTGCCTGAATCGTCTGGTCATGTTTGGCGATGGTAGCGTGATTGGAGGAAATCGGTGCCGTTAGGTTGGCAATAATTCGCTCTTCCATGCCAGTTAGTAATTTCTGTATTTCGGATAGCGACACCGGGCTGCTTTCTCCGTCATGGTCGATGCTAGCTTGGTCTGAGGCCAGCTCTCTGCCACTGTTCTTGTTTTCGTTTTTTTTTGCCCTTAAGTTTGTCCTTATTGCTCATTTCAGCGAAAATTTAGCACGTAGTGTGTCCAAGACCTATACAGGCGGGTCACCAAAGTCTAAATATGGTTTTCAAATGAAGAATGTAAAATAAATGTCGAATTCAGACAGAACTCTTCCGATATGCTGCTTACTCCGCCATTTGCCAAACTGGAACCTCTCTCAAGTGCTTTAAACACCACCCAACCCCTCAGACTGGGAGACAAGCTCTTGCAGATGGGTGTGGACGCTCACCTGGTAACCTGGATTACAGATTACCTGACCGAGCGACCACAGTTTGTCAGAGTGAAGAACTGTCTCTCTGACACTGTGATCAGCAGCACTGGAGCACCATAGGGAAATGTGCTCTCTCCAGTCCTGTTCACCCTGTACACATCTGACTTCTGCTACAACACCGAGTCATGCCACATGCAGAAGTTTTCTGACGATACTGCAATTGTGGGGTGTATCAGGAACAGGCAGGATGGTGGGCAGTGGTGGATTTCCGCAGGTCTAAGCCCACTCTGCTACCAGTATCCATTGATGGGGTCAATGTGGAGGGGGTAAGCACCTACAAGTATCTGGGTCTCCACCTGGACAATAAACTGGACTGGTCAGCCAACACTGACGCACTCTACAAGAAAGGGAAGAGCAGGCTGTACTTCCTGAGGAGGCTGTCGGCCTTCAATGTGTGCAGCAAGCTCCTCAGGATGCTCTACCAGTCTGTTGTTACCAGCGTCCTCTTCTATGCAGTGGTATGCTGGGGAGGAAGCACAAAGAAGAAGGATGCGGGGCGACTTGACAGGCTGGTAAGGAAAGCTGGCTCTGTAGTGGGAACTGGAGTGCATCACTTTAATATCTGACAAAAGGACCCTGAACAAACTGATCAACATCTTGGACAATGAGTGTCATCCACTCCACAGCACTATTGTAAAGCAGAAGAGCCTGATCAGCTGGAGACTTCGCTCACTGCCTTGCACAACAGACAGACTGAGGAAGTCATTTGTCCCCAGGGCCATTGAACTGTTCAATGCTTCACTTAAGGGAAGAGGAGAGATAGACTTTTCCGCATAGTCTGTCTGCCTCTTCACCCCCTCCATGTTTGGATACTGTCTGTCCACTAGCCACTTTTTACCACTGTCTTTCTGCCTCACTGTTTGCGTGCTATATTAGCACATATGCATAACCCCTCCCTCCATGCCACAGCCGAACTGTGGCCACACTTATACCTTTTCTTAATATTGGACTGTTGGACTGTTGGACTTACTCATTTGCACCATCACCATGACACTCACTCACACAGAGCACCTTACCTTACCTTACCTTACTATGCACAGAGAATCACAGGCTCAGTCCCTGCCTCAGTCATTGCAAGCGCCTCTTGATTGATTAATCACCCACTATGTGGATACTGTTTTTAGAATTGATTTAGATTAAGTGTTATTTAGTATAATTTGTATTTTACCGTTTTCACATATATGGATGGTTAGCACCTGCTGTCTCATGCCAATCCAATGTGACAGTCCTTGCTTTGACAGGCCTGGCCTCCTAAGCACACGTGTGTAGTATACACATCTAGGGCTCTGACTGGACACAGCAACTGAATCCACTTCTCTCCCTGCTGGACAGAAGTTAAAAAAGCAGGTAGGTTAATAAAGCTCTCTTTGAAGTCGATGCAAACATCTGAAGTGCAAATTTGGTCAACAGTGGCGAACGTTCCTGGCGAACATGTTTTCTCTGAACAGTTAAGTTTGAACGATTTGGTGTAAACAGCCCAATGTAATAGTAACACTTAGTCCAGCTCATGTCCAGATCCACTGTATGCTTGCAGAGAACGACCTCCTCAGAGTGAGTGTTTGCAAAGGTTCGCCAAAAAACTCAAGGCAAACAGATACCTGTTTGCAAGTGTAACGGATGCCAGCATAGCTGTGCGTGTGGAATGTTAGTAAACCTCACTCCCCGACACCTCATAAGCTTCTTAATTTTACTGATTTCAGTCAAGTGTGCAGGCCCAGGTATGTTATTATCTGCTCAGTAAATCTAAAAGTCATGAGTTATCTGAAAATAGCCTATATCATAGAAGTTGTTGACCTGTTGTTCGCTGTAAAAACTAGCTTGATAATTTATTAAGGATGTTATCGTTTCAATTTTATTTAACCTCAATTAAACCTCAAACCTCAATATTATGCCTCAAATATATATATATATATATATATATATATATATATATATATATATATATATATAATGTACACGAAAACACACGACTATCCTCAATAGTCTCATTTTCCCATGACACTACTCTAAGAATAATAATGTCCTGTGAACCCTCATATTAGGTCTGTTGTCTTCAGCCAACCACGAGGTGCACATTCACACATTGCTCTTTATGAATCTTAATCAGATTTTTGTTAGGTTTGACAAGGTAAGCTCATTTATCCATTTCAATATTTCTTTCATAATTCATAATCAGTAATTCCATCAGTCATCAGAAATACATTTACGCATCTTTTGTATGTAATATTCTGTTTGTAAAAAATGTTGCTGTTCATTTGTAGTACCACTGAATCACCTGGTGATGAATCTCACAAACAGAGACGCCTTTCAGGAAGCTTTGGTGAAAAATCTCATCATTGTTATCCTGGGTATTGTCATCAACTGCATCAATGGGATCATTGTTATGACTTTCTGGAAGAACTCTGTTTTTCACAGCGAGTCCAGATACATTCTGTACATAAATCTGGTGGTGAACGATATGATCATGATTTATGTTTCTGTGATTATGTATGTTTTAAGTTATGCCTATCCTATTTTTAATACTTCTATGTGTTGTATTTTGGTTGTAATTGGTTCGACCACACACACAAACACACCAATTATCCTGGCTGGTATGGCTATTGAGCGTTATATTGCCATCTGCAAACCCCTTCATCATGCTCAGATGTGCACAGTAAGCAGGACCTATTTTCTCATCGTACTGACGTGGGGAGTTGGCTTCATACCTGCGCTAGCCGATATTATCATTGTCCTTGCCATTCGGCCAGTAGGCTTTTTCTCAACGGTAATCTTTTGCTTCTACCTCAGCTTATATAACACCCGATACCATGAAGAGAAAGCGAAGGTGGTCCAAGCCCTTTATATGTCATTTGTGTGGCTGACACTGATCTATACTTATTTGAGAGTTTTCCTTACAGCCAGAGCAGCGAAAGGTGACACTGCCTCAGCCAAAAAGGCACAGAACACTATTTTATTACATGGGGCCCAGCTGCTTCTCTGTATGCTGTCTTATCTCACTCCTTTTCTTGATCTCGTTTTGATCACATATTTCCCCATCTATCGCTCAAAAATAACCTTCCTGGGCTACCTGATCACAAGCATTATCCCAAGGCTGCTTAGTCCTCTGATTTATAGTATTAGAGATCAGAAATTTGCCAAACACATGTCGCAGTACTACTCCTGCGAGGTTATCAGTTGTAAAGGCAAACAGAAGAAGAGGAAGCTGAAGCATTCTAGTAAGATGAGAGTTAGTTCCTCATAGATTGAAATGGACTCGATCTATGGTCTTTTGGGCCCACAACGTCAACATCAAGGCAGCACTGCCTGGAAGGCACTAGGGATAGGGTTATGGGTTAGATGCATTGAAGTCGACAGTGGCAGTGCTGCCTTGAAGTCGACGGTGTGGGCCCAAAACATTGGAGTAAACATAATTACAGTCATCCAGTTCAGTTGCTGCAAGTGCCAGAATTGTCTTCTAAGTAACAGATCTGACTCCGGAAGCATTAGAGGCAGATGTTGTTTCCCTAAGTCACTCTTGGCCTGCTAAACGCTAGCTAATCAAGAACGTTTTAATTCCACTGATTTCAATCAGATCTGAGTAGAATGTTGAGAACACAAACTAATATGCTAATAGTCTTGCCCTTGCAAGCACTTGTCTATGACTACAAAGCTGTAATGACAGATGTTATGTGGCTATGTGCCATCAAAATGAATTTGAGAATGGTACAAAGCAGTACAAAACGTAAAAAACATTTTTTGGATAATAGTCTTTAAATCAGCCCAGGAACAAAATGCAACTTTTACCTCTTGATGTGTTATCTCTCACATCTGTGGGAAGTACAAAGGTTTCTCTCCTTAATGCATCCCATAGTTAAGAATGGTAGTTAGGCACCTGTGGCCTGTGACATAGATTCCTGTGCTGTTTGAATTATGCCATGAACAAAAATGTCTATAGGGATATCTAAAACAAAACGCATAGGCTACTTATTATGGTTAACCTATGATTGTTAATTATCCTAAATTTCAACAAGGCTATATTTTCATTTATGTAGCTGTTTGTGATAATGTTGGGACATGTTATACTGTTTGATTAATGAAAACAGCACCAGGGAGGCTAGTGCAAGCATTTATCTGGCATGCATCATAGTTTGATTATTTCCAATATATATGATGGAGACTGGTACATAGAACAGTTTAATTAAGAGACACCTATATGTTTTCTCAGCCTTGCAACTGTATGAAAATATATGTGAAGTACACATATGCAGTGTAATGTGGAATTGTTTCTTTGTGCTGAAGGCCCTGCTGAAAGGCCTCAGAACTTTCAATGGAATGTTGAATATTATTTATATCTTTTATTTATCATTATTTATACACTGTAATTATTAACATGACTATTATTATTATAATTTGTATTGTGGTAACACATATATCTCATTACAGCAGAGATTGAACACGAACACACCAATTATCCTGGCTGGTATGGCTGAGCGTTATATTGCCATCTGCAAACCCCTTCAACATGCTCAGATGTGCACAGTGCGCAGGACCTATTTTCTCATCATCCTGACGTGGGGCTTCATACCTGTGCTAGCCGATATTCGCCTTATTCACCCGGCGGCCAGAACGAGGCTACAGGGTATACTTGCCAGCCCACTTAAGTCCAGCAGATGGTGGTAATGCACTCCGTTTGCAAACTGCCCAAAAAAAAACTCACTGAAGAATCTCCATCTGCTGGACTGAAGTGTGATGGAAAGTGTATCCTGCATCCTAAGGCAAATTATCATTGTTCTTGCCATTCGGCCAGTATACAACACCCGATACCATGCAGAAAAAGCAAAGGTGGTCCAAGCCCTTTATATGTCATTTGTATGGCTAACACTGATCTATACTTACCTTCCTCATCCTACTCATCTTTCTCAACATCATATACTTGCATTACATCCACACACTTACATACCTTCTTTTCTCACTAAGCCATCTCTTTCTTGACTGCAGTTCTGAATAATTTCTGATTACTTTTAAATATGGACCCTTTCAAGAGAGTTCCATTATCAACATCATAGTTGGCCCCACAAGACTTCCGTTTTAACAATTTAACATTGTTATCTTAATGCAGAGGAAGTAGATTGGGGCCCAAATAGGGCCCCAATCTAGATAACATATGGAATGTTAAAACGGAAGTCTTGTGGGGCCAACTATGATGCTGATAATGGAACTCTCTTGAAAGGGTCCATATATTTGTGTTAACCGTGCAGTTCTGTTCACGCCTCCCTCTTTACGGTGTGGTTCTGAGCTGGCTGTAATAGCACAAGCAGTGAAACGTTTTATTTCTTGACTAAGGAGGTATGTGGAATTCGGTAGGCTTTGATTTGTCTTGAGCGCAGGCAGGACAACATGGTGCAATAAATAATTTGTGCTCAGAGCACTCAGACTGTATAGTGATCAAAAATATCTTAGGCACTTTAATCTTACCTCAACACTGAAACTGTAATGTTATGGCAGGTCTTAAATACTTTTTAACAATCTTAGCTATTTTTAACCTAATATCAATGTCAGATTCTGTATTATCATTTTTCTGTCTTTTCCCTGTTATGTTTCTGTGTTTACTGTTTTGTCTGTGGTGAAATTGACACAAAAATCTGTTGTCCCTGAGCACACACAGCAATGTGTCATTTTAACACATCACTTCTTAGAGTGTAAGTTTTTAATTATTATGTTGTGACAAGATGTGCAATGACCACATGAATTTCCCCTTGTGGGATAATAAAGTTCACCTTGACCTTAATGTGTTTGGGGAGTATAAATGTGTAAGTATAAGTATATATACTCTTTTGATCCCGTGAGGGAAATTTGGTCTCTGCATTTATCCCAATCCGTGAATTAGTGAAACACACTCAGCACACAGTGAACACACAGTGAGGTGAAGCACACACTAATCCCGGCGCATTGAGCTGCCTGCAACAACAGCGGCGCTCGGTGAGCAGTGAGGGGTTAAACGTCCCACATACTCGACGCACCCGGCCAGCGCGACAATGTGACGTCACAGAAGCGCCGTAACCATTTATACTCACGCGTGGTGGTTGCGACGCTAGTTGCAAAATTCTCCTGAACAGAGGTGTCGCTGTTGTGAAAAGATTAACGCTAACTAAGTTACACAGCAGAAGAAGCTGCAGTAAGAAACACTAGTAGCAGAGAATGTCTAATAAGGGGAGAACTGCTGTCACTCAACGATGTGAGTCGCTACCCGATGTGAGTCACGCATGCTCAGATTGATAGGTTTTACGGCATAACGCTAAGGGATCCGACTGAAATCCATAAAATAATTCACTTTTCTGTTTCAAAAACGTTTTAGCTATCTAAAATTGTTTGATTGCTAACGTTAGCAAACGCCATTCAAGTGACAGCCTTTGTTGTGCTTGATTGCTTACTTACTTGCCAGCAGTGAACAAACTTCGTTATGTAGGTCAATTTTTATTGATATTACAGAACTCTCTCGCTAGCAGGCTACTTCAGCCTCTAATGTAGAACTGACATTAGAGATCATGCCGTGAAAATGTGATGCCTTACGCTAAATAATACATTACTGCTGTGTAGGCTAATGTCATTATTCTGTGGCTAACAGCACTGGTAGTCGCAAAGTAGCAAAGTGACGCATGCGCGACTCACATCCGGTAGCGACTCACATCGGGGAGTGACACTGCCACTCTCGGAAATCTTCCGGTTTCTGAACTGGTTGCAGTTGTTCCTTCTGTGGTTCCACATGAGGGCGCTCATCCACGAGTGCAGAATGCATGGAGGTCTATGGAGCTGTACCCCTCAAAATCCACTTTTCTCGGGTTATAATTTTTTTTCAAGTAATTTGAATATTGTATTCAAAAGGGGAGGCAAAGAAAATACACTTGGTTGAGTATTATATTTTTTAAAGTCACTTAATTGTTCTAAAAAGCCTTTCAAACGTGTCAATGACGTCATTCATTAGCACAATGCTAGCGTGTTATGGGCAACAACGACCCAACCTGTAAGAAATCAAAAGGACATAAGTACTCGTTCATTCAACTTTTGACCTATAACCCATGTTGAAGTTATACAAACTACAGTCAAATCTGAGATTTGTCAACGACAATCAGGTGAAAGAGACAAATTTAGCCGTCTAGCTCCATTGACTCCCATTCATTCTGCACTCATGGCGATCGCCCCCAGTGGAACTCTGGTGGAACTGCAACCAAAATTCGGTACAATGGGACTTAATACGGAGTGGCCAGGCTCTCCGTAGACGGGCTCTGCTAGTAGCTAGTTTCTGTGATGATGGTGCTTCAGACTTTGATTGCTACTATTCACAACTACCACCATCATTATCACCTAGTTTCCAAGGTGTGTGCACAGGTAGATAGATAGATAGATGGATATATAGATAGATACTTTAGTCATCCCGAGGGAAATTTTAATAATTTAAACAGTTTAGTTAGCTGGCTAGCTAGCTAGCAGCTGGCTGAGTTTGTGTAATTTCCTGAAGTGGAAAGAGATTTTGTTCAGGCTTTAATAGATATCCTTTGTTTGAAAATAAATCGTTTCTATTCTTTCCTCTTAATTCCATGTGTTGCAACTCTCGCTGGTAACTTTGTTAACTTATCCAGCAAACTATTAAAAATTCACGACTGTAACAAAACACTGCAACTCTCGCTTGCCCTCGAACTAGTCCATCTTCCTGTTTCCGCTTTGTCGCGCTCGTCTGAAAAAAAAATGAGTGGTGCGCTACCTCGCACTACCTGGCTAAAATCCTGGCGCGCCAGCAAGATCTACGTCGTTTTGACGTCACGTTGTCGCGCTACTGGTCGGGTGCGTCGAGTATGTAGAACGCTTTAGGTGCCTTGCTCAAGGGCACTACAGCCGTGCCTACTGGTCGGGGTTCGAACCGGCAACCCTCCGGTTACAAGTCTGAAGCGCTAACCAGTAGGCCACGGCTGCCCCACAAATATCAGGGGAGAGCACGAACGCAGTCCCCCACTACCAGAAATTGTGCAGTCGAGATTCCCACATTTGAGGAATTTGCAGGGATCAGCACAACCGGATGTGCAATGGCCGAGCCTCGCCCTGGGCAAACAACCTTCTTGTTCATTGTATCACCCCTGCCAGGTAAGTAAGTATACAAAGTGGTGTCTTGTATCCTATTCATGTTGCACAGCACTTGGAATGAATTATGGGCCCTTTTGCATAGCGATCTAAATGCATACTCTGAAGCGTGATGTAATGAATATACAGGAAGTGTCTTCACTATCACTATTTAACAGCCGGAAAAATCATCTCCGCGCCAGTTCAAAAGGGTTGTTCTTAATGTTTCTTAATTAATTATGGGTGTGTTTTGGGTGTAACATCCATTAAACCAATGAGAGTGACATCTGTCATTCCCTTTAACAGCAAGGAGCGAAAAATCAATTTAATCATATTTTGATGAGGAGTGAGCGCATCTGCTGTGTCTTTCACTTTAGACCTGGTTTTTATCAGCCAATGGCGTTATCATTTTTAGTGGTGTTAAAATAGCAATTTGTGATCAAGCCCCTGACCACACTAATTTCACGCCTGTGTATGCACAAGGTTCATTTTACAACTCGTCCACTTGGCAGAATAAGGATCATTGCGTTGGGTGTAAGCTAACAAGACTTGTGTTGTGCCTGGTGCCACTATGCGCAGAGATAGGCCCTTTGAGTCTATAAGAGGCACAAACACAGTCTAAAATCTGCCCCCATAGCATTGCTCAGACATGTTACAAAGATTGCCTTTAACAGACAATCACAAAGCAATACAAGATCACATGACGTGACACACATACACATAACCCATGGTTCAGAATCGATTAAAATTTTAGCTGAAAGACTTTCCCAGATTCAAAAATGTCTAACACTCTATGGAGATTCTTGAAGTACAGTAGTCCCATACTGTGCGCATCACACATGTTTCCTTTCAGGACCAAAATGTCCAACCACAGGGCTCAATAGTCCCCTTTGTGGAGTATAACCCAAATAGTTATCACAGGGGTTCCCAAACTTTTCCACGACAAGGCCCCCCAAATACCACTAGGTTCTGACCAAGGACCCCCTTGATGTGTTATTAAACCCATCGACAATACTACGGCAAATGTAAAAATACATTAAGCTAATCCTAATAATCCTAACTTCGCGATGGAGCATACAGTGTGTAAAAATTGCATTTGGGGCTTTCTGCTATATGAGAGCTATCACTCTACTATTATTTCATTATCATGGAAAATATAATGTTCAGATGTTCAGATATGTGACAAATTATTATAATGGCATTATGTAACAACCCTCATAGTAATAGGTATATTTTTAATTTTTCAAATGTTGCTTTTATTTTTCCTTCCAACTTGCTGAGGCCCCCCGGGCACCCCCTCACGGCCCCCACTTTGAAAACCACTGAGTTATCACTCAGAGGGTCCTATCGTGCACCCAGCGCAAGGTGGCGCAAAGCGCGATGCAAGGCTTATTCTTATACACTCAATTAAGTGAGAGATTTTTTGCCATGCACTCCACTTTTATTTATTACCAGGGGTGTGGCAATAAGCGACATATAAGGTCTGGCGCATGATCCAAAAATTGCTATCTTACACACTCTAAAAATCATTAAGCCAGTGACCAAGAAAAACCTGGTCTCTTCCTTTTGCATTGCATTCGATAATCAACTTGTACAGACTATCCCACAAGATGGAGATGACCGAAGACGGTAGGTAAGTCTTGTAAAACAGTCTTTTTACATAAACTCCCGATACACTTATTATGACCGCCGCTAGCGAAGCTGTCATATAGGGACAAGTTTTTTTTTTTTTTTTTCTCCCGTCATCTACTTCCTGAATTTTTGGTCAACGATACCCGGGACACCAAACCACCGGGGCACATGAAATTTGGTGGGTATGTAGCCCCACTAGACTTTTATGGAAAAATTTCGTTTCGTCCCCGGGGGCTCCCCCCCGTGCTGAGCCCCCCGAACCGCAAAAAAAGCAGTTTTTCCTAAATAACTACCTGAACCGTGGCACTGAGGATGAAGAATCTTTTATGGTATGTTGGTCTCAAGGGCCCACATCAACCTGGCCCATAATCACTCATTTGTGATTTGCACCCCCCCGGTAAAAAATGAAAATGCAATATTATTCTGCTTTAATCGCCCCTATCTTCAGTTAAGATGTTCAGAACTGCACCAAATTTTATGTGTATGATTGACCTGGCATTCTCTGGGGGTATTTTCGTAGAATTTCATCCATGGGGGGGGTCTAAAGAAAATTAGGTTATGTGTACATTTAGTGACTGTACACTCATTGGCCTGTAGATGGCGGTGCACACATATACACATGCACACATACACAGGCACCCACATACTATCGGTATTAGAACGGCCGATACATAATTACAAATTCAGTAGGATTAAAAGAAAGCCAAAATAAATATTAATCATCATCATCATGGCAGCATTTCCAGTATTGGCGATAAGTAGCCGTTTGTCCACTAGATGGCGCATCGTTGCAGTAAGACGTAATGTTGTTGGAAGTTAAAAGTAGGTTGGAAAAACAATGGACGCTTCCTACAAGGACCTGTAGTTTACCGCAGAGAACGTCTAATAAGGATAGGACGATGTTCACATGAAATGTAATTCCCATTTCTTCTTAAAGCCGAAATAAATCTGAGGATGTTTATCGGACATGTTTGGTTTTTACTGCAGGTACGTTAATCTTATAATATCAATAAGGACCTAGGTAATGTTACTGTTAGCGTTGGTTGAGTGATGGAGGCCAATTTGATTGATTGCATTTGTAGAAAACTATAAATGCGGTTATACCAAGCAAATTGATAGTAGCACTGTAATTGTATCTTTCGACTGTCATTTGTTGCACGTGCTACAAAAATCATTCTGTGCAATGGAAGATTTACCAACATTACACCGGTCTGATACAGTTTTGCCTATAGGCTACATGCCTGAGACTGCTTTTTCTCTACGAAACTCCTCCTCGCTCGGTCTGAAGCTCTTTTTCTTTTCTTTGCATCTTCCATCAAGAGTTTTCGCTGCTTCTTCGCCGGCTCTGCCATTATACACACGTTTGCAACAATCGCTAGCGTTTCGTTAGCCTCTGTGCTGTGGATGCAGGATGGAAACTGAAACTGCTTCGGTCGCCGGGTACGATACACTGAACTTGCAAGAGGGATATTCTTCCTACAGGCAGTAGGGGCGGGCGAGAGAGTCTTCATTCGCCCTGTAATGAGTCATTTAACCATATACCGACTTACGAAGATGAGTAATTAACACGAAAACGTTGCCTGGTGTCCCTTTAAGTGCGTGCAGGGTGTGAGAGGGGAATCGATGTGCTTTGATTCCAGCTTGGTAGTAATCTGTGAAATTAAAAAGCACGTGTGTGTGAAGTATCCAAACAATGACACCTTCATTTCATTATGGCTGCTTTAGCAACACACCTTAAGCTACTGTGTAGTGGGTCCCATTTAGAAGTGACTACTTCATTCGTGCTTTCCTTGACTCATGCTGCGTGAATTTTATTACAACTTTTCGCCACGATATGGCAGTTTAAGTCCGCTTGATACTGTAAGGAGTGAGCCATTGGTTTCCAAAGGAGATTTTATTTGTGTCGCCAGCATAGCCTATTGACAATTTATGTTGTAAATAGGCCTACCTTATAAGCCTACCTGTAGCTTAGGGAAGCTAACAGCTTTCTATTAGGATCTAGTTTGTTAGTTACAGTTTTGTCATAACTCCCTGATGCATTTTTGCATTTAGAATAGCCAGAGCGTGGATATCTCAATCGGAAAATTAAACAATATCGGGTACCTTATGGACTAGGCTGGGTGAACCCAGCCTGATCTGCCCGCTATTTCTTTTTGATTTCTTAAAAGATTGAGCTTGGTCTGGTGAAAGCCAGACTAGCCAAGGACCTCAGTTACACAATGCAAGGGAACATGAATCAGCCTATATTTGCACGAACAATAACGGACAACAGCTCTTCAACTTTGGCCCGTTAAAATGTGTATGAACAGTCTAGCGACGCATTTCATCAAGGCCCATTTGGACAAGTCAGTTATTTGCACCACTGGTTAGATGTAAAACAGCATTTCGTTTCAGACTACTGTTACTTAATTTGTGCATTAACAATAATGTTTCAGACTACTTTACTTAATTTGTGCATTGACAATAAAGTATCACATGAACTAAAGATGACTAAAATCTTATGTAGAAGAAGAAACATTCACAAAAAATCCATCCATCCAAAAATGACCTTTGTTTTTGATAGCTGTTGAAAACGGCATGGAACTGACAGAGATGTTTTTGTTTATAAATAAATAAATAAATAACATTATGCTGATACCTTTTGCTTTTCCCAAATACAATGTAGCCTACAGGTGTAAGTGACCTTTCATCAATCCAGTTGCAATGGATGAACTGTGATGAACTGCCCTACTTGTGATTGTTTAGAGATTTTAAAGGTTTTATAACAATGCTACATCTTCTTTGGCTATTCTACAATCTATTCACCTTTTCAGCACCAGTAGGCTACTTTCTGTGCAGCCGCACACGCACACTCAGGCATGCCAAACAAGCATAGGCCTACACAAAAGTTTCAAGAGTGGGGGATGGAGTAAAATATGGAGACAAATTGAAGTGTGATTTCTTTTCGCGGAACGGATGTACAGGACTGAGCGGCGGTCATATTTTGTACCGCTATGCGGTACATCTAGTTAAGTTCTTGATGCTTTGTTTTATGTGTTGGGACCCTGTTCATACTACTGCAGAAGTGTGATGCTATTAGTGGTTAAAAAATGGCGGTTTGGATACGTTTAGCGATTGGCCCTATATGTTTAGCGATTGGCCCTTAGTACTTGCACTGTTAGCCACTTGGGCTGTAAGCGCTCAAGCCGGTCAAACACGGTACTCCTTTGATCAATGTAATCTAGCTCTCGAGGGGGTGTTCGTGAAAAAGACCTGGGTTCAAATTACTCCGGAATTACACTTTATGAAATTATATATTGCTTTAAATTGTACTTTATCTATTAAATTTTAAATTTTGCTTGAATTTGGTTTAAATCTATTAAACCAAATTCAGACCACAAAGGTATAACAAATCTGACGAGTTAGTGCAATTGCACAATTTCATGTTGCTCTGGACAAGACTACTTTCCAGAAGACCTTTTGTTATGTTATTTCAGCTAAAATCATATCTTCAACGTTGTTGACGATCTTTTAGGACAACCTTGATAATTAAGCAAGGATGTTATTTTTACAACTTTATTTGCATTACCTGAAAGACTATACAAAAGATGCTCTAAGAATTAAACACACTTATGATGTCATATTCTCAATATCTAGATTTTCCCAGGACACTGTGCAGAGAATAGTCATGCCCAGTCCACATTAGTTAACTGTCTGCAGCCAATCACAAGGCACTCACTGAAACACGGGATCTATATTAATCTATCCGACAGAAGCTTTGCTCTGATGTACGATAGGCCCTACCAGGTAAACCTATTTCATAAGTCTTCAGATAATATGTACTGTATTTACACATTTTGTTCATATGATATCCTGTTTTTTTTTAATCTTATTTATGAAATGATGTTGTTCATTTGCAGGACCACTGGAGAGGCACAGGTGATGAATCTCACCAACAGAGATGCTTTTCAGGAGGCTTTGGTGAAAAATGTTATAATTGTTGTGCTGGGTATTGCTATCAACTGCACCAATGGGATCATAGTTCTGACTTTCTTCAAGAACTCTGTGTTTCACAGTGACTCAAGATACATTCTGTACATGAATCTTGTGGTGAATGATATGATTCTGATTTTTCTTTCTGTGACGCTGTATGTTTTAAGTTATGCCAACCCATTTTTTAAAGCTTCCACATGTTGTAGTGTGCTTATAATTGGTTCAACCACACACATGAACACACCAATTATCCTGGCTGGTATGGCTATTGAGCGCTATATCGCCATTTGCAAACCCCTTCATCATGCTCAGATGTGCACAGTACGCAGGACCTATTTTATCATTGGCCTTACGTGGGGAGTTGGCTTCATGCCTGCGCTAGCTGATGTTATCATTGTCCTTGCCACACAGCCTATAAGCTTTTTTTCAACAGTAATCTTTTGTTTTCCTCTCAGTCTATACAACACCCGATACCATGAAGAGAAAGTGAAGGTGGTCCAAGGTCTGTATATATCCTTCGTGTGGCTGACACTGATCTATACGTACGTTAGGATATTTCTAACAGCCAAAGCAGCTAAAGGAGATGCTGCCTCAGCCAAAAAGGCACTTAACACCATTTCATTACACGGCATCCAGTTGCTTCTGTGTATGTTGTCCTACGTCACTCCTTTTCTTGATCTTGTTTTGATCACATATTTCCCCATCTATCGCTCAAAAATAACCTTCCTGGGCTACCTGATCACAAACATTATCCCAAGGCTGCTCAGTCCTCTGATTTATAGTATTAGAGATCAGAAATTTGCCAAACACATGTCACAGTACTTTTCCTGCAAAATTATAATATGCAAGGGCAAACAGAAGAGGAGGAACCTCAAACATTTTAGCAAGAAGGTATGTTCATTTAATAATTAAATTTAGATTAAATTGAACAATGAAACAATGTATATTTTGTTCAGTCTGTTCCTAGAGGGTTTCCAGTTGAAACTTTAAAAACCAGTGCAGATAGCAGATACTAAGTATCAAATATGAGGCCTAAACTTGAAAATGTTATTTTTGTGCTTATATATTGCATTTGGGATGTTGCTGGGATATATTTCAAAGTGTAAAGTGTGACTAAAGAGGCTTTATTATGAATGTGTGTGGGGAAACAGCATGTCTCTGATATGGATTCATTATAAGATTATACATTTCCCATATTGATGGGATTGGAACATAAAGAAGCTGTATGTATTTTTGTCATATTTTTTTTTTTTTTGTGGTCTTTCTCATGTTGTTGGTACAGTGACCCTATCATTTAGTAGAGTTTTACTAGTTACATATGTTCGATATTGATATAATAGTGATGTAAGTTGATTACGATCATACAATATTAATATGATTATTATACTTAAATGTTGACATTATTATTATTATTATTATTACAGTCTCTGATCATAGAGGAGTACAGAATGTTACCAAGCAGAATTATGAATCAGCTTAACGGTTGATGCCATTGTTTTTGCTGCATGCTGCATGAAAGCATGAAACTTGATACAGTTATACAGTACTACTACCCCAGTGATCAAAAATGAAAATGGACCCCAACACATTGTGCCCCCTAGTGGCCGCCATCTTGAATTCAAATATGTCCACCATTCTTAATAGAATTGTTGATAAAACTTAAAAAATAAACAAGATGAAAAAAAAGTATTTTAAGTTCTATCACTTAATTTTCAGGCTCAAGGAAGCTATTGACATGATTTCCAAATATACCTAATGTTGGCCATTTTGAAATCCAATATGGCAGATAACAAATTTGAAAATATTGACCATCTCGATTGTTATTCATGATAGAAATATAGTTCAAAAACCATTTCAAAGTTTGACAAGTAATTTTATCACATGACGACCTCAAAAATATCAAAGGCATCAAGTATAATCTTTAAGATTCCAATATGACCACAATGTGTAAGAGAATATTCTATATTTTTGTTAATGGAGGTAACTACCTAATCATCAATAAATTCTTATTCTACCTTCTTCTCTTTCTGAGCAAACCTTAACTCTTACTTTACACTGCTCAAAAAAATTAAAGGAACACTTTGAAAACACATCAGATTGCAATAGGAAAAAAACATCATACTGGATATCTTTTCTGATATGGACTGGGTAATGTGTTAGGAACAAAAGGATGCCACTTAGTTTTTCGGGAATGAAAATGATGTCCAGAGGACTGAATTCAAAGACACCCGAAAATCAAAGTAAAAAAAAATGATGGGGCAAGTTGGTCCATTTAGCCTAAATTTCATTGCAGCAACTGATAATGGTACTCAGTAGTTCGTATGGCCCCGACATGCTTAATGATGTCGGGGGCATGCTCCTAATGAGACGGTGGATGGTGTCCTGGGGCATCTGCTCCCAGATGTGGACATGGCCATTACTGAGCTCCTTGACAGTCTGTGGTGCAACCTGGCGGTCTTGGATGGACCAAAACATAATGTCCCAGAGGTGTTCAATTGGATTTAAGTCAGGGAAGTGTGGGAGGACAGTCAATAGTATCAATGCCTTCATCCTCCAGGAACTGCCTGCACACTCTCGCGACATGTGTCCACCCGTTGTTGTGCACCAGGAGGAACCCAGGGCACTGCATGAATTTTTCGTCAGTATGTGGCACTGTAGATTGTCGTGGAAGTTCAGGTTAATGGCTGTTCACGGCAGTTTGCAGGAAACGCCGATTGTCAGAAATTGACGTGGGCCTTTCTTGGCAGTCGTCCCCCCATGACCCCCCTCCTCCTAATTCTAGGGGAGGCTTTAACATATACAAATGCAAATCAGGGTAGCAGGGGGAGTGTATGCATGCTGGCATGACTGTGGCCGGGCCCACTACACCAATATAGGGTCAGACAATATGGGTCTGAAGTTTTTTATCCTGATACCTAAGAGCAGTGAGGGTGCCGTTATCTTGCCTGTAGAGGTCTGTGCGTCCTTCCAAGAATATGCCTCCCCAGATCATCACTGGCCCACCACCAAACCAGTCATGCTGAATGATGTAGGCAGCATCACGTTTTCCACGACATCTTTAGACCCTTACACATCTGTCACATGTGCTCAGGGTGAACTTGCTCTCATCTGTGACAAGCACAGGGCGCCAGTGGCGAACCTGCCAATTTTGTTTTAATAATTTCAAGTCACAGGACACAATCATCTATCCTCTGCTGAGTCTCTGTCTCTTTGTCTCTGGTCAGACAAAATGCACGCATGAAGCATGTGACGACATCAGCTATCACTGGTTCACACACCTCAAGCACTAGAGGCTTGAGTTCTTTCACTCATCAACACTGCCCTCTTGTGGTCCATCACGAGACAAATTAGAGAAACAAGGTCAAATTCATATTGGTATTTATTTCCTTCAGAGGAGGAAAAAACTATGTATTGACACTACCTGTGTGTATAAGACAGGGTTATCTCACTAGATGCTCTGAAGAGTGGTGCTAATTAGGCTATATTTAGCTAATTTAGTGAATGGTTTGAACAAAAGACTTACTTTTTCAGGCCAGAGTTCTTCCACCTCTGATTTCCTAGCCATACCACTAAACTATTTATAAAGCTATTGTGGTATGCATCCTTTTCCCAGTTCTCAAAAGAATAGTCTGTGATAGCCTGCTAATGAAGGTTGTTAAAATGGATGATTCAATGCAAATATGTTGGCAATGCAGCCAACATCCTGCATTATTGTAGGATTTGGAAAATTATTTAATCTGCAGTTCAGTGTCAGTCCAAATGGGTATTTTATGTCATTATTATTAATGATGGATGTAGACCTAGTGCAACATACCTGTTGAATCCTGTTGATGCCCTATATTAGGCCATAGATTTGGGATTTTTAAAAAAAAACCTTTTTCTTTTGTGTGCCTTGTTCGAAGTATATAACAACACATGTATATGATTGGATGGCTAGAGACATGTCTCTCTCAAATACAAGGTTATACTTGACAAGGTAACTATAGTAACTGAGATTTGTTTTCTAAGTGGGTGGATGCTCAATGCCATATCAACTGAATACTCTTAAAACAAATGTGTTGTCCCTATCTGGACACAAAGATGTGTTAAAAATATTCGTTTTAAGAGTGTAATGTGATCAAAAAGCCTTTTTTAATGTGGACATACATTTTGGAACAACATTTTGAGCAATGTCGCTGAGCAACAACATAACCAATTGTGTGTTCTTATTGGATGATTTGTTCTTATTTGCCTTCTGATGATTAAAGTACAGTAAAAACTGCCTAATATCAATGAGAATGTATCCAAAAACCAATAGGCCTACAGGAACATTGCTCAGCAACATTGCTCAAAAAGTTTCCATGTGGATCATCAGCTTATAAAGTGTTAGCAAATCTCATTGAACAACCTGGCCACTGGTCAGCATTACTGAGATGTTCCTCTCTGGCGCTGTTCTGGCAGCCTCATCTTTCCACTTGTCAGAGGTATGCTCAGGTAGATTTCAATACAAAGGTGAGGGGGACTTGTTTGTCATATTCCCAGAGAGACCACAGTAGAGAGGCATACTAAATGTAAGTGTTTGCTTTCTTTGGACACCAGGAGGCATTATTTACAAAAGGAAAAAGGGAAAGGACCTGGACATAGTTTTAAGTATCCTCTTATGCCCTCAGGACTGCCCAAACACCATTACAAAGGGCATTAAAATGCCATTAATAGAAACAGAATATCTTGCAGCCTATTTGTCATTTATAGTTTTATAACAGAATGATTTCTATGATTCTTCAGACTAATAAATTCACATTAAAGACAAATAAAGGCTTATAAGCTATATCACATCTGTAGAATTTCTCTTTTAGACAAATGTGCCTTTCAATACCATTTATTTGCATGTAGCCTATATCACTTTACATGAAAGTATCAACAAAATGTGAAGCTTTCATGTTTTGAAGCTTTCATGTTTATTGGAACCAATCAAACTATCTTCCTGATGAAATAATCACCCCGATATTAACTAACAAACTAAAATAAATGGCTAGCCAATGATTCGTTGCAGCGGTGTATGTTGAATTTTGTTTCTTTGCAACTGTGTTTAATATTGTTTTGATGCAGAAGTATCAGTTTTCGTATGGACACGGCTTGCACATGATCCCTCGCAGACACGCACGTAAAATTCCGATGAACCCTTATTATTCTCGAGCCACTGGTGTACGCACCAGTGACCAAAGCGCGCACCCGACGATGTGCCAGCCGCAAGCACATGAGTTGCCGTGCGTCGGTTTGTTCCGGCGATTTTAAATGCAGAGATGCAATGGCTCATTTAGATGCACAAAGTCCTAAATACACAACCGATGGGGTTTTTTTACCAGCAAAAATGCCAGACTTTCGGTACCTCCTACTTCTTCCATAATTAAGGCATTGTTGGAATAAGTGGACTTTGAGAAAACGAGGACGAGGATAATTCGGTTCCAAGTTTTTACGGTGAGTCCTTATTGCTTTTGTCGGTTTAATCAATAAATCAGTAATAGTGTAGTCTAACTGTTGCATATAAAAGATGTATGGCCTAGACCATAATGTTCTAAAGTTTTGGACAGTGATTTTGGTGGTTATAAGGATGTTAAATGAAGTAGAATATTGTTTGGCTTAGATCGTATAAAGCTGACAGTGTCAAGTGCATTTACAGTAGCCTACATCAACCATAGGCTACCAGAGACGCTGTAGATCGAACCTTGTGTTTTTGATTTGTCAAACACATGCAGTGGACTTGAAAGATTTCATTCTCTTCAATTATAGATAACATATAGCAAGCACTGAGAAGAGAGCGTTTTGCAACATTTATGTAGGCTACCTCAAGGTTATCAGAAGATAAAGTGATTTAAACTTTTACCTCGGTTTTCAGTTATTCGAAACGAAAAAAGTGAAAACCTGAAAATAATGAGTGAGAATAGAATATATCGTAAAAAGAGACCCTTCGCTCATTTCTTCAGAGTTTGGCCACAAAGGAGATTGTAGGCTATATGGTCGTTACAGTACCAGCAGCATTTTATAACAAATTAATGGCTGTCTATTCTAGGTAGCATCTATTAACAAACCTAGTGTACATTAGTGCATGTTGTTTGTCAACAGCTGTGGCAAGAGAACGTAAGCTAAATTAAATCATTACTCAATAAGAGCACTGGCACCCTCTGCATTTGAACCTTTTGCCTCCAGTCTAGCTTCACTTTCCACATTTATTTTTACCCAGATGTGGTACCATGAAGACAGTATTCCCCTTACTGTCTTCATATTGTATCCCATACATAGTTGCACAGGGTTGGTCAGTCTGTCCACAACAATCTATATCGAGGTGTTTTCAAATTAGAATTGAACGAAATATTATTATTATTATTGTTGTTGTTGTTGTTGTTGTTATTATATAAACATTGTAAAAGTATGGGTCATAATTATACTCTTCTTCTGCTAGTTTATAACTGGACCATTGATTTATTTGACCTTACTATTTGTTGGGAGGTTAAAAAAAAGTCACTTGAAACCCATCACCAACATTTGTATAGATCTCTAATCTGAGGATCAGAGGGACATTTCACTGCATTTATTTTTGGTGCCTTTCCTCATACTATCCCATTTCATCACATGAGATGTCTCTGTCTGTGTGTTGCATTGAAGGGCAGGGCGCCATGGTGAAGGAGAGCCTGCGGGGCTGGGTCCCAGACCCTGGAGACCCGCTGGTCCACATCAACGTGGGAGGGCTCAAGAGCAGCCTGTTCTCCAGCACGCTGCGCAAGTTCCCCGACACACGGCTGGGCCGCCTGCTAGCCTGTGAGTCCGAGGAGGCTATCCTGCAGGTCTGCGACGACTACGACGAGCAGCTGAGGGAGTTCTACTTTGACCGCAACCCAAGCCTCTTTGCGTACGTCCTGCATTTTTACCAGACGGGCAAGCTCCACATCATGGAGGAGCTGTGTGTTTTCTCCTTCTGCCAAGAGATTGAGTACTGGGGCATCAACGAGTTCTTCCTGGACAGCTGCTGCAGCTACCGATACCATGACCGAAAGCTTGAGACCCGACACAAGAACTGGGATGAAGACAGCGACGAGAGCAGTGTGGACACAGACGTGGACGAAATCTCCGACCTCAACAAGGACATCTTGCTCTTCCAGGACATGAAGTGTGGCAATGTCCGTCGGTGCTTGTGGCTGACCCTGGAGAACCCTGGCTACTCCATCCCCAGCAAGCTCTTCAGTCTACTGTCCATCACTGTGGTTCTGACCTCCATTGCGACCATGTGCATTCACAGCATCCCGGAGTACCAGGTCTATGACCAGAATGGCAAGCAGATCGAGGACCCCACTCTGCAGGCCCTCGAGATATTCTGTGTCTGCTGGTTCAACTTTGAGGTGGTGACTCGCATGCTTCTAGCTCCAAACCGACGGAAGTTTTTCATTATGCCTCTCAACATGATCGACATCATCTCTGTGGTGCCCATCTATGTCACCCTACTCTTTGACTTGGTAGTTGGCAGTGAATCCGAGCTAGAAAACTTGGGAAAAGTGGTGCAGGTGTTCCGACTCATGAGGATATTCCGAGTCCTGAAGCTGGCCAGACACTCCACGGGCCTACGGTCACTAGGGGCCACACTAAGGGTGAGACTAGGCAGAATGTGTAGATGCCTAGCCTGCTACACTACAATGGCTACAACTTTGTATCACACTGCATAATTAATGGAATCTAAGCCTGGATTATCATAGTATAAGTATATACTCTTTTGATCCTGTGAGGGAAACTTGGTCTCTGCATTTATCCCAATGCGTGAATTAGTGAAACACACTCAGCACACAGTGAACACACAGTGAAGCACACACTAATGCCGACACAGTGAGCTGCCTGCTACAGTGGGGTTAGGTGCCATGCTCAAGGGCACTTCAACCGTTCCTACTGGTCGGGGTTCAAACCGGCAACCCTCCGGTTACAAGTCCGAAGCCCTAACCAGTAGGCCATGGCTGCTCCATCATGCTGGATGTTCAGTTATTTGATCCTGTAAAATCCTTAAAGGAGAACTACATTTCTCCCATCCCTATTCTCAATGCTCTTCTGCTTATCCCAGTAAGAGATCATAACTGCAGTGGTGGTTGCTGTAGTTGCTTTGTCATGAAACATCTTATTGTGAAAAGTAAATATATGAAATGCAAATTCAAAAAGAAACCTACAGTATTACAATGTTGGTATCAAATTTAACTGCACGGATAGCCTGTACAAAACTATACAAAACAATGTTTAGCATTCCAAATTCTGGAAAATTCGTTTTCAAATTTTTTCCAAAAGAAAATCAATAGGCCTGAGGATATTTTTCAGAAATTATTTAATTAATTATGATATTGGCTGTTGCAGTTGGGATGCAATTGTGTGTACTTTTTTATTATGGTTGGTCCTGTTTGAAATGGAAACCACTGACTAAAGGCCAAATGCCTGATATCTTACAGATATCGCCTTGACGGCACTTATTTGAACCCTAAATGCCCATCATGGTCCAGAGCCTACTGATTGATATCTACATTTACATTTACTTATTTAGCAGACACTTTTATCCAAAGCGACTTACAGCAAGAGAATAACATTCAAGCTACAGGGCAGAGGAGATCTTACTACTCCTCTGTCAATATTATTATTAGAGGATAGGACTGCCGACATTATAAGAACTAGTCAAAGTGTGGTAGGAGGAGAAAGTGGTAAAAGAAAGAGAGAGAGGAGTGAAGAGAGAGAAGTGCATGGTAAGGGTGCGTCAGGTTGTCAGAAGCGCATGAACTTTATACTGACCTCCCCTTGTCTCTGTATGCAGCACAGCTACAGGGAGGTGGGCATCCTGCTGCTCTACCTGGGTGTGGGCGTGTCTGTGTTCTCAGGCATCGTGTACACAGCGGAGTACGAGGAGGACGTCGGACTGGACACCATCCCCGCGTGCTGGTGGTGGGGGACCGTTAGCATGACCACGGTAGGTTTCGGGGACGTGGTGCCCGTCACAGTGGCGGGCAAGCTTGCGGCGTCCGGTTGCATCCTCGGCGGGACTCTGGTGGTGGCCCTGCCCATCACCATCATCTTCAACAAGTTCTCCCACTTCTACCGCAAACAGAAGGCCCTGGAGGCGTCCGTGCGTAACAGCAACAAGAAGCGGCTGAAGATGGACGTGGATGCTGGCTCTGATGGGGACAGTCACTATCTGGGGGATGAGGATGTGGACGATGAGGATGATGACACTGACAGCGAGGGTGGTGTGGTAAACTATAGTTACGTTGAACACCTACCTCCTGTAGACAGAAGGAGAGAAGTTTACCAACTCTGAGTTGCAAATCTCATCATCACACAGCAGATCACTCCTCAAACATTCAACACTAACACAAAGACACAAAACGTTGGAAAGTATGGTATTCAAATTAGAGTTAATTTTCAGTATTGCTCTCCTGACACATGATATACCATAGAGCTTTAGAAGAGTATGCTTGCTATCCCTGACTAAATAGGCTACAGTAGCTAAACTACATATCTTGAAAGAAAAATGTTGATCTTGCAAATGAAGGCTATGTGAAATGTGGCAGTACCCTTACAGCATGCTTAAAAATAACAGCATAGGACCTCTGCTGGCTTCCATGCCTGCCATGTCTGATCAATGAGGAGAGGCTGCACACTTTACTTTCTGGTGTAGATGTCTTTAGAAAGGGATTACTTCTCCTGGGAGCGATTTACTCCATTTACTCTCTTCTCACACTCTGCAAAAACATCCCACCTTTAACACAGAGTATTCCGAGTCTAGCAGTCCACAGTGCAGTGGTGTAACGTAGATACCACCACTAATATCTTCAGACTGCACTCCATGCTCACTTCCCGGAAGAGTTCTCTTGTTTGGGTGCACATTATATGTAATACAAGCTTCCTTTGTTTAACAATAAGTCAGTTAGGCCTGCATCTAAATGTCTTCCATCAACCATGAGTCGGAAGAAAGATCCTGTGCTATGTGAATGCCAAAGCTGTAGCCAAGCTGCACTAAGTGTTATAACTGAACGAAGGCTGAATTCTTCTGAAGTATTTAAATGCCATTTAAAATAGGCCTACAAAGCAAAATATCTAATGTAATACCTTATTGTTACGTTTTCACAAGTAAAACGTCAGATATTTTGAACATATTTGCATGGAGTGCTGCAAAGACTTGCTGTCTGCATTTCTGATCAGGTTTTTCATGTAGGCTACATAGATTTGGCACTTTTGGCAACCTGCTAGTAGTTGACATTTTAACTTCATATCAGTGTTGCTTGTTTTTAACTTTTTATTTATTTTTATTGTGGCTTTAAACACCACCATATGTAGGACCTATAGGTAATATCATCATTGTCAAACTTCCCCATCCCCTGATATCCATCTCCCAAAAAACAGAATGCATCTCTCTTGTGCTTAGTCTGAAATTTTACTGTTTGCCACCAGAAGGTCAAAAATTGATAACACCCTCCTATTTATACTGAACGTGACCCAACCCTTGGGCACATAGTGCTCACAAAAATAGCCACTGCTGCTGGCCACACCTTTTAACCTTGCAATAACTCATTGTGCCTGGCTGCATTGGCATTTGGAATCCTAGGGTTCTTCTTGGGTCTTTTGATTTATAGAACTGATATGACATTAAGCATAATGTGTTTAATTCCCAGCACAGGAGTGCTGTTTTCCAAAACAACCTTTAGCATTGCAACAGTCCCTCCCAACTCAAAATCCATAACATGGTTCACTGCACGATTATTGTATGTCTGTGAGAGTAAAATAGTGTTGCAATATGTTGCAATGCTGTTTCTCTGAGCCATAGCCTGTTTTTGCTGGAAACACTTAGATACAAACCCTCATTTTTCCAGTGACAATTTACTATACATAGCATGATGCATCACTATACTGGCTAGTGCCCAAGGGATAAAAGAAATGGCTATAAACTGTTCCCAACAATCCAATACAATTAAAAGCATTTTTCTTGCGAGGACTTCAATGTACTCTCCAAGGGAGTGTGAATAAGACTTAAGAATGGATATGAAACTTAGACAAAGACATGATGTGGTGATTTGCTATGGTCAAGGTACACTGATGAAATAAAATTAAAACAGTTTACTTTCATCGTAAATTTCTTTTTTTTGTCACTAAACTGCTTATTGTGAGAAAACTAAACCGTAATGTGATGTGAAGAATAGGTTTGTTGTAAGGTGACAAGGTAGAACAGCAAAGGGTTCACAGACTACACAGCAATAGGTGAGTTAATATGAATTTTCTTTAAAAATGTACATGGGAAAAAGCTGCTACAACAGACTGCTTAGACACACTTATTTAATGCAAAGAATCAAGATAGATACACACCTATCCCTTTTCATTTGGTGGCTGTACACCATCTGTGTTCAGAGTAGTAATACTTATCTGCATCTGACAAATCGAGATGGGAGTGAAGGATAGGACCAAAGGCAGCACAAGAGCCGTTTAGGCGAATCTATGAAACAAATACCACTGCCGCAGTGCATCAGAGTCCAGCTCAAAGTCAGATATTGGCCTTATTAAATATTAATTTGTGCTATTTGGATAAGATATTAGAAGGAAACAAAACACCTGGGAAGACAAACTTTCTTTTCCTACTTTAAGAAATGCAACTAGAGAACACAGTGACATTCAAGAGGGCTCTGGAGAACCTTCTTTCCCCTTTCAGTTTTAAAACACAAGTAAGCATCAGGCACATAAACTGGAATCTGTTTAATTGAACAAACATAAAAACAGGCAAACTCTAAATGCAAAACACTGACCGTTTCTATAGAGATCTTCTTTTGTAATTTAAGGCAGGACCAGTCAGAACTTAATAGCACAACCAAGGAAACTCAAAGTTGCAAACAACAGTAGGCTACATCATTCACATTATGCAGAAAATCTTTCCAGTGATAGCTACTTCAATCGACCAGCCAGGACTTGTATCAGGGGAGAAAGGAGCCCATTCTCAGAGCAGAATCTTAAAATGACACAAACTATGTGATGGACCACAAATAAGGCTGGTTTCAAATTGTGCTCCAAAAGATCCTTATGGTAGTCACATGGGACACATTGGCAGGTTAACATGTCCTAACATGTAACAATTCAGTAGACACCAAATCCAATGCTTTTAGACATCATAATAGGTAAATATAACAATGCATAATAAGGCAATTCAAAATAAATACATGCATCTTCCCTTTAGAATCAGCAGGACATAATAGTGAATAGAATTGTGATATAGTGGCTAGAATTGTGTTTATAGTACATATGTATTCATATTATATAACTATGAAATATCTATAAATTCACCTGAGACAATACAACCTGAGAAGCTATGCGCACAAACATGCAAATCCTGTTTTACAAAAAAGGCCAGATGTGTGTTCCTTTTTTTCAGAACCAATATACACTTTCAGTATATAAAAAAAGTCCCTAAGGCTTTCAAAATCTTTTCTTATTAGAAAAATAACAAATTTCAACTGTGCTGTTACTGAACGAGACAATATATTTTTTTTTTAAAAATGCACAGTGCAATAAATCAACAAAGTGCACTATTGTTCATTGGTTCACACAGACTAAGAATCAATATAACATTAAGATTTGTTCCCTTGTACTCAAACATTGTTTCCCTCACTTTTAAACACTGGCTTTGTAACTAATGAATCCTCTTTTTAGGCTGTTATCTTCGCTAGTTCTGACTTAGCAGACATGCACACCATAGCTTTGTGATGACTATGCATGATTGTGTTTTGAACTTGTTTGTAACCTGTAACTGTGTAACCGTTTGAGCTTTGGGCACAGCTCTGTAAATTGTGCGAGTTGATAGGTCCTCTTAAAGCCTGCGATACCACAGGAGATGATTCAGGTGATTACACTTAAGGCCACAGACTTGACCACAAGCATCTGCACTTCACCAGAAAATCCACATGAATGAAACATTTTCATTTCGGCCCTGTTTTAAACAGAATGAGGAATGTACATGTCTGTTTTGTTCAGACAACTAAGGATATAGCTTTATCATAGCTGGGGGTGGAATAACAGTGTGTAGCCAACACAGAGCAATCCATCAGTCTAAATTTGCTTGTACAATGCACAGCGGCGGAATGGCTGATGGGATACTACACAGGATACCACACACAAAAATAAATGAAGCTGGAAAAAAAAAAAAGGATCCTGCTCTATGATGGCGGGCAGACTGCAGTCAGGTGATGCCGAGAACCATCAGTTAGTACCAAGTCGTTACGACAAAACTAGGAAGACGGTAACAATAAGTATTATTCAAGATGGTGTGATGGTGTATGGCAGTCAAAAAAGGCAACCCTCCTGCTTGTAAAATAATACAGTACCATCCACACCGGTTATCTAGCAGTACCTACAGAAAATAAAAACATGAATTTCAAGTGCACTGAAATAACTTAAGGAGCAAGTCTGCATGCCGGACTGGAATGTCTTCGGTCGAACTACAGAGGTAAACACAGCCTCGGGGTGGCTGGCTGTGGTGGCTCAGTTCTTCTGCCGTCGCTTCTTGGCCTCGATGGCATCCAGGATGGGCTGGCGCTTGGCCTGGTAGCGCTGCCGAATCTCCTCGATCTCCTGTTCCATCTGAGGATCCAGGGATGCCAGCCTCCTCCTCAGCTCCTCCACACTCCACGAGCGCATCTACACACACACACAGACACACAGACACACACACGCAAATCAGAGCCCAGTCCAAAAATGCAGGCATGGTAGACAGTAGCTATATACACTGTACCAGCAAGGATGTATCTAAAGCAGTGGATGAATGAGACAACATTACATTACATTTACATTACATTACATTACATTTGGCTGACGCTTTTTAACCAAAGCGACTAACAACATGGTAAACAGTAAGTTTTTTAGAACAATTCTCACAATTTTAGGACAGTTTAAAAAAAAACATTAGAGTACAGTAAGAATAAGTGCGTCGGTGAGTGCTGTTTTTAACAGTTACTTGTCAGTTTAAAACGGCTGGTGAGTGCTAGGATCAGTAAGACTTGTTGTAAGTGTTGCTATGAGAGTAGATGTTCTCTAAAGAGCTGGGTCTTCAGGAGTTTTTTGAAAGTGGAAAAGGATGTCCCTGCCCTTGTAGGAACTGGCAGTGTGTTCCACCAACGAGGAACAACAGATGAGAAAAGTTTGGATTGGCTTGAGCGTACCGGTGGTAGAGCTAGACGTCGTTCGTCAGAGGAGCGCAGCGGTCTGGAGGTAGTGTAAGTCTGTATGAGGGCATTCAAGTAGGTGGGAGCAGAACCGGAGACTACTTTGTAGGCAAGCGTTAGAGACTTGAATTTGATGCGGGCCGCCATAGGTAGCCAGTGTAGCTGGATGAGCAGCGGGGTAACATGTGCCCTTTTGGGTTGGTTGTAGACCAGGCGCGCCGCCGCGTTCTGGATCATCTGAAGTGGTTTCACTGCGCAGGCTGGGAGACCTGTCAGGAGGGCATTGCAGTAGTCGAGTCGTGAGATGACTATTGCCTGAACCAGAAGTTGGGTAGCATCTTGAGTCAAGTAAGTCCTGATTTTCCGTATGTTGTAGAGTGCAAAACGGCATGACCGGGCGACTGAGGCAACATGATCTGAGAAGTTTAGTTGGTTGTCAAGAACAACTCCTAGATTTCTTGCAGTCCTGGTCGGTGAAACAGACAGGGAGTCAAATTTGATGTTGATGTCGTGGTGTATGGTAGGTTTAGCTGGGATGACCAGCAGTTCAGTCTTTGAGAGGTTCAGCTGGAGGTGGTGTGCCTTCATCCATGTAGCTATGTCTGAAAGGCAATCCGAGATCCGTGCTGAAACCAGGGGGTCGTCAGGTGGAAAGGACAGATAGAGCTGTGTGTCGTCTGCATAGCAGTGGTATGAGAAGCCGTGCGAACGGATAATCTGTCCCAAGGAGGTGGTGTAGATAGCAAAGAGGAGGGGGCCCAGCACTGAGCCCTGGGGGACCCCTGTGGTGAGATGGTGAGGTGCGGATAGCTGACCAAGCCATGATACGTTAAACGAGCGTCCTGTGAGGTAGGATTCAAACCAGGAGAGAGCAGAACCGGAGATTCCCATGTCAGCGAGTATAGAGAGAAGGATACGGTGATTAACCGTGTCAAAGGCAGCCGATAAGTCAAGCAGAATGAGTACTGATGACCGAGCGGTCGCCCTGGCTTCTTTTAAGGCTTCTGTTACAGACAGCAGAGCCGTTTCGGTAGAGTGGCCGCTTTTGAACCCAGACTGATTTGGATCCAGAAGGTTGTTCTGTGAAAGGAAGTCAGAGACCTGTTTGGAGACTGCTCGTTCAATGCCTTTGGATAGGAAAGACAGTAGTGAGACAGGGCGGTAGTTCTCGACTTGAGCAGGGTTGAGAGAAGCTTTCTTAAGTAACGGTGTTACCCGGGCCATTTTGAACGCTGTTGGAAATGTGCCGGAGGTTAGGGAGGCATTGATCACATGTGTGATAGCTGGAGCGATGGTCGGGCTGATGGACTGAAGTAGGCTCGTAGGTATAGGGTCCAGCGAGCATGTGGTAGGACGGCTGCATGTCAGGAGTCTGGACACTTCACTCTCGGAGAGAGGCATGAATGCTGAAAAAGATGTTCCAGCAGTCCCTAGAGGTTGTAGGAGTGCGGTATCTGAGTCAGATGCGTTGAGTGGGCATGTAGAGAATTGACTGCTGATTGCCGCCACTTTGTTTGTAAAAAATGAGGCGAGGGTATCTGCAGTAAGGCTGGATGGAGGAGGAGGCAGCTGAGGGTTGAGTAGCGATTTGAAGGTTGAGAAAAGTTTTCGAGTGTCTGTAGCGCTGTTGATTTTGTCATTGTAGAAAGCAGTCTTAGCAGCAGTGATGCTGGCTGAGAAGGAGGTCAGGAGTGTCTGGTAGTTTTTGAGGTCGTCAGCTAGTTTGGATTTGTGCCATTTCCTCTCCGCGGCTCTGAGTTTGGTGCGCTGCGATCGGAGGGTATCATTTAGCCATGGATGAGAATGTTTAGATCGAGCTGGCCTTGTGGTAAGAGGGCACAGCTCGTCTAGACACGAGGTCAGTGTGGAGCAGAGCGAGTCAGTGGCTTCATTAACCTCCAGAGAGGAGAAGGTGTTGAGTGGAGGTAGACCGGAGGCAACCACAGAGGAGAAGTGCGTTGGAGACAGGTTCCGGATGTTGCGGCGGAACGTGACCATCGGCTGAGGAGCCAGAGGCTGTTCTGACAGGCTGACGTTGAACTGGATGAAGAAGTGGTCAGAAAGATGGAGAGGCGTCACCATGAGGGTGTCTGTGCTGCAGTTCCGAGTGAAGATCAAGTCAAGCTCTTTGCCAGCTTTGTGAGTCGGTGGGCTTTGAACCAGTTCGAGGTCAAAGGAGTGGACCAGGGCCAAAAAGTCCGCTGAGCCTGGGGCATCTAAGTGGATGTTCATCCATGGGTTTTTGAGCACAATTCAAGGGAAAAAAAAACAACAGTGTGGACTTGATGGACCAAAAAAGCATGAGTCATTAGAGCACAGGTCTTGGAACAGTTGTTCCCCCAATCACCGATGTCACAGCAATTTCACACCCTCAGAGATGAGCTCGGTAAACTTGGGTCATGGCCTTGCGTTTTATTACATTTCCCTCAGTGGATTCCTTACGGCTCCAACCAGCAGTTCGAGGCTATTTATTGCCCCTGATCGATGGGTGGAGAAAATAACAGTGGCCTTGGTGTGCTGTCTGCGCTAAGTGCTGTGTCTTGACCCTTCAGGCTGAGAACAAAAAGACTGAACAGTCATTTGGCAAGGGTGAACTGAAACAGCCGTGACCTCCACTGGACAGAGAACTTATGCTTTGTATATTTCTGTAGAGTATCAAACTGAATACAGACTACAGACATGATATTGAGAATCAAACTGAATACAGATATGATATTATACATATTCTCTGTTTACCTATAGCTGTGGTTTCTGCTTTCCCGGGCTCAGTTGATGGACACTACTACATATAGGGATTTGAGGACACTACATTGACATACAAATATGAGTATTATGGCCTTACAAACCCTGTATCATCTTACAGGGACATTGTAGGAGACAAAAATATCAGATCAATAGACTGAAGCCAATCTTATCTTCTAAGCATTAAGGATGTTGTTGCACTGTCAATAATGTTTGAAACACTGCCCACTACACATTTCCTATAGAGATAATCATACGGTTATGCACTCTTTAGAGTAGTTAACACTGCTATAGGATTAAATGTAACGTCTGCCTATTGCACAAAAAGGGCACTTTTGCGTAGCAAGTGAACAAATATAATTTGTGTTCATTAGCACTGAGCTATAAACCAGTTTAACCCATCAAGGGAGCTGTAATGTGATTTAGCTTAGCTCAAATATCAATAAACTTTTGGCCAAAACTGTAGACTCCTTGTACCTTCGAACAGCAACAGAACCAAAAAAGGTCTCACTGTGACCGCATGATATTTAATAAACCTGAGATTGTAAGCAAACTGATCAGTCTCAAATGAGATTAAATTGCTTTACAGAATCACTGACTGGAATAGATACAGTTTTAGAAAAAAATGTGCAATGTCATGCACAGCCCTCCGTGCTTGTGCCCAACAAACACCAGACTTCAGTAGTCGCTCTGATGCCTCCGTCCAGGTGTCTAAAATGTCTTTCCCCGGCTCTATTCATGTGTATTGTTACTGCGACCACCCCTGACGCTGCCTGGGTCTCCTGCTGAGCCAAAAATGGTGGAATCTGCATCTTCCACTCAGAGCTAATGAAGCGTCCTGCAAGGACTCTCTCCTCGTCAGCAACGCCTGAATGTTTACGTGCATCCTGTCTGACCTGTAGATGATCAGACTTTATACTAATAAACCTCCACTGACTGTATCCAAGCACCAGCCTAAACCTGATCGTAAAGAAAATGTTTTTGTGTACAATAAGCAGCAACAGAATTATGCTTTACTGGGCTATTTTTCACAACTAAATGAATCCATTAGTTGAACTAGTTAACTGCATGACAGGACAATACAAAAGCTCATTGCAAAGCTCACCACACCCACTGCAAGACCAGAACCGCTACAAGAAATAAACCACAAGCCCACCACATATGACTAAAACTATGTCAACATAATGTTTAGTTCTAAGCATTGGACTGCTTCTAAAACCCCAAAGCAATACATCTTTATTTGTGCACGAGGAGAGGATTGTGGGCCAACGACAAGCCTTGCTGCCGTGCATCTCAAAAGTTCCTTCAGACAGACATCAGAAGATGTCAATACAGTTTGGTGACATTGCTTCACAAAGGGCATCAAGGCGGGCCAGAAATAAAAGCAAACGACCGCTTGAAAAGAGGCCTAAAAATAGACACCACCATCTTCTTTCAGCAAGTAAGCAGACCGATTCTAACTGACACTTCAATTACAAAACATGTTCACACCTCTGAAGACTCACTCCTGGCTTAGCCTTCATGAAGTGTGATTTTTTTTCATTCATTATACATCATTCCAGGAATGAAAAGAATCACAGTATATACTGCTATTAATATATAAATAAACAAAAGGCTGTTTACGTAGCACAACAGAGAGAGAAACTTTGGCAGGACTTTTCTGACCTCGTAAAAGACAGACCGAATAAACACCAAAGAAACTCCCAGAGCCTGTGCGTTCATCTGATGAGGCAACTGCGGCCAACTTCAGTGTTCTGCCACTGTGCATCATCACTGTGGCGAACCTAGAAAACATACTAGCCTGACAAGACCACTGGAGGGAACAAAGTAGCAGTCCTCAGGATGCCAGACATGATCACTCATTCACCTTCAAAAAGGTGCAGTATGTGACAAAATATATAAACCCTGCTCCGATAGAGGTGATGTGGAATGACTTGGGAGTTCAGCAGTTTCTTCAGGCATGCTAAAATCTGAGAGCCTGTCCAAAATCAAAGGCCTTTTCCTCAAAACTGATGGCAAGGCTGCCACACTGTGACAAAAGATGAAATTCATTTTTTTTTTCTCCACAGACTCTCATGAAGACTACATTGAACTTAAGAGATGCATCCCACTCACACTTACGGACTACGACTAATACAAAATGCATGTTCATGATCTCTTCAAGGACGAGTAAAAAAAAAAAAAATCAAGTGTCCTCAAAACATGTTGCATCACTTTCCAGGACAGTGGCGGCTCATACACACAGCTGCGTGCGTTGCAGTGCTGGAGACGCATCCCGTTCACTTTACTTGGGCTTACGTCATCCGTTGCTGAACTGAATTGTGGGTCTGTTGCGTTGTGTTGCTCCCGTCGCTCGCGTTGAGAAGTTCAGCTGTTGCTGCACCGGCGGACGGTACCAGCCAATCAAATTATGAACAAGCGAACAACAGACTGCACCAGCCAATCAAATTACGGTTATACCTTAAGTCAGTTGCATAGCTACCGTCGGGAACACCCACTGGCATGCGTTGACGAAACTCAACTGTGTGTAGAAGCCCTGTGCTGTCATAGCAGTGACCCAGCACTGCAGGTGGTTTCCTTGTTGACTTATGCTGTTTCTCAACCAGCCTACTTGCACACTTCAAATACTTAGCTTAAGTATATAGTGCAGATACTGGGACAATACTAAGATTAAGAGCGAGAAAACCCATTCACATCTTGTTTCCATGGCTGTTTGGACTGGATAGGAGCCTCACATATAGACCCTTTCAACAATAAAAACAAAAACAATGCTTGAACGTTCTATTTGGGCCCCAATCTACTTCCTCTGCATTAAGATAACATATGGAATGTTAAAAAGGAAGTCTTGTGGGGCCAACTATGATGCTGATAATGGAACTCTCTTGAAAGGGTCTATACTAAAGGTGCTGAAACACACCTGTATACTCACATAAGCACACATACACCTTCACACATGTGCACACACACTCATCTAGTGTGGACATGCATCAACAGGGTCTCTGACTGGATTATAAAGGAGAAATCTGGTGATTTTTCACATAGATCTCCATTTCTCGAGCTCACTGAGTACTACGGAAGTAAGCGTTCAGTGTACTGATGGAAGTATGCGGTATGCGACACAGCCTTACTCATCTGCCCAGTGTGGCTGTGTATGATTTGAACATGTGGCTTGGAAGGGTGTGGGTAAAAAAAGGGGGTTGTGTTTCAGCCATATTCCAGAGAAGTTTCGGTGACCTCAATCATCTGCCTCAGGCTGATCTCTAATAGAACTGGACATGTTGTTTTAGTAAACACACAACTTACCACCTCAATGTCTACTTCGGCGGGGAACTTGCGGTTGTCTGCATTGTTGGCTACGTTTGGGGACTCTCCATGGTTCTGGGTCTCCTTCTCCTTCTGCTCAAAGTACTCCAGGAACGATGGTTTGGCAGGCTGCTGCATGGTCTCGTCTCTCCCTGCGGAACAAGTACAAGCAGGCAGAGATGTCACTACTTAGGAACATCTACAACTCCACTAAAACATGTGCAAGTCTGATGCCACCATAATGTTAAGTATAGCCATGTGTTTGTGTGTGTGTGTGTATTCACCAACAGTTCTTGACAGCTGCATTAAACAATTATTTCATGACTGGAGTGGTGCGACACAGGTACTATCTGAGAAACTGTCTGACCCTTTCATATCTGTATTCTGCAGGTAAAAGTCAGAGAATGTATAATATGAATCACCTGACAACACCTCATTTCTGTGGTCGTTATAGTGCTCCATTAGGTAGATCATGGCCTGACTAATAAGATTATGTGGCTTTCCTAATGGTTTTGGTCCATTGCTGAATTAAATGGGCTAGGGGAATGTTTCATCGGAGTAACCTTGGGGGATAGTCGGAATACTTTTTCAAATATGTAGTCAAGGAATTTTAAGCACACGAACATGCCTGGTGGGTCTCTTAAAGGTGCAGCCCTATGTCGGCTCCATATGTGCAGAAGAACCCCATGCTGAGACACATAACCCTTCGGCCCCCCACTGAGCTAAGACCCTCTGCTTATCATTAATTCACAGGCTCTTCAATTATTCACACACTTCCTTATTGTCTTAGCCACTCTTCCCTCTTCCTTTAGAGCAGATTTAGTACATAAGCAAGCAAGGCACAAGAGGTTGATTTAGCAATGGCACCACAAAACATCATTCTAAGTTATGACACTATTAATACAACTACACATGGAAACAGCAGACTCCCGAGACAAATCTAATGCTGGCACAGCCTCAACACCGTATGATTACAATCATTACAAATCGCTGAAAGACCATGCAAATGACAAAAAAAACACTTGCCATTTTTTGTATTTTTTTTTTTTTGTATCACAACCTAATTTCAAGTCTGAGAGTCTCAAGTCTCTGAGAACAAAGCAGGTGAACTTGCATGTTTAAATAGATTTTGCTGTCATTTAACATCAAAACAACATACGTTTAAAAATAATAAAAAGTAGGCTATTAGTAAGCTATACCTAAGCAGAACAACATAGTGAAGCAATGATTTGGATGACCAAAATAACTGTCCAATGAGCCTTTTTGACTTGCAGATCATTTAAACAATACAAATAATGCAGAATTAAATTCTTATATGGAAAAACAACAACCCACAAATGCAGGCTATCCTTGAACGTACAAAATCACAAGATGGCAAAACCTTGGAGTGATTGCGCTAAACCCTATTTCTTGACCTTTTCACCAAGGCGTGTCAATCTCAAAATCCTCTAAAACCCAGAAAATGTTTCCCCTGCACAGATATGTCTCGATCATACTTGTCTCCTCATGCAATTCACTTCACTGTAATCCTGGTCACCCTATGACTCACCATTGTGTCTTGGCATCCACCACTACTTGCTGCTAAATGTATTACTTTGAGCCCAATGGCTCAACTCTCCCTCTCGACTACTACCATGGATACCACCCTGGCGAACACACCTTGTGTGGTGAGCCTTCAATTGGAGGAATTGTGGAATATTTCAGCAGACCAACAAAATTAAACCTGAAGATAAACCAAGGACCCCCCCAAACGCACACCACCATCTTTGAAACCCAGATGTTACAAACGCATATGAAAAATGTAAAAGGTATATGATGTATGGAAAGTAATGTAAAGCTACATATACAGTGCAGGGGCAGCCGTGGCCCACTGGTTAGCACTCTGGACTTGTAACCGGAGGGTTGCCGGTTCGAGCCCCGACCAGTGGGCTGCGGCTGAAGTGCCCTTGAGCAAGGCACCTAACCCCTCACTGCTCCCCGAGCGCCGCTGTTGTTGCAGGCAGCTCACTGCGCCGGATTAGTGTGTGCTTCACCTCACTGTGTGTTCACTGTGTGCTGAGTGCTAATTCACGGATTGGGATAAATGCAGAGACCAAATTTCAATCAAATCAAAAGAGTATATATACTTATACAGATCAGGTATCCAAACATGAGGCATACAAGAGGTGGTTCCTACAGATCTCTGTCCTGTGTCTGCTTTGCAGTGGCCAGCATAAGAGAGTGGACAGAAAACCTTGGTGAGACTACACAGAAGGCTGACTAGAATTCAAGGCCATTTATTTAACATTAATGTATACGCTTACAGTTTTGGGCAGTGCTTCCGATAGCTGTCGAAACCTTGGTGATGTCATTGCACTGGATATGACGAGGCTAATTCAACTGACTAATCATTTTTGTCCTGAGTGTCTCTTTCCGGAACCTGCCAATTCTAACCAACTGCCATTTAATTCTGAAAGTGCCATTAGAACGAATCAATAACTTATTCTGGGCCACACTCTGATACATACTGAGGGTGGACCTGTCACCGAGAGGAAGTGACTGGGGGAAATTTTAATTTTAGAAAGGAAATGTGGTTCAGCGCAGGTTTCTTAAGAAATGTCAGCTTTACAGCTATTTGATAATCCATACAAATCTGATTCTCTCTCACCGTTGGGTATCTGAGGGCAAACTGTGGCCTGGCCTCGATGCTGATAGATTGGTTTCATTTAGGCTACCAGACACCAAGGTGTCAGAGCTGCAACTGGAGCTGAACACACTGAGGAGCACAAAGACTGACTTCAAAGACAGCCCGCAACATCATCAATCTGTTTTCTGCATTTAAACAATACCTGTTGGGCTATAATGACTGGGACAAAAAGCTATAATGTGTGGAAAAAAAGATTATATAAGTTCTAAATATACTAGGTAAATCAACATCAACAGAAAATAACCACAAAACACACAGGACTTTTACTGTCTATATGTGATTACTCAAATGCAATTTACATAAATCTCAGAAATGGAAATAAAATCTTTACGGCAAAAGAGAGTGATGGCAATTTTGCTGTATGAATACCTTTAAAATGGAAGAGCTACTGAGAATTGTCTAAGAGCACTGTTTCCTGTGCAGGAAAGAGCAAGCAGTGTAATTAAAAATCAATCTGGAGATAAAACTGCAACTCACTGTCTGCCGTACAGCCTTTCTAATGCTCTGAGAGGACAGTATAGCTAACCTTCCCCTATCAAACGAGCTCAGTGAGACAGAACACCTGAAACCTCTCCATCCAGGCTGACGCGATTAAGAAAAATAAGGTCCCCCTGATTAGAAATCCATGTTGAGGCAAGAGCCAGCCTCACATTTTCAACCTGGGTCACTTGAAGTTAAAGGCCAAGCAAAACACTGATTACGTACAGATTTCATATTGTTTCACCGCACCAATCTAACCACAAAACTTTAAGGAGGCGTATCAGGGGTAGAACTCGTACTGGAGGAACTACCAGCACGTTACCACCAACAAAAAAAAAAAACTCTTCAGCCTCATATAAACAGTTTATGTTACAGTAGTAGCCAAAGACAAAATTAAATAAATAACATCACCCATGAACATTGATTTCTTGGTCTCACTATAATTTCCATTGTAAAGCCCAATTTATGGTTCTGTGACGACTCGATGCAGTAGCTATGCCATTGCCTTTACGCCGTCTCGAACCTTTTTCATTCCTGCGTCACCTGTGTCCCTGTAGCTCACCAATGAAATGGTAGTTAGATTGTCAAACTCCATACACTGCCGTGGTTAAATATAAATGTTTTTTTTTGCTCTTTTCTTGCTTAGATTTTGTAAAAGTTATCGAGAAAGACACAATGTAATCCAATAACCTAGTTATTGTAACCATAAAATACGCCTGAGGTTATTTGTGAGGTGTCTGCCAGCCAGTTTATGTTATGTTAGCAAGCGAACTCCCCTCAACAACAGACATCTCAACCCACGAGACCAAAGAACCGCAGTAATAACCATATTGGCCTCCCATGGGACCTATGTAGTTTCATCTGTCAATCAACCCGTCAATGAAATTGTCCTCCATCAGTCAATCACTGCTCATTATCATGTGGTGAACTGAATTATCAACAAAATTCGCTTGAAGTCACTCCCCACGATTAATAGTCAAATGAGGTATGGTTTAAACAGCATTTGCAGTAGGGCTGGATGATACGGCCCTGATCTCAATATGTTGAGGAGAAATGGCAATATACGATATATGATATGGCACAATAAAATAATGTTTATATAGTTACACAAGGTTAACGCAACACTGTCCTACATCTTAATAGTTGTATTCAATAAAAGTTTTTCAATAAAAAAAAAAAACCTGATTGCACTTACAACTCTGCAAGAAAGACACATGAGCACACAAAGCAATGAAAAGGCATCATCCCGCTACTGTAGGGTCTTTCTGTGTCAAATCAGGTTGTTGCTGCTGCACCCTCTCAGATTTGGTTCAAATCTTGTCTATATCATGAATGGGTCCCAAAACCAAGGCCTGTCAAATATTTATTTTCAAATCCAATGTGTTGATATTGATGCCCATGATATTCTACAAGCATAAACCTAGCTTGAATATCTGGCATATGATAAACTAGCTTTGAGAGAAAACTCCACACATGATCTCACCCCAAAACATCTGTCCATCTAATGAAACAGTACTGACACCAAGTGGACACTCCTATAACTGAGATGGGTGAGCTACAGCACAACCTGGTCCAGTGGGGGCCCAGGGCATACTGGGTCTCAATTTTAAAATCATTTGCCCAAAAATGTCAAAAGTGAGGTTCATATAAATGTGAAAAAACAGGTCATCTAAAAAATACTTGGCAAACTTGATTTACTTTCAGATATTATACTAATTCACACCAAATATGCTGCATTTTAATCCGTTTCTCTGAAGAGTCGCCAATTAAATGAAACTCAATCAAGAAAGAATTAAAAACAAATAACTAACCTTACAACTCCAAAAGCCTTCTGCATGACAACAAACAAAAAACCTCCAGAATGACTGGGAATGTTTCCCAAAACGTAAACACCGTCAAACCCACACCAAGTGCAGGGGTAACCTTCAGCGGAATTTAAGTTGCACTTACTTTTCATTGTTCCAGCATCTTCATCTTCATCATCCGAGTTGATGACCATGGTGCCCATTTGAGATACCATGGTGCCGCTATGCTCAATCATGGTGCCCGCTGAGCTGCCCAGAGACCCAGCCGCCCGGATGGTGCCCAAGTCAGAAGTGCCTGCCCTGACCATGGTGCCCTGGTCCACGTCATCCTCATCCTAGTGTGGTACACATGCACACGCAAACAGTACATTTCAATTTCACAGTATCAAAAAATATGCCACGATTACTTTATTATACAGGTACATAAAAATGGTCAACAACACAAATGAAAATGTACGTAAGGTGTACTGTTTGCCCTGATGACAGAGATATCCACGCACTGGCGCCCCCCCCTGTGACGTGTTCGCCCCCGGTTTCAGAGCTATTCTAAATGCAAAAATGTATAGAGGGAGTTATGACAAAACTGTGACTGTTAACAAACTATAAGCTATATAAGGTAGGCCCTATGCTAGGCCTATTACACAACATAAATTGTCACTAGGCTATGAGTGAGCATAGCTACGGTATAGGCTAAATCAAGGGGAAATAATGAGTACGTCTATTCTAAGGTAAAGTCCACAAAAATAGACTTGATAGGCCCGCCAAACACTGCCGGAACTTTAAGAACGAACGATATTTTGCGTTCCGAACCGGTTCAAGACCGATATGTTGGTGGCGGAACGCATGCAAGAACGAAAACGTTAAACATAGGCCTACCTAAACCGTTCGGAACGGAACGTTTGAAAAATAATTTCGTTTTCAAGCCCTGCAATGGAGTCACGAGTCCATGTACCAAGTTTGGTTTTGATACGTGAAAGGGTTGGTGTGATATGACCTACTTCCTGTTTGGCAGCTACGCCGCCGATTTCGCTTGATTGTGATGGGCAAACACTTTTGAAAGTCAAAAGTATGCTGACGGGAATAATAAAAAGATAGTACACTTAAGAAGAACGATAGTGTGAATACTTCAGCAAGTACGCTAATAATTGTATACGTTTGCCAAACTTTGTCTTTTGTTGTGTTTTACTGTGTGTGTAGCTGCAACTGTGGTGCTCGTACCGAGTTCTCCTCCTCGTCCTGGTCCTGCTCCCTCTGCTGCTCCTCCTGCTTCTTCAGCTTAATCTCCATTGCGTCAGTGATCAGGGCCCGTAGGATGCTGCTGGGATTGGAGCTCTTAGTGAACGGGTGCTTGGGGACAGAGCAGAACAAAATGAACACCGTAAATACTCACAGCCAAGACAACAAGCTGAAATACTGCAGGGAAACTAGACACAACAGGGAAACATACAACAGGGAAACATTAAAAAGACCAAACGCAGTGCTGTTTATTTGCATTGTTTTTTACTAGGCTCTCTCCAGTGAGAAGCCAGTAATATGAAGGCAATACTTAACAGACCGGATAGAGATGTACAATATTGTATGAACAGTGAGTAAAAGACAATGAAAGAAAGGCTGGGCAAGTGTGCACTAGAAAAACAGGCTTCACGTTGGAGGGAGGGAGGGGGGGGGGGGGGGGGGGGGGTGGGTGAGTGAGTGGGGTACCTGCAGAAGCTGGGTGGCCGTGGCTCTGTTTTCAGGGTTCTTCACCAAGCACTGCGTCACAAAGTCTTTGAAAGGCTCAGACCACTGGTCAGGGTGTCTGAACGTGGGGGGAGGATTGGTGGGGATCATAAAAATGGCCTTGAGGAAAAAGAGAAGTCACATGATGTTAGAGGCTCTCTGACCATACAAGTCCACAAAATTCTCTAGAGGGTATATAACAACTCAATCACAATGACTGGCCAACCCTGATATTTTTATGACAAAAGTAAACACTTTGACTTTTGAAACAAAATTGTATCACAAAATCCAGACTACAACAATAGTCTATTATAAGCTACAGATTTAAGATAGGCCATGTTCAATGAATATATGGGTTTATGAAAACCAATAAAAGTTGATCACAAAAAAAAAAAGAATGCTCACCCTCATCGGGTGGATGTCTGCGTACGGAGGCTTGCCCTCTGCCATCTCTATGGCTGTGATGCCCAGAGACCAGATATCCGCCACACAGTTGTACCCGATCTCTTGAATCACCTCTGGTGCCATCCAGAATGGCGTGCCAATCACAGTGTTGCGCTTTGCCATGGTGTCCTGCCCGTCAAAGAAAAATTTGAATATTGTTGGACAGATGACATTAGATTTAGATTAGATTTAGACAATTTAGCTACAAAAAACACAACATAAACACAACACATTTCACTTGGGACACTATGGGACCTTCATACCGTTAGCTGTCCAGCCACACCAAAGTCAGCTAGCTTGGCCTGTCCCTCAGCATTGAGCAGGATGTTCCCAGCTTTGATGTCCCTGTGAATCTTCCTCATAAAGTGAAGGTACTCCAAACCTTTTAAAGTGAACTGCAGGATAGCGGCAATCTCATCCTCTGTCAACTGCGGAGCACAAAAGTGGTTAGCTCTCACCATACAATTAATTCTTGTCTCATAAACAGACGCAGATCATTAACAGATTTCATCTGTTAAATTCTTTGACATAACAATCATGGGTCAAACAATGAAGTGTCTGTGTGGGTAAGGGTGGTGTTCTTGTAACAGAGGTCATGTTGAAGACTTGCAATGCTCCCACTTCTTCTTTAAAGCAATCAACTATTGTCTTTGACCGACTGGGAGCCTTCAGAGGCTTTATTCAGGGGAACTAGAGTGGCGGAACCTCTGTTCTCTGAGGCGCAGTGGAAGTGGTCAACTTCTGTCTCACCGTTTTATTGCGTAGCCGGATGATGTCAGAGACAGAGCCGGCGCCACAGTACTCCATGACGATCCACAGATCTGTGTTCTTGAAATAACTTCCATAATACTTCACAACATGTGGACTGTATAATAAACAAAAAAAGGAAAGACTTTATGACTCGCCTGGAAAGGTACCCTCGTCAATCTGAAGTTCAAGGACATTATCAGAAGAATCCTAATTGACATGTTGCAATTTCTCATATCAAGATGCAAACAGAAAGTGGTTTGGAGTAGTAGTAGCAATGACACCTGTCAATCATCAGTCATTCAATCAGCCATAAAAACCTCTGCTAAATACCTGTAACTTTACTTTGACTTTATTTTATAAGGTATTAAGAGCAGTCACCTATTGCACTGTTGCATGATTGAGATCTCCTTGATGATCTCCTGCAGATCCGACTCCACCGGCACCTGCTTGATGGCCACAATCTCCCCTGTTTCCTTAAAATGGGCTTTGAACACACTGCCATAGGAGCTGTTGGGGGAAAACCACACACACACACACACACACGACAACATTTATTGTCACAAATCAATAAACTTCAAATATCTAACTAACTAAGCTAAGAGTGCCGCTCATGCTCATTTGAGGCGTGGATACCAGTAGTGTTGCATCATTCAGCAACAACAATTATGGTGACGACCATAACAAGGATTTTAGATGTTTGGTGAGACAGGGTAGTAGTTGCCTTGACGTTGAAGGAAGTTCCATTCACATGGGAGTAGGCGACACCCAACTGAACTTCCCTTTAATGTACCCTGTGCTAAGAAAAATAGGACTTGATTTAGGACTTGATGTCTAATTTGTGACATTTCATTCCGAAACTGAGTAACAAAAAATATTCACCATTTTAATCAAACCAACAGAGCAAAACGAGTTGTATCATACAGGCCATGATGTAAGCCTGCACCAGACTTTGATTCAGACAGTTACACAAGAACGGGAAAAAAACAACAAATATGCATCAGTAGAGAAAACAAAAACACACACCTATAGGAAGTTGAGTAAGAGGAAGTAAGGAGGCATGCTCAGTAGTGATGGGTTTCGCTTAAATTTTGTATTCAAAAGCAGACTACCAAGACAAGAAATTTAGAATAACTTCCAAGCAGAAAGCAGTGTCCCTACACTAACGTTAGAATACTGTTGGGTTGTCGAGGTTTGCACACTATAATGTTAAAGCTACTTGTCAATATCTAATTCTTGTGCAAGGCAAGTATAACTATAGGCTATTTATTTTATTGACTACGACACAGAATGTTTGCTCAACATTTCAACCCCCCCCCCCCCCTTCACCTACCACAAATACAATTAAATTCTGTGGGAAACACTGACAACACAGTGTATTTTCAAAAGTAGAGAATATCACCGCACACTGGTCTAACATAAATGTTTATTAGGAATGAATGGCAAGTTTCGCCATTGGCTTCCTCAGATCCACTCATAGTTTATTTTCCATCTGTAGGCCTAAATCTAGTAATACAATAAAATTGTTGAACATTCAAATCACCAGCACTCACCCTTCGCCAATTTTCTCTAAAACATCAAATACTTCCTCTGGCTGCTTTGTCAAACTGTCTTCACTCAACTTCTTGAGTTGCCTTCAGGGGGAAAAAAGAGAGAGAACATGTCACACCAAAGTACACACTTCACACAAAGTACAAGGGATGACTTGCATGCATGAATTGACAACAGAATGTTGTTTTTTTCCAGTGAAGTTCCTATTTTCTTGCTTTAACCTATCATGTGCTTTTTGATAGCTGAGGAGAACTGACTTTTGTTTTTATCACCATCACTATGAATAGCATCACATTTTTTTATCCCCTCTATTCCTTTCTATTCTATTTCTATTCCTATAAGGAATTTCCCAGAGCACAAACTACACCATGTGTTTGCAGTGCTATCCTAAATGTACTAGGCCTATAAAAAGGGCTGTTAAAGTATGTAATAGCCAGCATTATGCAGACAATTCTTAACCTACTTCCAACTTGTTCAGAGAGTCAGACCAGAAATGTCCGAACAGTCAATAACATGTACCACAGGTTGGCATACTGTTTACAAAACCATTCACAATGAATGTACTAAAACACTTGCAATGTTCTTGTGAGCTGCTCCATAAAAAATATGTTCTGTCTAGGCAATAGTCCTACCAGTACTAATTTACATCAGAGGCAGTGGCATTGTGAAGATATTTTGCAATAGTCAGTCAAGACTGTCAAAGACGATTAACACATTCAGTGACTAAGTAAAGCACCAAAACCACTGGGTGAACATCTTCATCTGGTGATAGGTGGGAGGTAGGTCCAAATCACAAAAAGGCATGGCCTAAGGTGAGTACTAGCCTAGGCCTATCCGTTCCCATTGCTATGCGGATCTTGGGCCCTAGGGCCCTATTGCTATGAGGAACAAATAGACTGGTTGCAAAACACACTCAGATACTATTTACCTACACTAACGTTAACCATCGGACTCTATTTAAGTCACAGATAACCCTGCATTCACCAAGACAACAGGCAAAGTCAAGCGTTTGTACTTTACCCTTTCCAAACCATCATTCAGACTACTGAATGATAGTGACTGACTTCACAGGCCAATGGGCCTATAATATCAACCAAATAATAGATCTATCAGAGTATCTATTAGGCCTACTCCTCTACTACGACTGGTAAAACATTCAGCACTAAATAGCAACATCTAAAAGACACAAAACAAATGTTGTAGTAGTGTAACCTGGTTATTGCATTAGCTTGTTGAGCCACTTCGTTTATCATGTAGCTGCAGGCCTGAGTGACTACAAGCAATGAATGACTCAATCTCACAGTAACACTTTCCCTCCTCCATGAGTAGTAAGACTTTCCTGTTACAAGTGTCAGTAACGTTGTCTAGATGTAGACTATTAATTTCTTTCTTAATCCGTTTAACATCAGGAAAGCAGACTGTCAGGTAAAACACGTTACTGCAGAGCAAAAATAGAGGCCACGTGAGCCAACTAACATACCATCAACACACAACTTACTGAACTTTAAACTCGTAACATTAGTTAAAGTAACTAGATCTAGTCGCTACCAGTGTGTAGCTGCTAATGAACTTGTCAACGACGCGTTTAGGGCTCCCATAAGATGTGAGCCTGGTAACGTTAACGCACAGGTTCGAGTTCAGCCATCGTTACTTTATTCATTAATCCAAGTTACCGTTACATCATGTCATAACAAAATAAAATAATAACCATTCCTGAAACAGTCTGTCATCTCACGTACTTGAGAAGCTCAACATAAATGAATGCAATGCTGAGCAACTGGTTAGTTCTCGTTATCTGCCCAGAGATTTAGAAAGTTCAACTAACGATAACGTTAACATGTAACGTTACGTTAGGTGGTGGGCACGCAGTGTTGATAGTTTAATATCTAAGCTAACACAGCTAGGAAACTAACGGTAATTGTTTCTTACCTGCGTGGATGGTTCCTTAGCTGTACCTTCTCTTTATTCTCCATGGTTTATTTTGACATTTGAGAACGATTTCCACTATTTCCTTCCTCAGGCAACAAACCCGCCAACGTTAGCTAGCTAACGTTAATGCGCTGAAGCAGCAACTAGGGGCCAAATAGAAAGCCCACTCAGCTAGCTAGCTAAACAGATGACTGCGCTAACACAAATAGCAGGTGTACTTAGCTTGCTAACGCTATAAGCTGGTATGATATTCAACTTTACACAGTGGTTTACGTTTCCCTTGTATTCGCCATATTTCATTAACTTCGACAGTGTAACAGCTAGCAGTTAACAGTTTGGAAGGCTAACTGACGTTAGTTGAGAATCAGGAAGCAAGTCGAGAGACGAGGCACGGAAGTACTGAAGTGCTTGACAAAGACTAGTGACTAGGAAAATCCAATCTCTAGAGACAAACGCGGACGATAGAGGGCGTCACGTCTCTGGTAAATGGTCTGGGTAAATATTAGAGCATGTGGTAAATGTACTGTTATATTACTACAAAACCAATTCTCCCATTTAGGTCTTAAGAGATGCCATTTCATATTTTTTGGGCTGACTTTCATCACTATGCATGCTTATCACTATGTACGCTTAAATTACAATTGTAATACCTACATTAATATATGCATTTATGGGAAAATCATAGATCACATTCTCGGATTTCAGATTGTGCAAGTGAGCTACCTCCCCCTGATCACACTCCACTGACACACTAGTAGTGACAACCTTCACCAAAATCTTCGTTGCTGATCTTAATTTGGGACCTTCCTCCTCCGGAATCATGTTCACACGGCATACCCAGATCCATCATTTCCACTGAATCTGATCTAGTGTACATTGTTCATGCTACACCACAGCCTGCTTTGTGATGTGCACAAAGAACCAACTTCTACCTTCTTTGGCTAAATACTGTAGCCCCTCCAACATGTATCTTATAGCTACCAAAATATTATGCACCATATCTTGAGAAGCATTCTTTCAATGATTGTATTGTTAAATGCCTTCAAATTTCAGTCATCTGCTCATTTTGCACCTTTACAATTCACTGGTTACACTGCCAACAGTAATTATAAAGGCTTTAAAAATGTGGGTTCAGAAAAAGCATAAACCTAATTAGTGTAAAGTATGTATTTACATCTGTTTAGACTATTTGGCAGGCACGTTTACTCAAAACATTGAAAGTAAAGTTCAAAGAAACATTCATTTTAGTTTCATTGGACAATTGCCAGAAAAGGAAGGACTTAATTTACGATTTAAGTACAGAACATGTTGGGAGTAGTCTCATTAAGAGATCTTATTTTTTTAATACTTGTCCAAAAAGGTTCTGGAGTTGAAGACAGAATACAAACTGGCTTCTTACAGGTATGTAATTTTACAAGATAAATTATTTCTTTTTACACTATTAGTCTAGAACCAATCTGAAATAACCATTACACACAACATTCTCAAAAAAAAAAAAAAACACACAATGCACTACTGTACAGTAGTAGAGCATGTTTTGTTTTATTCATACCAACACACAAAATGTTCTAGGCCGACAGGAAGAAAAATTGGGAATGGACAGTGGGACATCACCTGAAAAGAGTAGACAGAATATTACAATCACACAGCATGAAAACACACAAGGCTAAACCTATACACTAAAACCCATACAAACTTATCACACACACACACACACACACACACACACACACACACACACACATATATAAAAATTGTCACATACTGCAACCCATTAATATAGCGCTGACAAAACTCAAGTGATAACACAGCACATGACTTATCAGTAGGGCCTAGGGTTAGGAAAAGCTCCATTTGCATGCAAACATATGTCTGGTGGGCAGAAGGTCCAAAGACGCGCACACCTTTTAAAGCCATCTCCTCCATCCAGGTATCCAATGCAGTTACAGGTTTTTTTGCTACTGACTCTCTGTACCGTTGCGGAGTATTTGTAATTCATACAACCTGTCTAAAACACCGCTCATGGATTGCACCCTTCCTCGTGGACAAGGTACATGTAGATTTATTTACAAACCAGCAAAGATAATCTCTGAAGAGCCATGTCAACTGGCAAGGCAATATTACACCATTTCATACACATAGTAGGCTATTGCACAATTGCCATAAAGCAATTTGTGATTCTCTGGGTTGGGGAATAGCCAAGTTGCAAGGCTGGTTCCCTGTACATGGTAAGGTACTGCTGGGAAGGTGCACCATTCTCTCTACTGCAAGTTAGTTTACCATCGAAATTACTTTGAAGGCGTTAAATTGAGGTAAAAACAACCTGCATAGGATGCATGCATTTAAGCAACCTTTTGTTAGTGTTGCACAGAGCTAGTGAGCGGAGCGTGAGCGAGGAGCGGAGCGGATGAAATTCGCCAGGATTCACGTCTTCATAATGAAGACAAGATTGTTTAGAAACGCAACTAAGATGTTAACCATAGTAGTCACGGATTGGACTTAGCCAGAGCTTGGTTTGGTAGCTGCTTGCACTGGCTAGCATTCAGAAACAGGGGCAGGGTCACAGATAACACAATAACAGCACACACTAAGCACCTCAAAACACACACACAGGGGTGGATGCAGCCCCCCCACACAAAAAGGATCACACAGGAGGAAGACCTAAAAGATTATCACGCTACACTAAAACACAGACATAAAAACAGTAAATAAAGGCATTAACACGCACAAACAACCCCCAGAGTTCTTTTCAAATTCACCCAGAATGCATTGTACCAGAGTCCGTAGCACATAGTCCAGCATGCCGCGTTACAGTAAGTTCATTGGGGATGAAGTCACTAAATATTTTAGAAAGGAAACTGAAAGTCATAGGGCTTACAAGCGTACTATTCCTACAAAACAAGATACTACCAATGTAGAGCAAGAACTATGTGGTGACACTCTTCCAGTGAGATTTATTTTGGAATTTAAGACACATTTCGCGGAAACATGTGTGCTATGGAGAGCAAAGAAAAATGTGAGCAATTTGAATAATAGCCTATGCTTTAAGTAAGGTTGAAGCAAAACTTGGACGCTAAAACTGTATTATTTAGGCAATTAATCCCACTGATCCCTTTAGTTTTAGGCTTATGTGTATTGACGTTGCCAAGCTTGTTCGTTGTTGCACTGTCGGTGTTGCATTAGGCCATCTTGCCAATACATGTTCTATGAGTGACATTGCCGTTGCTCTTAGTTCTTTGGGATTTAAGTTTTCTAAGGTGACAATTCGGCTTGTAGATTATTTCTCCCTCTTTTAAATTGGAGCGAACGTGTAGCGATTTCACGGGAGCGGGAGGATTTTGAAGTGGAGCGGAGAGCGAAATTGAGCGGAGCGGCCTGACGTGAATTTGAGCGGAGGAGCGGCTGAGTGAACAGCCACCTGAGCGAGGAGCGGGATATTCGCACCGCTCAGCTCCACTCACTAGCTCTGGTGTTGCATCACAGCTTCTTATTGAAGGGTAACAAGTAATGACACTACGGAGGAGAGTCCAAATTGGGTTCAAAACATTAAATAAAAACCATCTAATCTAAGCAGCCCATATTAACAATGAATAAGAAACTCACAGAAGTTTATTCCCCAGATGGTCGGACACTTTCAAATATGCCAGCTTCCTTCATGGCATTGAACTCCTTCATGGCATCGTACTGTTTGTAGAAATCAGCATATGCCTGTTTTCTTGGCTCTGTGACGGTGTACTAAAGGAGACAAAAACAGACCATCACTTAAACATTTCTGAATGTTGTAGGCAGTTTTTTTTTTTGTTGTTGTGTTGTACGAGTCATGATAATAGTGGTGTTCATGATTTATAGATAGATAGATACTTTATTGATCCCCATGGGGAAATTCAAGAATTATGCTTTTACATTTGTGAGATTATTTCATGCAATAACCTCCTCATAAAAAATAAAAAAAACACTGACCTTGAACACTGCTGCTGCAACCACCGACAGAGTGAAAGCGATGGGCAAGTGAAACCTCAATCGCTTAGAGAGGAGCCCTCGCATGACTGGCTTTGGCAGCGACATTGTCATTACCTACAAGGGAAAACGTGAAAAAAGATAGGAACTGAATAAAAACTAATACATATTCTACAATTGTTCAGTAACTAGCTAACATTAAAATAACTACATTTATATCCATGTCGGTCACAAAACAGAAAATGTGTCGGAATTGGAACACCACATAACGTTAACGTTACCTAGGTATTTCATGCTTATTTAGGTCAAACGTGAGAAATGTTGTTCAATAAAGACATTCTATCAAACGTTAATACTTATATTATATTAGCATACATACAAAGTTGCTCTGATTTAAATAACTTTTGAGGAAACATAATCAGCCAGCTAAGGACCGGTTGACATTATCTTGGTGTTTCACATTGGCCTCTAGCAGCTAGCTGGTTGAAAGGCATAGCCATCACTAGCGAGCTACCAGCTAGTCAGACACCCACAGTAAACTAGCATCAACTGCAGAAAAGAGCCTACTTTGACGTGGTGGTTGGCGAATATAATTCCTTAAATAAAAGACAATATTGATAAGTAAGCCATATCAACATAACTGAATGATATGTCAGTTCTTTAGTAACCTCACGTTAGTTTGACATTTTAAAACTAACATGAACGTAAGAGTAACATTAACTTGCGTTAGCCGGCTAGCACTACGTCGGACAAAACGTGTAAGTTTGAGAACATATCATCTGAATTAAATTCGCGACCTGGTAACGTCCGAATAGGGCCAATAGATTGGATAGACTCATGATTCCGTTAAAAAAACACCCTCGTCTATAGGATAACATTCACGTTTGTGCAAAGCATTCGATACTTAGCTAGCTAACGTTAGCTATTGGATTGGATGACATCAAGGATGGCTAACTAGGCTAGATCTAGAAGCTAACGTTACTGTTTGCACGTAGGCTATCGTTAGCAGTTAAAACAACCAAACGAGTGTTTCTGTTAATACATAATACGCAAAGTCATGATAATAAAATAAATTATACTACATATAACAACATACATATACACCCAACAATCTTCATTATGAACATATCATCCACTTACACTTACGACCTTCACTGATAGCGGAGAGTACACGGAGTTGAGAGTCTGTCCCAGTCTACGTGAGCTTATAAGGGACAATCAGAGCGACAAACGGGGCAACTCAGGACAGGACACAAGAAAATCGTTATGGAAAACCATATGACTTTTAGACAGTCAGCCAATTGGCAGCAGTGACGCGAACCAATACCAACGTCTCTGCGTGAACCTACCTGGTAGAAATGACCGCACACACACACAAACGTATTTTGGTTGAAGTACTGTTTATGATATGTAAAATGTAATGCTGTGACGACCACGTGCGTGTTGATATATTTGTCTAATGTAAAAAAATGCTTAATTTGCATTAGAAACTATGTGAAACTGCTTTAACCATAGTATAATATTGTAGATATATTTTAGATTCCTAAATTATTCGCATAAAATAACTATACGGAGTTTACGTGTCCATTTCTTCTCGAGATGAAAGACAGTTTCAAGCTTGGATACAATGTTTCCACGTGCTTCCCAAACACTAAAAACAGTGTGTGATGATAAAATGCCTATGCCAGTTGCACCGGTAAGGACAGGGGCTATGCTCGCGTTAGGGTTAAGTAAGATCCTCTATTTCTTGCATTTGGAAAGACTTTATCAGCTACGTACGTTGCCGAACTTTCTAGTAACATTAGCTACAAGTTACTTCAAATAGCAACGGGACTTGCTGCTCTGCTCTCCTCACTAAAAAGAGTTGAAACTGAAACTTAACACCTCCTGGAGCCAAGGGGCATAACCGGCGAGAGTATCAGCTTGGTTTGTGAACCACCACGCGCTTGTTTGGGGCATTTCTTCTTTACATCCTTTCAAGATATATTTTCTCCGCGGTGTTTATGTAATCTTTCCAATTTAGCAGTGAAATTAACATTCGCTAATGTCATTGGGCGAAGAGGGCCTATTACCGCGGTATTTAGCCTGCTAGTATCGTCACAGAAATTTAAGTACAGTGAGGTAGTGAAAGCTAGCACATACTGTCACGTTAGCAAGCTAGCGGATCATTGACGGGACTTGAAAGACGTTGACAAGCTACCTTTTCTCACAACATAACCTTACATTGACAATCTGCGCGACCAGCAAATATTAAAGGTGCGTGTACATAGCTACATAGCCAAACCTATGTGAATTGTTTAGAGTTAGTTCACGTAGCTGGCTAGTGTTGCCTTCCAAAGCTCTGTTAGCTTACGTTACTGCCAGCTACCATCGGACCTATTTAACATTATATCCATTCTATAATATTTGTTTGAACCCTTTGTGTTAGCCAGCAAGCTAGGCACACTGGCCACTTTGTAACATACGTGTCTGGGTATGCTAATGTTAGCGATAAATGGTTTGTTGTGGATTGAGTGTTGTAACATCATCTAATCTATGTCAGACTGGGCAGGCATGCCTTCTAAGCGGCGTTCACAGTCATGGTCTGAAGTGAAGCAGACGGGCAACGAATGTTTTAAAAATGGCCAGTACGGAGATGCTGCATCCTTTTACACTCAAGCTATTCAGCTATTGGAGAAAGCCGGTGAGGTTTAAGTAACAATTACAGTGCTTTTTAGATCACTAATTTACACACAGTCTATGTAACATAACTTCACAATGTACCCTTGCATGCTGCACTTTGGACATGCTTTGAATATGAAGTCTTTCATAAATAGCTTATTCAGCTTAATAGCATAAACTAGTTATCACTAATGCTAAATTGAACTTTCCAATTAAACTTTACAGGTGGCACTAACCAACAGGATCTTAGCATCCTGTATTCAAACCGAGCAGCCAGTTACTTGAAGGATGGTAACTGTGAACAGTGTGTGAAGGATTGCACTGTGTAAGTCCCCAAGTTGGAATTTGCATGTGCCTGTTCATATTAAAATTTGACATACTGCATGTACATAATACTATGATCTATTTGTACACTGTTGTAAATGTAAGACTGATTTGAAGAAGACATGACACTTTGCTCTGGTTATTATGCTTGTTGAAATACATTTTATATGACCACTGATCTTCAACAGATCTCTTGACTTGGTTCCCTTTGGTATGAAGTCTCTGTTGCGTCGAGCTGCAGCCTATGAAGCCCTGGAAAGATACAGACTGGCTTATGTGGACTACAAAACAGTCTTACAGATAGACTGTAATGTCCCATCAGCCCATGATGGAACAAACAGGTAAAAGTGGTATCGGAACTCCCCCTATTACCGTCGGTCCCGTATTTCCGCCGTCTTGCGTGTATGTGTCACTTGATATACATTTCTATACAAACCAAGACGGCGGACACCTAAAGAAACGCAACCACCCACACCATAGGTGTATCTAAATTAGCTATGTACCAAAACTTACATTTTACCGTGACTCGAAGAGCTGTAAACAGTGTTGTAAGGCTGCGTGTACACAACCGCTTGGAGCTCCAGTGGAATTTTAATTTCATGACGAGAATTCTCGGTCTAACCGTTCATGTGCCGTTGAAACGGCGTAAATAGGCGACCCATCAGGCCAGCACTATAACTCCGAGCGTGGTAAACAAAATCGGATATTTCAGGCAGTAAATGCTCCCGTTAAGAACCAAACCAGATTTTGTTCAAATCTACACACCTATGGCTACTGAAAAATGTAAGGTTCATTTAGCAAATGTTATTTTGAAGTGTTAAAAAACATTGTTGTTTTAGAATTTCTGAACAAAAGTGGTGATAATTGGGGGTGTTACAGTAGCTGAATTGTTTTGAGGGCATGCCTTACAAAAATATGTTATTACAGAACTTTTATAGTTGTATTAAGTCCATTTTTAATGCTGATCGAAAAATGTGGTGTTCGACAGAATGACAAAGGTTCTGACCGAAATGGATGGTCCATCATGGCGAGAGAAGCTTCCTCCTATCCCGACTGTGCCGATTGCAGTTAAAGAAAAGCTTTTACAGTCGACAGCCTCAGCCTCAGCCCCAGCCCCAAATGCACAGCAAAATGGTGTCAAAGAAAAAGCCAAGCCAGGTATTCACTGCCCTTTGTCAAGATGATGTCATGTCTCATGTTGTGTGTGTGTGTGTGTGTGTGTGTGTGTGTATTAGTTTCCTTTTCCCAGATGAAAACAGTGGTTTCACTTTCATTTTTGCCTAGGTGATGTTATTATGTAACCAATGTGTGCTGGAGAGGTAGTAATGTTAGGGTCATGTCAAGTCTTAAGAAAATGTACAATACTGATACTGACACAATAAATTAGGAGCAGATAATGTGTAAGACCTGCTACAAGCTATCTCATACAAAAAGCCTCAGTTGCATTCTGAGACATTTAAAGTGCGTGGAAGCCTCATTTGTATTATCTATTGCCTTTAAACTTTATGAGAGTGTACATTTTCATCTCAAATTTCAGTTGTGAGTGATGCATCGATGAAAAAAGCCAGGACTTTAAAAGAGGAGGGTAATGCACTGGTGAAGAAAGGAGAACATAAGAAGGCGGTGGAGAAGTACACCCAGAGTCTCAAGCAAGACCCCACAGAAGTCACAACTTACACTAACAGGTATGCAGCACAATTAAGACTGGTTGAACATAATTTTTTGTGTCTTTTTTTTTGTTTTTCCTTCATTGGTAGACATTCCAGTGAAATGTGAGGTATTTAATGTTGTACAAAGCTTTCAAAGGCGAATGCACACGCTGCGATGCCGACTGTCTGTTAAGTCCTTTTGTGTTGCTTGGTGTTGCCTGTCTGAGCGGAAAAAAAGTTTCACTACTACAACGTGCAGGATACAACGACTGCCCACCGTCAGCTAGCACATAGGCTACATTCTGCTGTTAGCGCAATATGGATGTGGAGAAACAAAACATACCGTAATATCCCACCTATTAACCAAAGTTTATACATTGATTTTGCTACATTTCTTCAGCTATGAGGTTAATACACAGGGGGATGTCTATTTATTCTGCCTATTTATTTCACCCTTGCCTGTTTCAAGACAAGTTTCAAAATGGAAGAGAGATCCATCAGTTGTGTTCCATATAAGCCCCCCCCCATGGCTTATATGGAACACAACTGATGGATAGCCAACACACTCACTCACACTGGTATATGCGTGCACACACACACACACACACACACACTGTAAATATCTAGATGTGCAGCACAGTGATAATGGCTAGATAATGGCTACCGCATAATGGTAGAGGTGTACTTGATACGGAATGGAGTGGAATGCGGATACAGGTGAATATTTGGGAGTTGTCAAAGTATACTTTGTTTGTTGTTGCAGACACACCCACTCATGCACACATACACATAGGTATACACACAAACTGACACAATATGCAGGGGTTCCATGGGTCGTGGAATTTCTGGAATATCATGGAATTTTGGAAAGTCTATTCCAGACATGATATGTCAGGGAATTTTATCATTTTTGGGGCAAAGTCATGGAATATCCGTGACTTTTGTTGTAGCAGTTTAAATATACTTGCCAAAATTTACTTGCAACTGGTGTATATTTGTCCTTATATCTCCTTTTCCCCCACCCACTCTCCTATGAAACTTTTGAAAGCCTGCCTTGGGCCACCCCTACAAAGACTGCAACCAACCAAACATACATCCACCTGCACTTAGTTTCATTTATATTGCTGTGTATGTGTGTATGTGTGCAGCTTTGCACTAGGGAAGATTTTAACAGTGTGGGGTTAATGGTACAGACAAACATCTGTGCATTGAACACTTTCTATCAGTAGAGTGAATGCCCTTGGAGTTGACCCATACCGTATTGTTCCAAAGGAACAGATTGCATTTGCAGCCGATGGTACCCACACATAAAAATGGAATGAGTTTGTAAACCCAAGCGTTCTTTGCTGTAAGCTGTCCAATGAGTGTGAATGCTAACCATAGGCAATATGGCCTAAATGTTCTGTGGATTGTTCATCCCAGTTTCTGATATTAAACGGCACAGAGCTCACGCCTTGTTAGCTTAAGAGATGAGCCAAGAAGCTCCAAAGCTTGCACCTATGGATTTAACCTTTTGTAAAACGTCCCCTACCAGTTGCTCACAGTTAATGCTGAAAAGTTCTGCATGAAGCCGATTAACTTGAGGAGAATGCTGTTGTGTCTCTTTAATCCAGGGCGCTGTGTTACAACGCTTTGAAGAAGTACAAAGAAGCAGTAAAAGATTGCTCGGAGGCTTTGGGACTGGATGCAGCCAATATTAAAGCCCTATACAGACGTGCACAGGCAAACAAGGAGCTGAAGGTGAGATTCCGTCTTTTTGAAGTAATGGAAACCAATGCTAGTTGTTGAGGTATGCCTTTATAGGTAATTCGTTTTGGTATTATCTTCAAAGTCATTTCGATGGTGTTTGCTGAAGGACCGATAAACACCCCTGTCGTTTCCACCAGCCACCCAGACTGAACACTTTTGTTCTGTGGTTTGGGTTGGAACACATGTCTGACCAGTGAACATCTGTGAAAAAGTAAATAATAACAAAAAACAACATAGCAACTATGGCTATATCATAAAAAGCATATTTTCAAGCTTTTATCAGTGTCATTGCCACCTGTGTTGTTGGTGGTGTTGCAAGGTTTTTGCATTTCTTTTACGCATGCCTTAAATACCCTCACCTTATTAGATGTACACATTTTAGTAGTCGCTGTGTTGGTGCACTTCTGTTTCATGTAAACCTAATAATGTTCATTTAAACAACCAAACATTTCAGTACATAGTTTGTACAAAATTAAGGATGCACAAGCAGAACAGATAAGGTTAAGTCCAATGAGGAATTCGAGTGATTCAGCTAACTGTAGCATGATTTGTGATTTGGAACAAACCACTGTGCTCTATTTCAAATTACGTTAGGCCTATGTACAATTTCTCCTGTGAATGGTATAATACTATAATTCCAAAATAAGTTCCCTTAGTCATAGCATATTGAGGATCTGTGTATACCTGTTAATATTCACAATTCTACCGATTTGCTCATATATTTTGGAACATGTCTTTGTCTTTTCAGGAGAACAAAGCATGCATTGAGGATCTTAACATCTTGCTTAAAATTGAACCACAGAACACCGCTGCTCAGAAATTATTGCTTGATGTGCAGAATACTAAGTGATGTGGTGTAAAGGCCCAAAGAAACAACAAGGGACCCTACCCCGACCCGCTGTTCATGTTCCAAGTGCCTACAAGACAGCCTAAGCTTGATTTCTCCTCATATTTATCTAACTTCAAACTTTTCATTATGCACTTTTCCTCACAAATGTGCCCAGTGTCAGTTGATTTCTCCTCTGCTTTCAAGTTGTGCATGACATAGGAACTAAATGTGGTGAATAGATATTTTAAATGTTTATGTAAATGTTTGAAGGTGTTGAATCTGCATTACTCCGGAAATGTTTTCTTTTTGTTGGGTAAAGACTACAAATATTACCTACATAATGTTTTCCTTTGTAGATCCACTGGTGCTGTCTCATGCAGAATGCAGATACAGCTACATGTAGTATAGTTAATCATGGTAACGGACATAGATTAAGGTTAGGCCTTTTGGAATCAGTCATTAACAATCACCTGGACATGAACACAAAGTAATACCGTCATATCTTCATGTAGTCTTACACCATAACAATCATAGGTTGTTCAGCATACTTCATGCAACATTTGTTTTATTCATACGAGGCATGATGAGGTCAGTTGTTAGCAGATCAATATTGGTGTGTTATCGATAATGTTTTTGTAATGACTACTTGCCGAATTAAAAATGATGTCTGGTGTCTGTATTCAGCAACTAAAATGTCAGTACTCTGTCTTAAGCTGTGTTAACTGATTAAGAAACTTCCAGAGACCTATCCACCTGCTGATTAATTTACTTCTGCACAGAACATTGCAGGCAGGAAGAGTACTCGTACATTGTGGAAGTCTACCAGAAATGTGCAAGAGACATATCGTATAGGGTTTTAAGAAAAGCTTTAGTTAGCTGGTAATAATTGCGTTTAGGACTTCTCAAATTAAGCTTACCTTTTGTAATAGCTCAGAGTTAACTGTAGGGCATTGTTGCATTCGCTGACAACCTTAAAATGTTCATCACTCAGGTCTCACTTACTTGAAGCAAGACATATTTAACTTTCTCGTTTACATTATTGAACATGCTGCATATCCAAGTGAAGTCATTATAGAACTATATATTCACACTTGTGAGGCTTGATTCAGTCTCATGTTGAAACTTAATAGAATGTGTATTATCTCTACAACTGAAGAATGAGTTGTGGCTCTTTGTGAGAAAGTTAAACACTGACCCACTTTGGTGTTACTGTCCAATTAAAACAAAATTCATGATAAATATGTGCTCTCCGTAAGCATTTTATCTTGACTGTTCCTTAACATTTTCCTTTTACATGTTAAATTTAGTGTCAGAATTTATAGTTATTTACTACAATGTCCAATTAAAGGATGAACATTCTAATACATAGAAAAGCAACTGAAATGGTAATAGAAGTTTCATATATGCATGCAATGCATTTTATGTGGTAACTGTTTTCAACTGGCCTAAGTTTTGAAAATCCTTCATGATCACATTATTATGCATTACAAGGCTATAGCACTATGCACCATGCACTAAGCCTACTTTTATCAGTCAAAAGGTATGTGTGCCTTAGATTACAGTTCAATGTATAAGAACACATGCAATAAAAGCCACACTTTGATTTCAAAAATAAAACAGGGAAATTTGGAACTGATAAAACTTTTATTTCACTTTAAATTGTCTTTTACACTTTCCTGATTATAACATGTAAGGTGAAACTAGAACTGTTTTAAAAGACATACACAAATCTAGTATTACGTCAATAACCAGGTTTCTTTTTTTTGTCATTTTGTAATTTTTTAAGCTATTCTAAATTTTCACAACCACGTGCGCGCTAAGCAATAAAACCGTCACAGAAGCAAACTTTAGGCAGAATACTGGTCAGTAAAAACAAAGCAATTTGAGATACCAGATATACAGACAGGCTCGGTTCCACATTCACTACTGCATTTTTATCAAGCGTAGAGTAACTGCCATTTGTTCAGCTAAGGGGGAGATTTTTCTTCAGTGCATGAAACATTGTCTTCAGCAAGACGGTCTGAGACAGATGAATTCTACACCTAAGTGGAATGTTATGGTGATGACAAGGTATTGTGACACTGAGTGAAATCAGTTACGTCCTTCATGTCTGTCTGAAAAAGTCTACTCATCCTGACTAACCAAAACCTTTCTCAAAGCCCTCTACAAGATGGACCACTTATGGTAGACATCAAGCCATCAACTCCCACATAGACACAACAGCCCTCCGTGCTCAAACCATTTCCAGGCTCTTACGGGCCTTTGTCCATCTACCCTCATCCCTCCTATCATCTGTTATCATTTAGAGAAGGAAACTTGAAACATCTCGATTGATCAGTGTGGACTGTCAATTTAAGGCCCGCAGGACAAGCTTGTACGAAGGAAGAAAAAAAAAAAATATCTAGAAAAAAATTAACGTAACGGCTTTAAGGTGTTTCTTTGCAAGCAAGTTTTACAACATTACATTTTAAGACAAATTTATATTTACTTCTAAAATTGTTTACAATTTTACAGTCTTTTAATATTTTGTTTTACTGAAATGTGAGTCTGCGTTATGCAAGGAAAAGGGGGGAAAGTTAACATTTAAGAACAAACAGGGATCATCGTACTGATGTCAAACAGCACCTTTATGTTAACTGTTCATGAACAGCACATTAGGAGAATGGTCCAGTTTGTTCAAAAAAGGTCTAGTCTTCGATGTAACATTCTCATGGAATGTCTCTTCTTTCGACTTAACAGATGTGGAATGGCAAAACCTAGGGTCCCTTTTCTCTTTTGTTTCATATGCAAAATAAAATTGTGTACATTACACAGCAAAATGCATGTTAGTCAGTGTCACAATACAGCCTGTTCTACCATTCTGTATGAGGCCACAGCAGAATTGTACTGCTACTCAATCCATACAGTCCTGAATTTTAGCAATCACAATTTATTCATAAAATGTAGAGAAAAACTAAGCGTCACAGTGTTTGTTAAATTAAACTGACAGTTTAATAACCTTTGAATAAAACCAGCAAATGCCAGTACACTAGGAAAGCAAAAGGAGGTACTAGAATGCATAACTTGCAAGGTGAAAGAACATATACCTTTTTTTTTTTTAAAAAAATGTTATGAGGGAGAAGGTGGGGACAAAAATGGCCTCACTACTCAACTGGAAAAATTATTATTTTCTTTTTCTTCACACACAAGACTTGGCTTGCCAACAACTGAACGTCACCCTGTCACCTTGGAAACTTCTCTGAGAAGGGCACCACTGGTAGGTCAGGTACAATTCATGCTGCTCGTCATACAGAAAGGGATGGAGGGGCAGATGGAGCAGGGGTGTATGGGCTGTATATGTGTAAGATAGAGTGTGGGTGGATTAACAGTGAAGTGCAACGCCTTTTAGTTCTCCCCTTCGCCAGCATCCCCCTCGTCACCCTGGTTTTCCGATGTCCACAGCTGCAGGGAGAAGTTGCAGGATGAAACAGAGAATTAGATACTCCTTTCAAAGATTCCATCCATATATATATATATATATATATATATATATATATATATATATATATATATATATATATATATATATATATATATATATATATACACACAAAAACATTCAGTGAAGTGTCATGCAAGAGAAAAACTGGTTCTTTCTTGTCTGTACAGCTGACCAAAAAAAACCCATTAGAAAGTACAATACTTACAGTGAGGTTGTCCCTTAGTAGCTGCATGATCAGAGTGCTGTCTTTGTAGGAGTCCTCATTCAAAGTATCAAGCTCAGCAATCGCCTCATCAAAAGCCTACAGAAATCAAGCATGGGCAAAATGAGGCACAGCCACCCAGATCCATTTTAATGACTGCATTACTGATGTCAGTGCTGCACAAGTCAATCCATAGAAACAAACAACGTAACACAATACAACTCATTCAGTGCATAGTTGAGCACCCAGTTCTTGTATACTATAGACATGCTACATCTAATACATTGGGAGCAGAGTGTCTGCAGCTCTCAGGCAGACTAATGAGGGCTTTGTGTTTGGCGCTCACCGTCTTTGCCAAACTGCAAGCCTGCTCTGGGGAGTTGAGGATTTCATAGTAGAAAACGGAGAAGTTGAGAGCTAAACCCAGCCTGATGGGGTGTGTTGGCTGCATCTCCTTCTTGCTGATCTCAAAAGCTTCCTGGTAGGCCTGCTGGGAGTTCTCCACTGTAGCTGTGGCGAAAAAAGAAGAAATGTTTGTTTCAGGCGGGGGGTGGGGGGACCATGGCAGACAATTTACAGCCACTCGCATCAAATGGAAATTACTTGGGCTACACTCAAAAATGAGCGGGTATTAGGCTATGTGATGGAAAATGCTGTGGATTCTCTGTTGCAATTAATTTCATTAACCTGTGCCAAATGCAGACATGTCAGGATTTGTGATAAAACGACAAGCCCTTTTCGGCCCTTCCCCAGGAGATTTCAATCTACTTACTCTTCTTTGAGTCTCCAGATGCCACTTCAGACAGATATCTGTAGTAATCGCCCTTCATTTTCAGGTAGAAGACTTTGCTTTCTGCCTGGCTAGCGTTGGCAATGAGGTAACTGTCAAGAAGCCCCTGTGTTTAAAAACACAACAAGAGTAGTCAGGAGGGTCTGTTCATGTTGTGCACAATTCTACCAATTAAATTGGTGCACATTTCTTTTCAATAATGGCAAAGAAAATAATTAGTCACTACAGTAATGAGTGGATTCAAACAGCACACTCAATCAGTTCAATGAGACAAGTTCAGTCAAGCCTTTGCTCACCAGCACATCGTTGCAGATGTCTTGCAGCTCTGCCTCGATCTTCTCACGGTACTCGCGGGCCATTTGCTGCTTCTTCTCGTTGCCCTCTGTCTTCTGCTCAATGCTGGAGATGACGCGCCAGGAGGAGCGGCGAGCACCGACCACGTTCTTGTAGGCCACCGACAGGAGGTTGCGCTCCTCGTTGGACAGCTCGTGACCCTGCTCCGTCACGGCCTTCATTGCCGCCGCCATGTCGTCATAGCGTTCGGCCTGCTCGGCCAACTTTGCCTTCTGTACCAGGTCGCTCTTGTCCATGTCGAATCTACCAGAGGATTGAAGGTAGGGGTGTCAATAAATCTATGCAACCCTCCTACTCATTACATCTATTCCAACTTACAGTTTAAGCCTTTTGCCATTTATTGTGATGACTGTTCAGACAGGACTCCTATGGGACACTGAGGGATGGGTCAACAAGAAGGGTTAAGTGGATCTGGTTTGTGATCGATATTTGAAAGAAAACTCAATTTATTGATGATAATTGTATTATATAATTCAACAGGAGTTTAACACCTCTACTATATATCCCCCCCCCCCTTTTTTAATGTAATTTTATTTGTCCATCTCCCTCCTTTGCTTTTTTTGTAAGATAGCCTTACCTGTGAAGCACTTTGGGTCAACGTTGTTGTTTTAAATGTGCTATATAAATAAAGTGACTTGACAATATTCCTCATTAATAAGCACCATCATGGTGATGTAATTAATTAATTAATCAATCAATCAATCACTGACTAGCGATTGAATTGGCCTAGAATACTTCATTTGTAGAACTGCATGCATTTGAATGTATTTAAATGTTATACTGTGTAATTGCATCAACACAAACTGGGCAATCCTGTATTTCACTTAAAGTGAGACGAATCAATAATAGCATCAAACTAGTAGTGACCAACAGATCACAACAAGCTACCTTTGAGTACAAAGTTGCGAACTAAAGACATATTAACAACAACATAGTGAAACGGCAATAGGCGACTTGTTAGTGCTTAATATCCTTATTTTCCGTGTCCACTATTTAAAATTCGGGCTACTTACATTATGTGCCACAAAGCATGGGTAGCTTAAAGCTGGCTATTTCTATAGGTGTTTGCCAAGCTAATCACCACATTAGCTAGCTATAACGGTACGCTAGATGTTCTCACCACTGCGACAACGCCCAGGGGAGGGTGTTAGCATAGCTTGATGACTACGTTACAGTAAAACACTGCCAAACCCATGTTGTCTAATACATAAACGGCAACCAGGTGAGAATGTCTTGCGGGTTAATGTTGTTTTTGACATTGCGAGCTAACTTTATGCCAACCCCATAAAAGGCACCGATTAACCAAAAATAGCTAACATTAGCTAGCTATCCTAGCTAACGTCCAAAACCCAGCTAACATTACTAAGCGTTTAGATGTCAACATAATTTGAAGTACACGAGAGTCTAACGTAATCATTGGAGTTACTTATGATTTCATACGGTAATTTCGTACCGATAGCGTCACGTCGGTATGTTACGGTGGCCGTCGCCATAACAGGGCTTTACAGTCGAAGGCTGGACACCAGCTGTAACAACCCTAACGCTTAATTGGGTTGTGCTGATAGCCATCGAGACACGGCCTGACAACAGTCCCTGCCCTTACCAACCCTTAGCAAACAAAATGCCACAAATGTCAGTTAGTGGTAACCTTGCCATCTCTGTACTTAGGCAAGACACTGATATACCGTTAACGTTACCAAAGTGGACATTAACCTTTCTACATCCATGCCGCAAGACCAACTGCTAGCTAGCTTGAAGTGAGAAACATAGCAATATGCACACTGCAAAATACTGCACTGCAGTGCATTCAAAAATCGGTGGTTCGCTAGCTAGCTATATGCTTAGCTTATTTCAAGCGATGGCTAGCGAATTGCTAGCTTACATTAGCCTCCCAACTGCTGGTAGCGTACTCGCTACGCCCTCTCAATCACATTCCCTTGTGGAATTTAGCTTGCCTGTCAGATAGGAGGATGACCATAGCGGTAACAAATTAATCGCGCATACCGTATTATCCCGAGCCACCAAAAAGGCAAAACCATTCATGACAGTTTATTGTTCTCGTGTGTCAAAGGCCCGTGCACCGTTAGCCAGCAATACCGTTAACACCTGCGGTTAAATTTGCTGGATAGCGTAACTAACGGGCTAACGTTAACCCACTAGCCATCACGACGGCCAGCTAGATGAAATGAGTGCAGCGGTAGCATAGCGACAGGTTATGTGTTTAGTGTTTGTAGTAACACTGCGATATTCTGTCAAGGCTGTATACATGGCATGGCAAACCTACAAAATATCATGCTGCATCCACATTTCAGAGGTCTAGCTCGCTATTCATCACACGCCTCGGCCTAAGTCCTTGTACCCAGCCCCAAACCACAATAGGCACCTTCCGCCATTGACAACGATGGGTGCCATCACTGCAATATTACGAACACAAAGGAAGGCTTATCGATTTGCTTGGGATATTAACGTATCTCTAAAAGGGAACTCACATTTAAAATGTATTTTGAATCCTTTTTTTCTCTGAACGATTGGAGTATCAAGCTGTCCTCCGTTTCGTTGCTCGGGATATTCAGGGCAGTACCACTTCCGCTCTCCCTGACACTTCCGCTTCCTCTAAACCGCACCCCTCCCCCCGCCAGTATCTATGGTAACCTCTATCCGGGGTTTCCTAGGCATTTTACAGGGCGGTTGACGTCATGTGGACCATGGTAACCATCGACGGGTGACGTCTGCAATCACCATAGTAACAGTTTCCAGGAGGCATCTTACAGCTACAAAATGACAGCTCAAATCATTTCGTAACCTCATAATGCGACTTTGTTGGCCTTGTTGCATTAGAAGGCAATTGCTGTAAGCCCTATCAAGGCTACCATCACCCAACCCATGTCTTAAACTGACACAAAGTTGGACTGGCCCACTTGATCAGTCAGCAGTTTTCAGCCTGTGAGGAATTAACTCTTTAACGATCAGATTGGGCCCCTGCAATCATTTGCACTTGTGCCCATCAGTCGCCTATAGCAAATGACTGATTATTTTGACTAGGGCTGTTAAACGATTAAAACAATTAATCTAATTAATTACATACTCCGTGATTAATTAATCTAAATGAATCGCATATATGATTTTTGCTTTGAAAGTATTTTAAATATTAAAATTCAAATGAATTGTTGAATAATCAGCATTAGTGACATTAAAGTTCAAAAACTCTTTTATTATTATTTTAATAATGTCCATAATAATCTAACCTGACTCCGCCAGATGGATTTGCTCCGCATATCCATCTGGGAACTTTTCATTGAAGAACTTTTGGGAAGGGGCGGATACTGGTTAGCTGATTGGATAAACCATCTGTCTATCACCAACTGGTGGTTATCGATGGGCCAAATCAACCAATTAGATGAACAAAGTGTTCTTCTAATGCCTTCCTTTAACATACAATTAAGTTAGGTAACGTAACTAACGTTAAGATGTTTTAACTTACCATTTGTATGTGACATGAACCTAATCAACGACAATTCCCATCAAGTTTTCACGGTAGGCCCTACACTTCTGAAGAAAGTATATTCCTCCATTATGAACTGGAATCGGCCGTGAAGGATGTCTGTGTCATTCATTCCTCCCAGCTGCATGGCTGAGACTCATAGCTTCACAGCTTACCCAGGAATACTTTCTAATTTGAATAAAACTTGCGCGATATAATAGCTATGCTCATCTCATCTGTGGATGCCGTCATGTTGTTCGTTGCGTCACACCTCAACCCGCCTCAAAGCCAATTGGACGCTGATTGGACGTTTGTTTGGTGAACTGCTCCAAATTCTCTTTAACGAAAAGTTGCCAGATTGATCTGCGAGTGAAACCTTGAAAGCTCGCGAGATCAGGATGGTTTTACGAGGCTAATAATAATCTATGATATGACCTAATATGCTGAGGAAATAAATTCAAAAGTGCTTCGGGAAGAAGTTTTTTTTATCACATACATTGCAGAGGACTTTATTTTAATCAACACTTTATTTTTATCAACACCATCAGGCCGTTTTTGAAAAGTAAATGTTCCAATCAATGATCTAGGCAGCACATTTTCTTCTCTCTCCTTCATTTTACAGTCTAATCAGAGAGGGTTAAAGCGGAGTAATCAAGGATCTTTGGTCTAATGGTTACTGACTACAACGGCTCGGGGTCAAAGGTCATACAGAATCGATTAATCTGCGTTATTTTTTTTAATCTGTTATTTTTTCTCAAATTAATTAATCAAAATTAATCAGTTATTTTGACAGCCCTAATTTTGACTGATTGTCAATAGGCTTCTGCATTGTGGACAGGTGGCGCAACCTCTATCTATGGGTGCAACATGTAGAGTTACTGGACAGCTAGGCCTATGCATTTTGATTGGGTTAAATGCAGAGACCAAATTTCCCTCACAGGATCAAACAAGTATATATACTTATACTATACTTACTGATATAGGCTAGCCTATAGGCCTAGGCCCACATAGCCTAAAGCTTTAGGCTATAAATAAACAGAGGACACATCTGTCCAAATCACTGGCTCGTCTTAGTTTCTGGTCTTAAAAAGGCCAGACACAGCATGGTGGCAAAATAATGTCAGTAACTCTAGGCTAACCACCAGGCTAGCCTATAGCATAAACACCACTATAGACTGAGTGTTTGTGTTAGGCCTAATTATAAGCTAACTAGGCTTATCAGCTAATACAATTGAAAACTGATTCAAAATCTCACTGGGGTAGCCTAAAGAATCTGAATGATAAATTATGTATATATTGCCCTGGACAAATATGCCAGCTAAATAGGCCTAGGGAACCCTAATCTACAGTATATAGGTTAACTATAATTAGCCTTGGCCATGTAATTAATAATCTGCTTCCTAATAAACTTAACTGCATATTGTAATGTCTCACAGGCATAAGAACAGTGGTCCGTGTCTGACCCAGAACAGAAAGAGAGAGACTTCCTCAACCGGTAACATATATCCCGGGAGGTCCACCCCCATCTCGCCAGGCTGCCAACCATCAGCGTGCCTGGAGTTATATATAGCGCGGGCTCTCTGATTGACAGCCGGTTGCTAAAGTATTTAGTAGGCTTAGACTACTTCACATAGTTTTGAATGTAATCAGTTTTATAATATTTTTTACAAAAATGTGTGCATAGCCTACCACTTTTAAATTCAGATGTGAAGAGACAGATGCAACTGCTACCTTTGCTGACTGTACTAGGACAAGACACAGGCACATGTGGTACTACCAAATGACCAGTAGAGTGTACTGAAGGATTCTGTATGAAATGCTTTTCAGGATCAGCAAAGCTCTTACACAGTTCTGTTCATATACTGTGTTTTGAGCTTTAATTGTTTTACTTATTAACTTATTTATGATTATGTTGACAGAATTTTTATCAATAATCAAAGAACCATAAAAAAGACACTAATTATTTTATTGTTTGTCCACTCAACACTGTTAAATTTCATCATTTGTGAAAAGGAGTTCTGACCTCACCTGTCCTGTCAGTTATATAATGTTTTGTTTGACTTATTTCACAGTGAAGTTGGTACTGAAACATGGATATCCCTCCTGTTGTGTTTGTTTCATGTTTACTAGTTTTGTGTTCCCAGTCAAAAATGACCGCTGCATTATAACTTGTTATAAATCCATAGTAACACATATATTATCATCTAATGTTGTGATAGACCTTTGTATCAACTTGTGTTCTATTAGATATAACCAGTTTTGAACTTTGCTATTTATGGTCCACAGGCCTCATTGACCTGAGCTCATGCAAGTCAGAAAGGGGAAGATTCTATTTATTAGATTAGATTAGAATAGATTCAACTTTATTGTCATTGTGCAGAGTACAAGTACAACGACAATGAAATGCAGTTATATGTTGCAGTTATATCAAAGATCCTTGATTACTCCGCTTTAACCCTCTCTGGTTATATGTAGTTATTGGGGAAAGGTTCCAGTGGGGGCTGGCATAGAAACAAAAAGGGGGAGTGAGGTTGTGTTTGTGTGTGTGTTTTAAAGTAGAAGCACACATACAGTCCATCTGATCAATAAGTATGTGCCTGGACTCAATTTAAAACACTGACTATTTTCTCACCCATTCATTTCTAATAGCTAGTCATTTTTGACCAGGAATACACATGGGTGTTCTAAAGTTAAATAGAACACTCAAATTTCTTTTGAAAATAAGTTAGATGAAAATAATCAAAATTTGTTTTGTGTTTTCAGATACCCTGATTTAACATTTAAAGTCATGGAGCCATAGTCAGAATAAGTTAACAATATTTTTTACAGAAAAGAATTGTCAATCGGTCACATTTGACTGAAAACAAAACAGGAGGGATATATATATAAACTGAATGCAATAATCCAAAATGATCTGATTAGATTTACCTGAGTTGAAAGAATGAGAATCACTACAGTTTGTCATACTGTACTTCTTTTTCATTTTAGCCACCTAAAGGTACGCAATTCAGAATGACTTCTAACCCTGAACACGTCACATTCAACGAGTATCTCCTTACGATCTGCTAGATGTCCGTTCTCTGACACATGTCAATAAATAAAAATGTAAAAGGGTCATTCTACAAAAAAAAGGTGGAAATGATTGTCCCACTTTTGCAGACCCCTAAATCATGTAATTTGACCCAATAATCACATAATTGTATATAAATAAATACCGGTAAATAAATATAGACTGTCCTTGAGATGATAATACAGAGTTTATTTATTTAATTCATTTACAATTCTGGTCCTGAGCACTGCATTAAATCAAATCTCATATACATCTCATATTTAACTTTAACACCACATAAAATTAGTAGAACACTGAAATGCACTGAAAAACATGCATTATTAATGTGAATAATATGAAATCATTTGTGTCCCCCAAAATTGCTCATTGGCGTTACTCTACACAAAACACTTTTATTTTGAAATAATGCACATAGTTTCTGTTGGGTCAAGAGGTCGGTTGAAGAAGTGCAGTGAACAGAGGCATAATGTTTGTGAGATATCTTACTTCATTTGTTTAAGATATCATTATTTGTTTTAGAATTTAAAGCATGGCTTTTAAGGATGTCATTGGTGTTACTCATTTTAGCTGTGGGGTGTGAAAATATATTTTTTTCTAAAAAAGGTATGTTTAATAATGAAGTCATTTTGATATTGATGACATGTGGTCTGTCACATGGCAGACATTTTTGTAAAAGAAAAAAAGAAAAAAATAATCCATTTAAATTGTCATTTGTGGAACTTTCCTGATGGCTAGTCTAATTAGAAAATATAATATATATAAATTAAGCTCTACTTTTTGTGGATTCATCAAATGTACAAGTTAATGAATGCTATAAAACTTATCAAGATTAGGGTATGTGTAAAGAAATACATTTTAGTAGATTTTCATCAGCCAAATTCCACCTTTGTAGAATGACCCAAAAATGCTTTTTTTTACACAGCCCTGGCTCCATAAATGGGAAACATACCAAGTGGTGTAAGCCTGTCCCCCAAACCATAAAAAAATCACTGTGTGGGGTTTCTCAGGGATCACTGAAGGGAGGGATGAACTCCCTCTCTGGTGTGTTTTGTTTGGTGTTTGGTTCAAACGTGCTACCAGTTCCTACTAGCAGGGGCAAACCTCTCCATCTTAAAAAAACTCCTGAAGACCCAGCTCTTCAGAGAATATCTCCTCTCGTAGCACTACTACAACTAGCCTTGCTAATTCTGGCACTTACCACCTGACTAACTGACATTTGACTGTATAAAAACAGCACTCACTGATGCATTTTTTTTCTTATTGTACTTTACCTTCTAAATTGTTTTAAATTATTCTAGAATTGTTGAGAGAATTGTTTTAAAAAGCTTTAAACTGTTTACCATGTTGTAAGTTGCTTTGGCTAAAAAGGCGTCAGCCAAATGTAATGTGATGTAAATATAATGTAAGTGGCTTTGGACAAAAAGCGTCTGCTACGAACCACAAACATAAACATCAACAGATGCAACGTCCTCCAGCATTGCTTACAGTCCCTTTAGTGTAGCCTATTTTCCTCTGTTAAAATAGCTTAGGTGTCTCCATGGTGTAAATATATGTCCATGCTTTGCTTAGCCACAATAATTTGGCAGAGGACTCCTATCCACGTCCCGTCTGCCTCTTTCGTCTTTTCATTGTTGTTTCTAACCGGACACAGCTAATTGTAAATATTGTTAAGTAGTTTGACTCTGTGTTAGGTGTAGTTCTTCCAATCATTCCTGGTCCAAATTCTGGTATTACACTAATCATAGAAAAGCTTCAGATGGGGTGAAATAAGCTCAAGGGCCCATGCATTGATTCATAATGTTTGTCACTCTGAGGCAGAAGTAAAAAGGTTTGCTACACAGGCAGGAATGGCTACCTGTGACATTGTGATGCATCTTGGTAAAATTAGTCTTGCAATGAATACAACTCAAGTTACATATGTGAGTGACTGAGGGACACACAGTGAGCAGAATCTTGGACCAGGGACCCCTATAGGCTAAAACCAAAATAGCACGATATGCTACTGTTGTTTACTAGAATAAATGTGCAACATGTAAATAACTTTCTGATGATGCAATAGATGCCTGAAATATTTAGAATTGTTTTGTTATGAAATGTTTTATCTACTGACACAGAGGTTCATGGTGCAATAGTTCACATTTTGATATATAGTCTTAGTCATATTACTTGTTATTTGATCATATGCATTCAGAAAAAAATGATGTCTGTGAAAATGTAAATGAAATGTGTTTTATATTCAATATTCAATGTTCAACATACAGTATTGAAAAATGTATTTCACATTTTCATACTGAATACATATTCATAGTCAACCAACTGTGACAGATTCATAAGCACTGGTGATATGTTGATTCACAAGGTTTTTCAAATCTGTTAATCCTTTTCTGATTATTATAAAAAAAAAAACATTTGCATACCTGATGTTTTGACCTTTTGTTGTCAAAACACCTCATAACACCACTGACATACTTTAAATATGACAAAGCTTCTTTTTGCAAAAATACCAGTGGCCTGATTTTGCTGATTGAAAATCAATCCCCAAAGCCCCTTCCCTGTTTAGTGTCTATGGAGAGAGATGATGTGCAGGAACAGGTGGTTGTAATCAGTTATTTCCCATCTAAGTAGATGCTAGTATAATTTTTAGCTGCATGTGTTATATTCCAAATTAGCCCATTTTACAATTTCTGGAATTCTGGGTTGTCCCCACCATATTGCTGGGGACAAACACCTTACTGTCTATGGGCAACACTTGCCGGCAATCAGAGACACCTGTTTGATTTCCAGTCAGAGTCACATGTTTCTCCATTGGCCTCCAGTGATTGATGCCCCCACCAATATGGCGCCGCTATTTATGTACGTTTTGGAGCCCAATGCCATATCCAGCTTTCTAATATCTATGGGGTAAAGCATCTTCCCGTTGCTCCTGTAGAATGTGCTGTAGAAGAGTGACTTTCTATACCACTGTTTACACCTTTGAACCTAAACATTGGCAAACTTCACAAAGAAGTCTTGAAAAAGCGCTGCATTTTTAATTAGTTCGTAACACCAATATGACAGTTGTCTACACATATCCCGCCCCTTCTGCCGCCAAATGACGGCATGTGAATACATCATGCCAATCATGTGTTGTAATCTCCCATCTTGGTGTCGTGAAGCCTTGCACACGTGCAGTATGCCCAACATAGCTGCCCGATAGCTGCCTAAAGTGCATTCCAAGATGGCTGCCGAGTGGCAGGACTTACCTAAAAGGACTTTGGTATTCATGGGTTTCATCAGATCCCTTTCCACAGGTGTATAAAATCAAGCACCAGTACAGTACATTATAAATGCAGACTGCATGCTGCTTGATTAATACACCTGTGGAAAGGGGGCCATGAATAGTTGCATTACATATAGTCTGTTGCAAACAAAGTCTTACTAAGGGAAATAGGCCTTTTTCTTTTACGAATATTTGGCACACTGAAGTTTAGCCTACCTGCAAAAGACTGCAATCTACCACTATTTTGGTTTGAACAATGCAGGGCTGTTACAGTAAATTTTATTCCACTCTATCAACCTGGCATGTTACAACTGTCCCTCACATGTTACCACTGTCCCCAAGGCACTCCAAGGGCGTAGGTTTGGTCTCAGCTTTGGTGGGGACACATCCATAACTCCTGTTGTCACGATACCAACATTATTGTTTCAATACAACGGCAAGTGAAGAATCTCGATTTCGATACTATTGCAATTTTTTTTTATATTTGATTTGGTTTGTGTGATTTGTGAGATCATTCACATCAGTGACAATCATAGAATTTGATTGACCCTCCATACACACACACACACACACACACACACACATAGAAAGGGATGGTTGCCATAGGTTTCTTTTTCATATTTTGGAATTCATATAAACTATAAATGTATATTGATCATTATTTATAGTATTTTATGATCTGCATGATTACTAATAGCTAAACATATTTAGTAATTTGATTACATCATATTGATATTTAAATTATTAGGCTACACTTGTCTATCATCACATTTGGTGTGTAAATCTAATTGATGCCTGTCACTTTAAGAGGAACGTGAATGCTGAAAAATAGTTTCGCAAGTGCAAGGATATGTGGATTCAATTCATCATATTTGCTATGTCATTAGATAAAATAAATGTTCAAAAAACTAACAAATCAAAAAAAATCTTTCTGGGATGAGATCATAGAGCAGATAAGTGTTTCGCAATGTTCATTTCTAGGCTATGGAATGCACCAGTTTATCTTTTATTTCTTTCCATTGTGCAGGCTACATTCACAAATACATTAGCCTACATAAACAGAATATAGGAACAAGAAAATGTCTCGGATCCATTGTTTATTGCTACTGCAAGATTGGTAGCTAAGCCTAACAGTCAGTGATGGTGACTTATAGCCTATGTGACTGTCCGTGAGGCAGCTAAAAAAAACAGCTAATGCTATTTTACACAGTAAAATCCGCATTTGAAAGCCTGGTCACCAGTTGCCAGTTTGTATGGCTATTTTGCCTAGATTGCAATGAAAAAGCTTCGTATTTTTGGGTGGCAAAGCTGATCTACAAACCACAAAAAGGGACAAACATGTACAGGCTGAAGGGCAAAGGGAATATCACAATGTTTTACTCTGGCCTTTTTGGGATAGGGTATGTATTGGCAGACAGCCCTAACTTACCGTTGTCGTTGACACACCCGCTCGCTTGACTGCCGGTGCAAACAGTATACAGTAGTGTGCTTTGACACTCTCCGTGCCGTGCGTATATAGGCCTACTGTAGCATGCGTGTCAGATAACCCTTCCCTCTCCTCCTCTGTTTTTCAGCTAATCATATGATGACGTAGTGCTGGCTGTCGGAATGATCAGCAGCACAAATAAAATATTGGTGGGGACAATTTTGTCATCTTAAAATATTGATTAGGACTAGTCCTTAGCGTCCCACCCTAAATCTACGCCCATGAGGCACTCTATATATTTAGATGAAAATTAGAAAAACAGTAAGGGACATGTGCTTGAATTAGTGTGGTAGACACTCCTTCCCCAGAAAATAGGCCTAGCAATACCCCTTAAAGCATTATTTTAAAACATTATTCTCCAATTAAATACCACTGGAGCAAAAACTCATCTCAAGCTCAGTGCTGATGCAAAAGAGTATTCACATTCCCAGAAGGGAAAGAAAGCCATTTCTTCAGTCAATAGTCTCCTGGGAAATTTAGCCGAGCTAGCAAGCAGATTCCATACAATGCCATTCAGCAGAAACAGAACATACACACAGTATCAATAGGATGAACAGCAATTTAACATTTCCTTTTGGAGTGAAAGTTTGGTTGGTGGTTGGGCTGGTTGTTTTGACCATTGCACTGAATTAGCAAACCCCCAGGGGGCATCTGCACAGAGGGAGAAGCTTGGAGGCCTTCCATTCCTCCCAGAGCCATTTTAACTCTGCATAGAACAGAAGCTACCCTGTACATCTTTGATGCCTTTAGTTCTTTAAATATATAAAGTGAGTGACTAACAAAGAAAGACTCTGTAAATGACAATCAATATTTTATAGTCCTGCATTACCAGGGACAGTAACTTCTTTATGTGGTCACATATGAAACCAATTTGTTTATGGCTTACTCACCATGCAAGCAAATCAAGCCTCAGATCTCTAAATTATCCTTACGGCTTAGCCTAAATCCTACAAACAAATACATGGGTGATAACCTTATTTTTTCTATTTGTGCATAGTTTCAGGCATGGCTAAAGAGGAATCAAACTCAGGGTTCAGATGCTCAAATTAACTGGCAGCTTCTGCTCCATTTTCCACTGAAACTAGGTTGAGATGTACTGAAGGAAACTGATCGCCCTGCTGAAACAAGTGCCAAGATGTTGTGGTGGGCCTATTGATTTTAACTCTTGATTGAAAGGCTTTGTTGCTAAATTGATGTCACACTCCAGAATGTCACTGACAGGAATGGACAGATGAAGCCATTTGTCAGTATGTGATTGAGATCATCTCTTTATCAGTGCTAATAATAGGCCTGATCTTTTTATTGAGTTCACTAAAACATGCAGAAATTGTACATTATGTCACAAATATTTAGTGCTGTGGTGTTGTCTTTTATAAACATTGTTAATGCTTTATTAGACTTGAATGTAGACAAATATGCACTCAAGATGTCCTATACACAGCTTGAGCAATAAAATCCAAAAGTTTCAAGTGACCTACAAAATTATCCTAAAATTAATTTGAGGCTAGGAATAGTATTATGCAAAATAAACAAATGTGCAAAAAACTTTGGCAAACACCGTACGTGTCAGAGGTTACTGAGGTGACTGGATGTCAAAACATCAGCCATACTACATATTCAAATGAGTGTGGAAAATCAGCAGAGGACAAGTGTAGAGGTGAGGTAAATAAGTTAGCACTAAGAGGTCAGAGTCATCATAATTCATTGATGCTCACAGCCAGCAGTCTAAGCAGCACAGTCACTGTGTCCTTGCCATGACATTGCCACCCATCCAATCCCAGAGCCACAGAAGAAAAAGACATAACAGAGGGATACGCCAAGAGTGAAGCCTGTGTGAGAACAACTGCAGGATACATTTCCACCATTACATTCCCAGCATGGTAGCTGTCTTGCTATTTGGTCACCTTATAACTAAAGAATTGTGGTTATGGAAAAAGAGTGTGGACATATGTGGCAAGAATATGGATCAGCAGACTAATATATTCCTGTAATAATAATTTGTTCTCCATCTCTTTAGGCACAAAGGGTATTTGATTGCTTTTATTCATATAGTCTAATCAGATTTCCATTTAGATGACCACCAATTATGCATACAACTCTCATAGACTTTAATATGAAATAAAAACATGTTCTTACTTTTAGTTCAGTTTAGTTTTGAATGAACAAAATAATATAGGTATTGGTACTACATTCTTAGCACTATATTGTTATTTATTGTGGTTGGAACAGAAATACATTCTTGCAATACTTGAAATTGATCACATAACATTCAATTGGTTCTCCGAGGAAAGAATATTCAAAAGATTAATATATTTTCTAAATGGTTAATTTCTGTTTCCATAGAAGGAGCTATGACCATACAAAATGTTCAATAAATATTTCCCAACACATCATACTGTACACCTCCCGTATTTAAAAAAACCTTCCAAATATGATATATTAAATTGATTTCTAAGCATTTGTCATTGCTTTTGACCATCATTGCTTACACATATGAAATGTCAAACCACTGGGCTCTTGTAAAATATTGTTTTGAGCGGTCTAAAGCAATTGGCTTCCTGAGTCAGCGGTATATTATGACAAGGTGCTGGAGCATGCAGTTCCTGGGCTAAATGAATTCCTCCTCTCCAGGTATTCAGAGCAGGGAGGGGAAACAGCTGGCTGCATTGTTTGCTTCTCCCACCCCTTTCCTGGTAAATAGAAGCCGTTGATACGCAGTGTGTCCTCGGGTTGCACAAAGTGACAAGACAGGAGTAAAACAAATTGGGTTTACGAGTCAATATCCTGAACTGGCTCGAAGCATGTATACATATATATATATATATATATCTATATATACATTTACATATATACAAAGTATTGCCTCAGACCACTCTTGAAGACAAAAAACACAAATGGGTTCTACATTTAAGACTCTATCATGATATGCCGACTGATACACCCACAGTGGAAATTAAAAAGTGGATTTCCGTGGCGTAAAGGCAGAAATAAAAAAAGAATAATCTCAGATCTTACTTGGGGAATAGAGAAAACAATTGGACACACAACAGGGTTGTTTTGTAAATATTTTATGAAACATTTCCATCCCTCAACAGGAATTAATCAGAAATAGGACAGAACATCCATCAACCCTAGTGTGTCTGGTGTGTGTGGGGGTGGGTCCTTTAAAAGGTGCTGTTGTTAGTGAACACGTCCATGGAGGAAGGACACACTCAGTGCTTATTACCATTGAATTAATGAACGTGTAGCATTTGCACTTGGATGCAGGAGGCCAGTGTAGTGATAAATCTTTCTGTGGTCTGGCAATGAGGCAGGAGATTTACCTTGTTTCTAGGTCAGTCTGAAACATGCTACAGTAGGGAGACGGAGTGGGACTGAGAAAGGCCAAGAGGGAAGAAGGAGGAAATAAGACTCTAATTATTCTCTGTCAGTATACATGCTACCGTAGATTTTCTGTATTGGCTTTAGCTCATGTCAGAAATGTATGGTGCAGTAGAGACCCTAGCACACAGGAGGGAATGAGAGAGGCTGCTACTCTAGGGAGAGGCGCACTGAAAGACAATTCAATGTCACGTGTGTATTACCCAAGAGGTCACGCCATGCCTAGATAGTCTCAGACATTCACTAATGAAACATGCATACTGTGTCCTTTTTCTGTGTGTCTCCTAGCACTGGCTGATACAAAAAGAAATCCTACCATGACCTTTTTTTTGGTAGTCAGGCAGAGTAAGCACAAATTACTCAGAAATGATTTATGTTGGGTTCTCGCCAAAATCCCTAAGCATCTGTGCAGCTGGCCAACGAAGAACGGAAGGAAGCCTCTGTCACCACCGTAATCACGCAACTGGATCTCAGGTAAAGATTTTGCTCAACACAAGGTAACACGCATGCAACTTGACATGCATCAGAGATATTAGTCTTTAATGTGTCGGAGCTGTGGGAGCACCTGAATTACTTTTTCAGAGCACCGCTCACAGATTTCTGGCCTGCCATGGGGGAAAAGGTGAAAGAACCCAGCTGGGGCTGAGGAAAGATCAATAATCAATATCAAATACACTCCTCTTTAACCCGTCATGTCAACACACTGCCTTTACCGTCGATTCTTACGATTTCACTTTCATTTAGCCACAAAGTAAGCCAGGCAAACCATGTAGGATGAAGACAAGCTGCTGAGAACACAAACAGAATCCAGCAACCAACACACTCTTCCTGAAAATAAAATGCTACATTTAGCTGACGACAAACGGAAAAGAGAGGCAAATATGATGTGGGTACGGCTTTTAAGCACAAATGATCTAGTCATTAGTGCTTACTAAATAAAATGGAATTCAAATGGAACTCTGTACAGAAGTGAACTTGTGTAGCTATATGGCAGAAAACACAGGGGAGTCCACTGACATGGTGAAAAGTTGCTGTTGAAAAGTCAGGCGCTGAGTGTGACATGCTAGTTTCACCCCCTCCTGCTTCGACAGGACTATTGTGCTTTATGACATTCTCCGCGTTCCTTTGTCCTTTTTTCCATTTTGAGCAGTGGAGCGCTCAACAAATAGAGGAGTCAGTCGTCCAGTATTTGTCGAAGGCCCATCTCTCCAGGCGAAGACCAAAGAGTCGTGTATTTAGATTCCAAGGACAATCTCACCTGCATGGACGCTGTTTCGGTGGCCTGTGCCTTCTGCAGGCTCAATTTGCAACTAGCTCAGTGTGAGGAGAAGGGCTGTGTAGAGTCCACCCTTTCAACTCACTCCTGAAAATGGGACCAACACCGAAGCAAACATCACAAACCTGGAGGACAGAGGCCAGTTCTCGTTATTTCTGTCTGTAAAATATGTATAATTTAACACAATTTTCAAAAGTGATGAGTTTTTCATCTCAACATGTAGTTATTACAGGGCTTGGAACAGCAGAATGAGAGGGTGGCAGAATAAGTGAAGGAAAAATTCAAACTCAGGCGTGATCACACAGTGAACAGGCTGCACAGTGGCACAAATAGGCTGATGTATTTAACTGGCTGGATAAACAGGGGCATTATTGTTACGGAGTAAAGTTTAACATTCCATTGTTATCAAAACAAGGAGTTATAATAATACTACAAATAAACAGAAAGGAACTTTTCTATAAGATTCTCACCAAAATATAATACACACTTTTACAATACTGCAGTAGTTTTATCAAGTGTAATTTTCAATTGTACGGTCCCCTTCATTATAAACACTGGCTGCTGTACTAATGAATATAAACAATTAGTACTAGTACAATTAGTATTATAAATAATTAGTGTGAAGGAACTTCACATACTTTAATAGCATATTCATTAACTACATAACTTAATATTATGCAATGTTTGAGGACTTTAATAGTTTGTATATCAATGACATTGCAATATTAATTAAAAGCACCACAATGGAAGGCCAATCTCTCAAGTCCAGCTCATAAATACATGTGGGTATGTGGTCTTTATTGCAGTAATAAGGAGCTTGAAAGGAAGCAGCTAACATAATAACCTCTGCATTAGACATATCTGGACAGAATGCTAACTAACTGGAGCAAGAGCTAACTACATTGATTTAACAGAAATTGGCAGGTCACATGGAGTTACTGTAGTCTATCTCACAGCATGTTTCTGATGCTGAGATGTTAACTATGATGTGCTGACCAGTCCCCGCACATCAGATCATACATTTTGGTTGGTTCTTCTGTACTCTGTTAATCATCTTAAGCTGTAGTTGTCCTGTACTCTGCAGTTGTGTGCACTCAAAATGGCTGGCATGATTGGCTAGACTGTAGCTCTGCATTTGAGTTGAGGGGGCGACAATCTATTTGTTGCGAAGAGGCACACTCTGAATTTAGTGGTTACTGATGTTTGTTGTGTAGGCCTAAGATGTTTCATGGTTAATCACTGCAGCTCTAACGAAACACAGGGGAAAATGAAAAGGGAAAGTTTTTTTTTTAAATATTACAAAATAATAGTTTAATAGTTGTGGGGAAAAATAGCCTGGATCTGATTCTGATTCATTAGGCTATTGGGCACTGCGGTTAACACACAGGTGAGGTGCAGTAATAACACAGGAAATTACTATACTGTTCCCTGTCATGTACAGGATCTCACAGGTGACGAAGGATGAGGAAATCATAAGCATATCAGGTAAACTATCAAAATCTATTATACTCAACAGGATAAATTCAATCAGGCCATAATTTCCTAGTCATTATTTTACTGATCTGGTCAATAAAGGGATATTTGCATCACAAAACTTTGAATTTGGAAATAGTATACATTTGGAATAAAAACATATATCAGCTCCTATTAAATTATTGTATGCATGATGTGAAATGATTGCATGTTTCAATCATATGTTCAAATTGGGTGAGTGTGGGATTTCAAACTTGGCTGCCTTAAAATGCCTTTTGAGCAAGTGTTGATTATTCTGGAACAACACATGCCGATTTTGTAATCCCGCTCCACATCACAGAGAAGTGCATTTGGTAAAAGTATCTGTTTTTCCAGTTACAGATATTTCAGACCATACCATGCCATCTCGTATTAACTCATATTGTGTGGCCGTCTTGTCACATCAGAAGATCCTGCCCTTTGACAAGTCTCAAGACAAGTCTGATCCAAGAACGCACACTGAGGTCTTTGCAGCGACAGGACGAGCAGAAAGAGAGGAATATCCAAAATGCTTCTGCAAATGTTGTTATCAAAAGCTGTTGGGAGGATTGGCCCATGCTCACAGTGTTTGCCAAATCCTTTAAGTGGATTTTGTGCTGGTATGATTGACAGAGGGGTCTTGCAGTGAAGAATCCTTGATGAAATCAGACAGCGTTTTGACAGAGGCCACTCTGTTAAATAAAGCACTGGACTGTGTTTGAATAACCGCAGACAGCTAAAGATGCCAGTTGCTTTGAGTAAAGGACCAGAAACCATGACAAAGATATAAGGTGCTCTAAGCGATGTCATACGTTTTTTGACTAAAACATTTGTTGTCACTTACAGCAAACATCACCCATCCGCTAGCTGCCTGTGTCCTGAATACACTGTAAAACTTGCTATCTCTGTGGACAACCCAGGCTCCAAAAGCAGCTACAAAACAACTTGGGCAAACCTTGCCCATAAAAACATAACAAACTGTTCCAGCAAATCACGACGAGATGCGCGTTTAGGAGAGTTTCAATTGCACAGGAGGGAGGGTGAGGAAGTAGCGAGCTAGCTTTCTGTTTTGTTTGAACGTCAACAGAAGTGGCGTTACCCAACACTGTTTAGAGCGCCTTTAACCATAAAATATTTCTTTCCACAATACCAAGCACTTAACCTTTTCACAGTGATTTTAAATAGTTACACACATGTTCATCCTCATGTAATTGCTCATTGAACGTCTTTATGTTCAAACTTATATTATCTAAACTCATGTCATTTGAATTGGATTATAAGATATGGCCGCAATATGGTGGAAAATGCCCAAAGTGTGTATCACATCTCTCTCTATGACACTGAGTAATGTCCAGCATAGGCGCTCATCCATCTGTAAGGCTGCTCACCGTGTGGACGTGTCCAGCAGAAAGCGCCTGTCTCCTGGCTCTCACAGCCTGGGTGGGCCTGTCAAGGCGGATCACCGTCAGAGACGGGCTGTGTTATCGAAGAACCATTGCGTCCCTGAGAGATGCTGGTTCTCTCAACTCGCCACCTTGTTCCCGCGGGCTGCTGAGAAATTAAAGCCACATAGTGAAAGGTCACTGCGTTGGAATGGAGGCATGACGCTGTGCGTGGAACACGGGAAAGTGGATACGTACCTGTCAAACCAATTAGCCTGCTCACAGTCACATTATATACTGTAAGTTTTGTCAAACGGTCTAGTGCACTGTATATTTCATTATTTTCCAATTACTGTTTATTGTCCAACAAAAAAATGATTGGAGATCTAAACAGACAGTGGACTACTGGGTAAAAGTCCACATTGTGTTTTCTATAAAGGCATCTAGCAACCCCCTTAATTGCATAGACATGTATGGACCAAAGGTGATGTATGGGTGATGTATGAACTGAAATGTAATACAGACATGTCCACCTAATTGATTATAAACCTTTGCAATGCTTTCTTTCTCTTAGTAATGCATTTAGGTTACCCAAGTAAAATGAGAGAATTGTACAATATAACTTCTCCAAAGATATTCTGTCATTTCATGTTTTTTTTTAAAAAAAAGAGTAATATTCTATACAGTAGTTTACAGGGTTGAGCTGCAATGTCTCTTTTAACCTGTTTCCACATCCTTACCTATGCCAACTGTTGCTAAGAATGATGCTATCAGAACAGCTGTAATATATTCTGAGAGTATGACAGAGGAAATGCTTGAAAATCAGCTCTTATGATAAGATTGCTGATGTTATACCCCCTACTTATTCTGTCATCATTTAGCAGTCAAATAAAAGGAAGACGATTGGTGAAATATGAAGAAAAATGTGCATAAGGTGAGCGAGAGAGAGACAGAGAGAGGGAGAGGGAGAAAGGGAGAGAGAGAGAGAGAGAGAGAGAGAGAGAGAGAGAGAGAGAAGGGAGAGCAGAATCTCAGCCATGGAGCTGAG